>NW_027526407.1:75429933-75753038 GCF_048455015.1 Haemaphysalis longicornis
CATTCTCCCCCTCGGGGAAATGCGGGGGAATTTTTTTGTATATATCTCTGGGCGGCAGCGTTTGGAAAAAAAGGTTCAGAGGAGGCACGCTTTATTTATTTATTTATTTATTTATTTATTTATTTATTTATTTATTTACAGCACCCTCAAGGCCATAAGGCATTGGAGAGGGGAGGGTTATATACAGTAAATCAATGATAAAAACAGTAAAATCAAAAGAATTACAACTAAACATACAATCGTACCTGGCGCATAATAAGACAAGTAGAAACAAAAGTTGACTGCTAATTATGCAATATTAGTTGATGCATAACAACAAGACAGGAAAGACATAAAAACCTATAATTATACAATGTTAGCTATTGTGTGCTTAAATGACTCGTGATCAATAATGACAGCGGTTGATGCAGGAAGGCGGTCATTCGACTCAAGTCTTGGGTATAAAAGACTAGTAAAATGCATTTGTTCTTGACAATTGTATTCCATCATCGTGGTTAATTGGGCTTTGCCGCATAATTGACTAGTTTACACTGCCAATATTTGCGATCGGTTACATTTGAACCATTTTATGGAGAACGTTACGACCACTCGTGCTGGCTCAGGCGTTAACGCCTCCGAGGCGGGAACTTGACACCCTCAGCTCTCAGTCGCGTCTAAATGCCTGTGCACGCGTGATGGAATTCCGCGCACTTACTTTCCTGTTTTTGGTCGGCGTGTGCGCCGGCATTGGAGAGCAAAACCCACGTGCGGTGCTTTACATTGCTATGCAAGCAGGTTACAGCGCTGATAGGTGAGGAGTTAGTTTCTTGTATCATTTTTGCTGTTCTTCTCCCAGGAAGGAATTCCCCGCCTTCCAAACATTAGGGCTTCGAGGTATCATATGGCACCGTCTCGTGCTGGCAGCAGTGTTTTTTTTATAGAAGATGCTCGGAAAAACTGCTCTTTTTAGGAACCCTTACATTTTTCTCTTTTTTTAAAAGTAATAAAGGATGGTTCTGGGGTTTTTCAGTTGGTTTCTTTTCGTTCTTTCGTTTCTTCGTTTATTAACTCGTGAATCCGTTGGTTCGTTAGATCGGTAGTTCATTCGTAGGTTCCTTAGTTTCTCGCTGATTCATTTCTTCGTTTATTTATTCGTGATAGTTTCTTCGTTGGTTCATACCTTTGTTGGTTGATTCATTCATTCATTCATTCATTCATTCATTCATTCATTCATTCATTCATTCATTCTTTCGTTCGTTATTTCATTCTTTCGTTCATTCATTCATCCATTCGTTTGTTCATGCATTCGTTTTTTCGCTGATTGATTGATTGATTGATTGATTGATTGATTCGTTCGTTCGTTCGTTTGCTCGATGGCTCGTTTTTCATTGGTTGATTAATTAATTAAGTAATTAACAATTAAATTCGTTTGTTTGTTTGTCGCTTCGTGCGTGCGTGCGTGCGTGCGTGCTTGCGTACCGCTTCATTATACTGTTGATTTTAGGCTTTTATAACATTAATGTTGCGTGCACCAGTGTTCAGGGATGTTGAAAGGTAAATAAAATTTTCAGTTCGAAGTTGAATGCTTCAAACAGTGACGCCATCGGCGACTGGCGACCTTCGCATGGCAGTCCGGGTATAAGGCTAACGGAAACGAAAACAGATAGAAAAGAGGAAGAAAGGGTGTTTCGCCGATCACGCACGCATGTACGAATCACGTCCCGGTACCGGCCGTTTAAGCGCTTTGTTTGAACGTGATAAAGGCATTTTGGTCTTCGTGAGTGCTCCCATCGCGATACACGGACATCGGTCGGTAGACGAGGAGAGGGGGTGGGGAGATAGAGGCGTGACTGAGGTGTGCGCTGCGTCCCGTAATCTTGGTGTTTGAGGCAAGGATGATGCGCGGTGGAGAATCGCTTCTGAGAAGCCTATTAAGTTGCGATGGGCATGGCGCGCGGTTGCGTTGTAAGCGTGTTTCGGCGTCCTTTGCCTTCCTACCACCCTCTACGCACCACCTACCATTTCATTTCACCAACGCACGATTTCTGTTCTTGGCCGCGTACCTGTCTTTTGAGTCAACACGATTAAGATGAAGGCACTTTGTGTTCTCGATCGCAGGGCTGGTTTTGGTTCTCAACCCATGGAACAACCTTCTTGTGCGACAAGTTCTATCCGCGAAGTTCAAACCACGCTGAAAATCTCGGCGGTGGATGCGACCGTCATCACTTTGTTTTGTTAGCAACCGCAGCGTCCGTAACAACGCACAGACATCGCCTATCTACGACGGTGTCTACAGTAGCGCCAAACCCATTAAGTGATTTCAAATTTCGCGCTCAACCTCCAGCTTGCAGTGCGGCCTAGCAACGACGGCGTCCACAGCAACGCGCGCTATCACCCTTACGTTTCGAAATGTCCCGGATGTTTCTCTAAGCAAGTGGCGTCGTGCGAGCTGCTCCTCTCGCTCTTTCTTTCACGAATCGCCATTTCACTGCCCGCTCGGCCCATTTCCTTTTCCGTTTGGACCATGCGCAGCTGTTCCGCAGTCGCGAGAGGGCGACATTATGCGTACCGCCTCCCACCAAAGTACCGAGCGGGAAGCCTAAGCGCCTAAAAAAACTGTGGTTAATTCCTGTGTCATAAGAATCGGTAAAACAAAAATTGAAATGTGCACTGAAATCAGACGCTCAGCCTCATTTGCGGGTCGGCGCCATTCTTGTGGGTGTGCTTCGCGAGCGACGTCCTGCTTGCGGGTCACTTAGGCAAAAGTGTGCTGGCGTCATTTCCGGGACGGATATGACGTCATTGAAATCTTGGGGTATCCCGGCATAAAACACTGTCGTGTTAAAATATAAAATCTGAAAATGAACAATTCTGAGTATAACGTACTCTTTAGTAATGAAGGTTGCTTTCCCTCAAGAAGACCCGCAAACGAATCCCTCGCGAGAAAGCTGAGCACCCCCACGTCGCCGGTGTCGGAATGGCGCCGTCGTATAGACGTCGGCTCCTTAACGCGAGGGACCCAGGTTCGATTCCCACCACGGGAAGCGTTTTTTCTTGTGCCACCATCATCATCATCATGCGCCCGTTCGTTGAGTAAAGTTGGCTTTCCTGCAGTGCGTTTGTGGTTACGACACCACCATCAGTGAGACCAAGAAAGCTTCACTTTAAAATTATCCGCGTGTCTGCTTACTTCGCTGCAAATGTCATGGAAAGACGATTGCCCTCTGCCGTCGCCGCCACGTAACACATTTACTACGTACGTCTTCCGCCTTTTCTATCTTCGCCTCACTATGATCACTCCATCTGGAGCAGCAAGCCCCGCCGCTTGTGAGAGAGAGAGAGAGAGAGAAAGTGTTTATTAATATGAAAATATTTACAGGGCGAAGTTTTGCCTCTCGGTAGAGGGCATAGGTCTCGCCGGGGGAAGAAGGAGTGAGAGGGAATTGTTAATTAAGTATGATAACAAGCTATGTACAGACTATGTATAAAAGGCTATGTACAGACTATATACATACGCTCTGAGGTTACCTACAGCCTATTTACACACACACGCACTCACTCATACACAGCCACGCACACAAGAGGGCTAACAGGGGGTGGATGGCCGGTGGGATCTGGTTTTAACAGTTCATGGGCGGGTGTTGAGGCCTGACTCGTCGAGGTACGAGAGGAGCAGCCTGAAGGCCTCCCGGTGCAGCATGAAGGGCCCCCTAGGAGCATGAGGCCAACTTCTGCAGTGTTCATTAAATCTCCCTCCTCTCTCCCTCCTCTCTCCCTATCTATCTATCTATCTATCTATCTATCTATCTATCTATCTATCTATCTATCTATCTATCTATCTATCTATCTATCTATCTATCTATCTATCTATCTATCTATCTATCTATCTATCTTCTGTACCTCTCTTATCTATGGCTCTCCTCTTTCTCTACTCTCTTTCTATATATTTGCCTCCCTCTCTCTATCTCTCCCTCTCATTCCTAGCCTTCCTCTCCACCCCTCTCGCTCCTCCTCTGACGAATGAAACAAAGGTTAGCTCAATTCACTTTTTCCGCGTTTGCTTTGCTCGCGTTCCATCGTTTCGGGCCTTTTGCTTCTTCTGTGCATGGAACAGCTCGAGCTTGAGCTCTTCTGTTTTAGTGTTCGCGTTTATCACGCTTCTCTTAATACCGTTTCTAACGCTTCTTTTTTTTTTAACTTTCTATCGCAAAAACCAATTCAACGTGCATTCTTATATAAAAGAACGCCTCTTGTACTCCCGCTTATGTACCTTCATTTTGGTCAGATATGCCCGAGAGAGAGAGAGAGAGAGAGAGAGAGAGAGAGAGAGGAAACTTAAATCAATACTGAAGAGGTTAGACCCACAAACGGCCGGGCTGGCTACTTCAGATGGCGGTGAACACGGTGAGTTGAAAAAAAAGGGGGGGGGGGGGGTGGAAGACATGCGCAGTAACAATGAATAAGAGGGAGAAGAAAATACCCAAAGCGTGCCCCATAGCCAAGGGTCGAAGAGTAAAGCCCAATTGAAAGGGAAAAACAGAAGAAGAAGAAGAAGAAGAAGAAGAAGAAGAAGAAGAAGAAGAAGGAAAGTGTAATAGGAAGAATAAAAAGCAGAATAGAGGGGCGTGAAGTGAAGGCGAAACACAACTTTACTATGTTTAAAAAACTACCCTTCGGGTAACTGACTAAACTCTATTCTAACCCTGAAATGAGTTTTTTTAACTGAGAAAACGCACGATCGGTTAAGAAAATAAAATCCCACATTAAAATGACCTAATATGGGCAGGAGGGACGTAATAAGGGCCAGCCCTACAAACATATTTATCAGTGTGTTAACTGAATTTCAGCACTCCAATGGTACGATCAAACGGAACTAGAAACCCCACTGCAATCGGCCAGTGACGTTTTTTGGTGGCAACTTTGGTTGGCGGCCGCCAATCGCAGAAGCAAGCCTCTGTGACGTCATAGATAGCTTTGTACGTCACAGAGAGCTCTGTGACGTCATATAAAAATTTCTGGAAAGCGACTGGGGAGTCGCCACTGCTTCATCTCTTCTCCTTACTGTGGAGGTTATTTATTTGAATTTTTCGATAAAATTGATGCCATTGTTATCGGGACAAATGAACCAAATGAACCAAACTTCTGTACTTTATTCATGGCGCACGTAAACAATGATTACGAAGTAGTTTACCTTCGTCTTTCGTAGCAGGGTATAGGAGGGCAGCCCGACAGCTATTTCATGGCCAGCTCAATTTATTCTTCCTCCAGTCCGGACGGCGTGCTCCGGCTTTCAGGATCGCTCATCACTCGGCAGCCGCTCTATAAAAACACCGCGCCGACGCCGGCAGTTCGGAATGCGGGAGAAAGCGTTTTTTTCTTACTCGCACTGAAGAGCCGACGAAACACTGCTGACCGGTTCGTCGTTCGCTGATCGCACGGTTCAAAGCAAGCTATCCGATACACTGGCCTCTTCCATTCATTTATTTATTTTTCGTCCATGCGTAATTTCCGTGATTTCTTCTTTTTCTTCTTCTCTTATTCTTCTTCTTGCTATTCTACATATTCCACTTCTTTTTATATTTCCTATTCCATACCTCTCCTCCTCCTCCCTCTTCTTCTTCTTCTTCTTCTCCTTCTTCTTCTTCTTCTTCTTCTTCTTGTTCTTCTTCTTCTTGTTATTCTTCTTCTTCTTCTTGCTATTCTACATATCCCACTTATTTTTATATTTCCTATTCCAAACCTCTCCTCCTCCCCCTCCTTCTCCTCCTACTCCTCGTCCTTCTTCTTCTTCTTCTTCTTAAGGACGCGGGTTCGATCCCCGCCACGGCGACCGCTTTTCTGATGGAGGCGAATAGCGAAAACGGCCGTGTATCGACATTTCAGCACACATTAAACATTCCCAGACCGTCAAATTAATCCGGAGCCACCCACTATGGCGCGCGTCATGGCTCCGCTAGGTGTAGCTTCGCCACGTTAAACAGCGTAATTCGAATTTTTAAAGCGAAGCTTTCTACCTCTACCCCCAGGGGTCCTTTCGTGACAGTTGGTGTCAAAAGAACACTTCCGCGAACAAATAAAAGAAGTAACGGGCACCGCCAGAGAACGAGCCTGGAAGGAATAGAGAAACGGAGCGAGAGCCCGTCGTCTTACCGGTTGAGCTACGAGCCTACGCGGAGACGAGGGAGACAGACGATGCACTCACCGAGCACATCTGTGGGTTTGCCCCCTGCATTTTCGTGGAAACCCATGTGATTGCGTCACGCGACCTCTCGTGCCGCTGTGCGCGTGTAGCGGCCGTGTGCGCGCCTTGCGCATGCTCTAAGAGTTCGTAAAAATTGAAGGAAGCTCCCACCAACGCATGGATCTCGCGACGAGATCGGCGGTAGAGACGGAGAAGAGATATTGTCAAACACCGGGTTCGAGCTTCTTTTAATTTTATAAAAATAAGAGCGTCCACTCATGTGCTTCCCTAATAGAACTCAACCAACCACCATACACGCATTCATGCATTGATTTTACCTTAGCAAAGAATCCCTCTTTGAAGTAATACAGGGTGTGGTTAAGTCCATTGCACTTGTCTCTGGTTCCCTCTTTCTAGAGCCACGTGTGTGAATTCAAGTGACGTCGCATGGGTAATCGTTGAGGGTGTCGTTTACAGCTTCGCTTTCCAACCACCTTCACAGGGTAGATTGGCGAAATATTTTTCTCTTGTTCTTTTGTTTCTGCTTACTCCTGTACCGCCGTCTGTTGCCCGTTTTTTCCCAGCCGTTATCCTCGAGCACTGCGGAGTCGTTTCCTCCTCCCTGATCGTCCAACAGACACGACGGAGTAGAGGAGGACCCCATTCTTTCGATATACACACATACCCGGAAAGGGCGACACGGAACCCGTGCGAGCGTTCTCTGCGTGCCGTTCCTTCGAGGCGCTCCTTTCTATTTGCGTAGTCGGAAGACGACTCTTATTTCTGCCGCCGCGGAAAAGAGCTGTCCGTTTTCGTCAGCCTCGACGCGACGCCGAAGAAGCGGACGATGGCACGTGGAGGCGTAACGGAAGATGAAACGGAAAAAAGTGAGAAGACGCAGGCATGCGACCAGGAAGGAGCGAAGCAGCGCCGAATATATGTGCCAATACGCGGCAGTGCACACGACCTCGATACTGCGCGAAAACGGGTCTTCGGAATTCAAACCGTCGATGCAAAGGCCCCTGAGCGTCGGGGTGGTACTCCTTTTAAGCTGCGTGGTTTCGTGTGAAATATGCTGTACGGTTTTAATGCAAAATGTTTACATTGCATGGTACAGTGAGCACAAAAACTGGCTTTCGGTGTCCGTGGCAGTCTAAAGTAAATAAGGTTTATTTGTAATAGAAGCCAGCTCTTGCACTTGATTGATTGATTGGTCAAAGGGTTTACCGCGCCGACGCAACGCAGGCGATGAGGCGCTCCGTAGGGGAGGACTTTGGAATAATTTCGACCACCTGGGGATCTTTAACGGGCGCCGAAATCTCGAACACACGGGCGTTTTTGCTTTTCGCCTCCATCAGAAAAGCGGCCGTCCCTGCGCTCAGCAGCACAACGCCTTAGCCACTGAGCCACCACGGCAGGTAGCTCTTCCACTCCGTATCCGCCTAACTGACTTTTTCCCCAAAAGTAATACTCTGGTCATTCGCTTCCTGTGTATTACATTAAACAAATCGAGAGCTTCAGGAAGTCGTACATTTACATCAAGCGGATTTGGCTGAACAGTATCGCATTCCAACAATACGTGGCATGATGATAATGTCGGGATGATTATGATGATTGCAACCATAATCATTTTGGCAAGGTGTCGCCACTTGGTGAAAAAAGTGGGTCTCGATTTGAGTCAAATCAGCGTTCCCGCGATATTTGTTGGAGCAACCAATGGCGTTCGACCCCGTTTGCAAATGAACTTCATTTCCTCCATTCGAAGCAATGCCAAGAAGTGATCATTTGTAATTACTGAAGCTCAGCCAAGCCCGCTAATTACTGCGATGATTATTTTCCTTCTCGCGGCCAGCGCCAGGACACGTACCCAGTCGGGGAAAACAGGATTAAAAATGAAGGAAGCTGCACACTAGCGCGTAAGACGCGTAAGGAAGCTCAAACTAACGCGCGACCATCACGATGATTTAAGTCCACGATTGCAGCAGATTTGCTTCTTCTTCGCTGCCGCAACGACCTTAAATTTACCCCACCATCGCTGCTATAAGTACGAGCTTCTTGCATTTTTTTAAGTATAACCTTTGAGGGGCGTACACTAAAACGTGTATTTCTCGTTCCGAGCAAGTGTTGCGACGATTACGGCGAACGCTGGAATCTTTCTCGTTCCGAGTAAGTGTCGCCACAATTACGGCGAATGCTGGAGTTTCTTTGCTCTTTTTTTTTTTTTTGCCAATCTTGGCCAACCTCATGAAGTGGGTATGTTTGGCTTGACAAACTTGCGCAGGGCACGCTAGGCGGTCACCGCGAGGCCCGCGCTAACGTGCGCGCGCTCGGCAATTTCTTGGTATTTTAAACCGGGGATACGAAAAATTACTAGTATTTACTAAACAGGTTTGCTGTTAAAACAACAGCAACCCTCGTTCCCTCTTACATCTGTATCAGATTCAAAATTCCCGCGTATATTTTGGTCGCGAGTAGGGTTTTAATGTTCATTTGCCAGTTTTCTGCTGCGAACCTTTTATACTGCGACATTCCGTTTACAAGTCAGTGCACTCCGAGCACTTCCTGTTACACCTAACGTCATCTAGCGGTTAGCTTTGAACACTGCCGCAATCTTCTTGATCATCTCCTAAGCTCGCTCGCCGTTCGCCCTCTGCGGTCTAGCGGATACCGCCGTGGGTTTCAGCCCCACCAATTCTGCCTTTTTAGATGCAGAGCATCTGATTCACTCGCCTTGTCCCTCCGGCGTCGTCGTCGTCGTCGTCGGCGTTGTCCACCCCTCCCCCATTCTCCTCGCCGCACCAGCTGCGCTCTCCGCCACTCACCCCCTCTCCTCTCCGATAGCGAACACTCTGTCGCGAAGGGCATTGGATTGGATTCCATTGGATTGGATTGGCTTGGATTGGATTGGCTTGGATTGGCTTGGATTAAAGTGGATTGTGTTGCGTCATAGCCGCGGCACGTTGCGTCATAGCCGCAGCAGACGCGCTGGGGCCGGCGCATGTGCAGTACTCTCTCTTCCGCGGTTTCCTCTCCTTCGGGCGCGCTGCGCATATAACCGGTGTGCCGTTCTCCGGGGAAGCAACATCCACGCTTGGCTCAAACACCTAGAGTCCACGCCGCTTTACAAGTACGCCAACGTCGTCATCGACTGGGACCGGCCTACGCAGTCCCCTCAACGTTATGCGCGCTATAAAACGCGGTCCCTTCGCCGCTCCGCCTATGCGTCGCATCTACACAGGGGTTCCCGCGAGGGGAGGTGGGAGTTTTTTCTTCCGGGATAGATTTTATTGCAAGAAAATGCTCCCTTAGGCAGTTCTACGAGTTCTTTTCGTAAATAAGGGTGGTTTAGTACATCGTACATTGGTTTAGCTGCGGCGAAGAGACCGTCACCGCGTTTAAAAAAAGGTGCCCCAAGCGCCCGGCGTGCACTGACTTTGAAACGCGGAAAATGTCGCGTTCCCACTCGATTTGGTGCCAAGAACGAAGAACTGAAAACCGCCGTGAATTCGGGAGCCAGGGAAAGAGCGCCGCTTCCTCTGAAGCGACGTTATTGGAAGCTTGCCACACCAATTCGAAGATAAGGCGTTCGTTGAACGAACCGACACTTATGCGTGAGACACGACTAGCCCAGAAAGAAGCGAAACGGGCTCGACTCGTGTACCGCGTGGTCGAAGCAACGCTCCAAACACGGCTGCGCCCTTGACCAATTTGTTCGTCTCGGAAGCGAAGTCGTATGCGTAATGCTTGGGAGAACCGGAAAAAGTCTTGCCAGAAGACTGGAGGCGGGCGCTGCGCTGATAAGTGTTCCGCGTGCCGCCACGTCTGTGTTTCTTTCGTAGCGTTCACGTCTTCTCCTTCACGGAAGTGGTTACCCAGTTAAAGAGACTCTGCAATACCTCCGATAAACACTTTCACCCTTTCATTCTCGTCTGGAAGCATTGTGGAAGCTATAGTTATCGCCAGCACGGAGCGGCAATGCGTGATTTGCTCGTCGCAGCAGGTACTCCTTCCATTCCTGATTTGCTTCTGTGGCTTTCTTTTGTAGCGTAAGCTACACTGGCCGAGGTTGAGCAGTCTCACGTGGACCCTGAGGGGCCGTGCTGCGCAAGCGCAAGGAGCATTGGATTATATTGGGTTTCGATTGGATTAAATTGGATTGTATTGTATTGAATCCAATTGGAGTACGGGTGTGTAGAGAATTGGGTCTGCACATTCGCCGGTCTGCACATTCCAGAGGACTGACGTCATAGCCGCGGCAGACGCTCTGGCGCCGGCACGAGCCCAGCTGTGCGCCTCCGTTGCGCAGTAGCCAAGTCTGACGATGCGCCGGAGTTGCTTGATAGCCCTTTCGCGTGGTTCCTGGAGAGCCGTGCTGCGCATGCGCGAGGAGCAGCGACTGGACTGGACTGGACTGGACTGGACTGGACTGGACTGGACTGGACTGGATTGGATTGGATTATACTGGACTGGATTGTATTGGATTGGATTGATGAACCTTAGCTCACGCTATGTATATCCTGGCATAGCCGAGCTAAACCACTGCTAATTTATTTAAAGGGGCTATCGAATGCGTTTATTGCTGCAACAGAAAAAAAAGCCGGCCAATAGCCGCTACACCTCTTTAATAACGTCATTCGAGCTCTCCAGGAAATCCAAAACCTGGAAAGAGAAACAAATCTTTTGAACAAGTTTCTAAGCTATCTGATGGGCATAGAGCAGTAATTTTTGGCTGAGGCAGTTTTGGACCTCTTAATCTAAGTACTACTGGATGTGTTGGTTGATACGTTCTGAAAGCATTTAGGATTTCAAAAAAACGTTGAATAAAACGTTGCAGGGTCCCTTAAAGGGAGACAAAACACAAGTTTGGTTCATTAGAAAGACTGCTTTGTACCGATAACAACCACACCAATTTTCTCGCTGTTTTCAAGCAAATGAAGTTAGAAGATAAGAAAAACAGATGACGCAGTGGTATTTATGACGTCACAAGAATTTCTTTGTGAGACTAGCAGCCGCCAGCCAGAGCCACCGCAGAGAAACATGACTGGGCGATTGTAGTTGGGCATTTAGTACCGTTGGATTGTATCAATTGAATGATAACCTGTAGTTAGCACATTGTATAGCGGGAAATTTAAACTTTTTTGATATTTCGGATCTTTTTGCGGTTAAAACAAAGTTTTTTGGAGTGAAAGGGAGTTGGGTTAGCTACCAAAAACTGAAACAGGTTGGGATTCGTCTTCGTGGCCTCTTCGACGGCGGCGTTACGTCACGTGGTCCGCAGCAGACGTTAAGCGATTGCCGCTGGTAACGTCGATGTCGTTGCGAAGTTACCTTTGGAAATTGAACAGGGTGAGCCTGAAAAAAAAAGATGACGTAAAGAAAACTGGCGAATGTGTAATAGTTTAGTTCTTGTGCGAGGCTATCCCGCCCCGCTTCTGGTAATCTGATGAGGTTCAAGGTGAAGAAGACGCATTGCGACTGCAAACAACAAAGTCGTTTAAGGTTTTCTTCTCGCTATTATGAAGAGGAAAAAATAAAAATAAAAAGAGATGCTTCAGCCGCTTTGAGTCTGGCCCTTCTAAATCCGGCTACACTACCTTGCACCTAAGCACTGCCCGGAAGTCTTTTCTCCAGGTGCAATAGCCAGTATAATACCAAACTTGGAAGGCGGCCCTTGGTCATTGGTCCCTTTAAGTCGGCTTCGCTACTATACACGCATGATTCGTTTGGAAGACCTTGTACATAACAAAATGATGTGTGAAACTATGAAGGTCCAAGCGCTTATATTACAACGGTCCATAAAACGCCCTGTATCTTTATGGAGCCCTATACACCGCGCTTTAGGGTCGGCTTCACAACTGCACACAGATGCATTTTTGGGAAGACGTTTTTAGGGGCAATATAGGGTGCCAGATATCAAAGTATAAAGGGCGCCTCCTAAGCGAAAGCTGTCTTAGAAGGACCGGGCGCGGTTTCGATTGCCGGCCGCGGCGGCCGCTTTTCTGATGGAGGCGAAAAGCAAAAAACGCCCGTGTGAACGAGATTTCGGTGCATCTTAAAGATCCCCAGGTGGTCAAAATTAATCCGGAGCCCTCCACTACGGCGCGCCTCATCGCCTGCGTTGCTTTGGCGCGTTAAACCCTACAATCAATCAATCAATCAATCAATCAATCAATCAATCAATCAATCAATCAATCAATCAATCAATCAATCAATCAATCAAACAATCAAACAATCCATAAATCAATCAATCAATCAATCAATCAATCAATCAATCAATCAATCTTAGAGGGACCGATGGCGTTCTGTCCGAAAACTAATGCATTGACCCATAGGCCGGCTGGTCGATTGAAGAGCTCCGACGGGATCTCACAACACACGGCGCGTGCATGAAACCGGTCTTCAATTGCGCCAAAACGGGTACTTAAAAATTGCGAAAGAGGAACGCCTGTGGATAAGACAATACACGCATCGATCATGAAAAAAGGGTTACAATAGCATCCCTTTATCTCATAAACCACGCACCGGTTTACATTTAGATCGTTTGTAGATGCCTTTGCTTGGTGCGCGAAAAATCGTCGCATGGGTTCGCTCTTCGTTTGCGGCTTGGGTTTTTCTGAGGTTTGACGATCGATTGGACGCACTTTCAGCGAATGTTGGAGTCGCCTTTAGCCGATGTTTTGACGCACTTTTGACGCACTTTTGACGCAGTTTTTATGTTAGAAAGCTCTCACACGTGACTCAAATTTCTTTAGGAAGGGGAGGTAAATTTTTGATAGTATTTCTTTTAAGCCGCGAAAGTGTTACGCATCAATCGTCACAGACAGACACGCGGGTTTCCTCGTCGAGTCCACATATAAATGCCCAAAGCATTTAAAAGAGGGCCACTTTCGACTTCAGCGACCCCGCGGGGTTCCGAACTCGTCCCCAGCTTTTTCGATACCGGACGCGCTCCCTCGCCGCTCACCTTCTGGATCGAGGTTTACGCGATCGGACTTGAACCTCCTTTCTTTCCCCTTCAGGCCTCAGTTAACATCCGGCGCTCAGCGTAAACGTTGTACATCATTCACGCGTAAACCAGCCTATTTTGCGCCCACGACGAGAAAGCCTTACACTCTACTTTTTCCTTTGTTTTCTTTCCTCCTTGTTGCCCCGTTTCCACGACCAACGCCGTTTGGTTCTCAGCAGCAGCAGCAGAAGCCGCGCTGCTTTTAGCAACCTCCCACTCGTTCGTCGTGGTGCCGGGGAGTCCGTCTTGGCGATCCCGGACAGAGTGTGTAAACAACGCCCTCGAACTTGGCCGCCTCTCCCGGCTGGTCTTGAACGGTTCGGGAATACGGGCCTCCTTTGTTATTATACTTTTTTTTTTTCTGCTTCCCTGGGGCATTTTTCCCGGTCTTCTTTCTTTTATATTTCCCGCCTCCGACACTTTTCGCAGTGCCTCCCTCCCCGGGGCCAGTTATAAATAGTGACGGTTTACGCTCTGAATATTTGCCTCCGAGGTCACTCAAGCCATACGGTCAGTCGGTGCCGCCGAGCTCCTCGGCGCAAACACGGAGGCCGGCACGCTAGGCGGCGATGTCCTGATAGTTGTGTGCAGTCGCTGAGCGACCCGCTGGCACAAGCGCGGAGGCCGGCAGGCTTCGCGGCGTTCTGCAAGTTTTGTGCAGTGGAACTGCGTATGCTAAGCGGGTCGCGTGCTCTTATGCACTGGATGAAACGTACAGTAAACTCTGGTTATACATACATCGCTTTAGTCGAAATCTTCATTTATCAACAGCTTTGCTGTTTAGCAAATCGTTCGACTTTCATGCATGCAGATAAAAAAACAACAAAATGCCGAGCACTCATGTGTGCTTGCCTCGCGGCGACCGCCCAACGTCCCCGGCGCGCTTTTGTCAATCTAAGCACTTTGGGAGATTGGCCAAGGGGGTTATCTACCTACTACGGTTCGTGGAACTTGCACCAATCTGGTCTTTGCAAACTACGGCGCTTCTCAAATCGATCAACTCTTTCAGCCCCTGCCGGTTTACCATATCTATCACAAGGCACCACTACTGAAGATGAGGAGAACGCGTACGTGTAATACTACCCAACACGACGGTGTACTTCCAACATCAGCTCCATCACCACGACCACAGGCAGCGGAAGTGGTCACCACGGCAGAAGAAGAGTTTGTTGAAGTCTTTAATGGAGATAAAGAGTACTCAACTACACTCGAAGATGATTGATAAACGCACCTCTAACTGTGCGTTTCACTCTGTGAGTGAAGGTTTGCTCAACTCAGTTCAATTTTCGCGCGTTCGCACATAGCTAGCGCCATCTGTTGAAGCATTTTGTTTCTGCTGTGCTTTGAACAGACCGAGCCCGCAAATCTTATTTTCGTGTCTGCTTTTTTCGACGCTGTTTTAACGCGTTCTTTTATTCATTCAAAAAAAAAAAGTCGATTCCGCGTATACTCTTGATTGGCAGAGCCCTGCTACATTTAATTATGTATTTATGCTTTGCCTCGAATATGCGTAATGTTTTCCTTGTGCGAAATAATGTTGACATCTGCGAGACATGCTAGCAGTTTTAGTAGCTTGGATCGGTCTTTGGCTGTATATATTTTGTGTTCAAGAATTATTTCTCTTTGGCCGGGCGGCTGAATCGAGGGAAAGACAGACATACAGACAGACAGATGGACAGAGGGACAGACAGACAGACAGGCGGACAGGCGGACAGACAGACCGACAGTCAGGCGGACGGATGGATAGACAGACAGACAGACAGACAGACAGACAGACAGACAGACAGACAGACAGACAGACAGATGGACAGACAGACAGACAGACGGAGAGACAGACAGACAGACAGACAGACAGACAGACAGACAGACAGACAGACAGACAGACAGACAGACAGACAGACAGACAGAGGGACGGACGGATGGATGGGCAGACGGACGGGCAGACGGACAGACGGACAGACAGACAGACAGCAGACGGACGGATGGGCAGACGTACGGACAGACAGACAGGGTGGGTGACCAACATGTTGACTCAAGCCTTCGGTGCAGAACAAAGGTATACTGGCAAAAGGACACGAAACTAGGACAGATAAAAACAATGGAGATAAGCACCGGAAGGAGATAAAGCATGGCTGGAATTGTACAAGCTGTATGTGCGGTCCAGATACACAGTTGAAAGCGTTGTCGCACAGGTTTTAGCAAACCATTGCAATATACACAGCTGTAAAATGAAATGTCCTTCATGCGATAACAGGGCGGAGTGCATACAATGGGCATCCGATGTCAGCCGCAGTGATTTATTTTTTAGAAATCTTACGACTCCTAAGCACTTGCTATCCCTGTGAATGCGAACGCATTCATGTCCAATTAAACGCCGCTGCGCTGTTCTTCAAATTTTGCACTGCAAGTTGTGTCTTACGAGTTTTCCTACTGGATACGAATTTTGGGATTCAGTTGCTAGTTATAGTGGTCATTTTTTAAAGTTCCTTCGTAAGCAGTTTCGATGGAGTCCGGAACCGTTTGGATGATCTTCTTGGTGTATTGGTGCAGCTTTCCGGCTTATCGCAGTTGATTGCGGAGTTTAATGCGCCGAATTCGCTACACCTGCTATGAGACGCGCCGCAGTGGATAGCTCCGAATTAATGTCGACCACCTTCTTTAACTTGCACCGCAAGGCTTATCGCTGTTATTTCGGGAGCGGTTACTGGGGAGTTATTCGGCGTAGTGCAATGAATTATACCACAGCTAATATTTAGGTCGATAGCTTGTCGTGTGCATGTAGTTTCAAGTTTAGATGTTCGCTCTACCAGATTCCACGCCATGGAAACTATCCCAATGAAATTTGGCAGCAACTTTAGACGGCGAATCACACAGGAACTATATAGTGTAGTGCAGAGATCTTTTACAGTGTTCATATCCAAGTCGACTTGGATATGTACACTACATCCATGAACCCTGGGCGGCATATCACTTTTCTGCTGTAGCTTTACAACGTTTCTATGTGGTGGGCTTTTGGGCTGGAAAGCTGGAGATTTTATACTGCCGCGCAGAGCAACCTGGCTCGCTGGTAACTGTTGCGCCGCTGGGTGCGGCCAGTGCTATGCGTGCTTGATGACGTGCCGCTGTCGGCGGACACCGAACGGCGGCCGCAGCCCCCACGCTGCACTCCCCATTTTCCACGTGGCTCTGCGCATACCCATGCATTTCCCAGCAGCGCGGTATTTCTCTTGTGCTTTATTAATGCGAGGCACACGATATGGAACTAGAGATGCGAGCAGTTAAAAAACAAAAAAAGCATTAGGAAAAAACCTTTATTTGTGTTGTTGTTTTTTTCAACCAGGGTAACGCTGAAAAAAATAAACAGAGCTTCTCCGGGAAAATGCGACCAATTCGCATTGAAGGAAACGCTTTCTGAAACGAGTTGACTTTTGAGTGCGGATTCTGAGATTTTGAGCGCGGAAGCTCTGCTGAGACTTTCGTGATGAAAAACAATTACAAATTACAATAACAAATTTTTGTAAAACAATTACATTCTTGGCAGTGTAGACAGAAAAAATTATCGGACATTTCAGTCTTTTAAGAGATTGGTAGACTAACCCCGTGATTATCGAAGACTTCTTCACTGCTGCATCGTGTTTGCGGGGCTGTCATGTTCACCTTTTATGAGGCACGCATCCGGAAAATTCTTGTTCCATCCTGGCACGCTACACGGTTAGTGCGGTAGTTACCTCACTTGGCTGTGGCTGTTGGCGACCCGGGTTCAAATCCCATTCCAACTCAAATAAGTTTCTGTGTCTATTTTATTTACTGATTTTCTTTTTGCACCGCCCTTAATTTGGTTTCATTCATGTAGTCGCCAGCAACTACAGTCACTTTTCGCCTTTGATAAAACAACTAAGGCTTCCGCTTATGAAGTGTGTCGAAGTTTCATAGGTCTGTGCGGAACCATCTTTTTTCAATTTTTTGTAGCTTCCTAAAAAAAATCATGAAAGAACTGTGTTTTTCGTTCCCCTCACAGTTTCATGAAAACTTGCATCTCTATATCGAACGCTTTGTAGTCACGTGAGTTTAGGCGCCGTTTCGCTGCTACAGACGGCGCCGACTCCGATGCCGGCTTTTAAAGCAAAAGCCCTAAGTTAACCATTCTGCGAGAAACCGTGGTTTTTGTTGTTGTTTTCTGGTCAAGAAAATGGCCACCACTGTAAAGAGCACATTATATAAAAAAACGCATGCGTGATCCAACGAAATTGCAACACGGGTCTCCACACTAGCAGATCAATGCTCTGCCACTATGTCCGCGCATTGCCGCGGGTGGAATTGAAATTGTTGTTGTTGTTGCTGTTGTTGTTGTTCCTTTCTTCGGGGTGCCAGTCGGAAATGACGACAAGAAAACTTCCTGAAGTTCGTCGTATTTTTGTCTGTCGTGCTGTCGTCTTGTCGTGTTCTTGCGTCGTGATTCTGGCAGCTGGCTATGTCACGGCAGCATGATGGCTGTCGTAGCGACAGGCAGTTCTGTTGCGACTACAGGAATGTTTGTCGTTGAGAAAATTGACTTTGTCGTTACTACATAAATGTGTGTCGTTAACAACAGATGGCTTGTCGTAACAACAGGGCTTGTGTTGTTACAACGAAGTTTTTTTGTTGTACGACAGGAATTCTTGTAAGGTTTCTGCGGCATTCCTGTTGTCATTTTAAACCGGGATATATCGCCAGGATTTCGCCTTCAAAGCACGTAAGAAGACTTCAGTGTGCCAGAAATATATATATATATATATATATATATATATATATATATATATATATCAGGGTGTCGAACCGGAACCGAACCGAACCGAAGCGAAAACCGGAACTGAACCGGTATTTTTGCCGGAACTGAACCCCAACCCGAACCGTTAATTTTTGAGCACGCTGAACCCGAACCGGAACTGAACCGAAAAAAGAAATAACGGTTACCGGCTCATACCGAAACGGTTCGACCCTCCGTTGTTGATATTGCACAGTCAATGCACTTCAGGCCTTTTTTTCTTTCGCGTACCCGCTCGCGCACTTGCCCGTCCAGACAACTGAACACTGTCCCGCTCTGTGTGACAACAGGGAAATGAACGAGCACCAATGTAGCAATGGTCTGTTGCTGCTAAAACCGCGAGCGTACTGCAAGCTGACCAAACGAAATGTCATTCTCGGCAGCTTGCAGGGGATATAAAACGACTTTGCCCTTTCCCAGCTGTGAAATTTTTGAAGCAATCAGGCTGCAGGATTGCTCCCCTGCGCAACAGCGAAAGCCCCCACCCGATGTGTGCAAACTTTTTGCATTTCGTAATTTGTTTAAAAGGTCCGACACCTGCAAATTGTTAATACTTGACAAGTGTGACCGCAGGAGCTGCTCAGTGGCTAAGCCGTTTGCTGCTGATGTAGTTTTGTCTCTTTCAGATCTGCTTTTTTTCGAAGGTGCACTTGTACTGACTACCCAACTCGCTACATTACTTCTGCTGCTACTCGTTTTGGAGGGGAGTTCTGCTGTGAACGAATTAAACAGCGTCTACCCAAAAAAGTCCCGTCTCATGCTCCGCGCGTCAAATTTCCCTTTCATTATGTAACAGCATAATCTGTTATAAGATTCCGCAATGTAGCAAATGGAACGATGGCCGGGGGTCAGGCGGTACGATGACATACTCATTGTAATGCACACATCCAGTATAGCTATCGCAAAAGGAATTGCAGTGGTCAGAGCAATAATGCAGTGACTGGGCGTTAACTAAAGCTTACTTTTAACAAAAGTGTGGCTGCCACATTCGACAAGGTGACAGCTAACAAATTATTAAGGGTGACCAAATCTTCTAATTCATTGGTAGTATTTATGTGCCTGTTGTAGGATTTTTCTGTTTTGTTAGAAATATAAAAATGTGCGCCATTGGTATTAAGCGCTGGTATTTGAACGCGCCAGTACGCAGGCCTAAATTTAAGGCTTCAAGGTTACCGTGATGGGCGATTCCATAGCGACGATTGCGATTTCAACAAAAAAATGAAAGGGCAGAAAATATATCCCACCGTCATATCTCTTGGTGGTGGCTTTATGAATAGTCGCTAGGACAACATAAAGTCTGGCCGAGAAAGTAGGTGGTAAATCGTCACCACTTCATCTGTTTTTCTAATATCTTCCCCGGCCCGAGCCATTCTGTCCAAGTGCAAGCCACCGGGAAGAGCCATAGAGCTCGTGTGGGTCCCGGCTCACTCGCGGGTAGCAGGCAACACCATCGCCGACTACCATGCCCGAGAAATGTCAATCCGGGCCGAGAACGAGCCGGAAGAGCTACCGCACCCGGTTACCAGCTTTCGGGACATTACCCGGATGTACCGAGAGGAGAGGCGCAGACTGCCGGAACCGCACCCCAAACTGACTAGGCAGCAACAGACGATCCTGCGTCGAGCGCAGGCGGGATCGCTTGCGCATCCCGTACTGATGAACCTCATGTACCCTGCGGAACACGATACGCTCTGTCCGTTTTGCAAAAGAGAGAGGGGCACCCTGCCACACATCTTGACAGAGTGTACAGAACTCAAGACCCCCCCTCCTTCCCTTCCCCACAACACCCCCAATCCCCAACCCCTTGAGCGATGGGAGACCTTGTTGACCAGCCCCGCCCTGCCGACTCAGCTCGCACTGACAGACAGGGGCCAGGAGCTGCTGGGAACATATGGGTCCCGTAACTAGGGAACCACCCCGTCTGGTGCCAGCGCGCACCACCGATTTCTTGGGCTCAGTAAAAGTTGATTCCTCCTCCTTCTAATATCTCGTGATTGTTTAAAGTTTGCTTTGCAATTGCGCCACTTCCCATGCGGAACAGCAGCGTTTTGAATTTTTGTTTGTATTGGGATTTGACTGTCGTTTTAAACTACGAAATGTTTTTTTTTTTAATTTCAGTGATAATTTAACTCATCGAACCGGTTCGCGAACCGGTTCAAGCTCCCGAACCGGTTCGCGAACCGGTTCGGTACGTGATTTTGTCGAACCGGAACTGAACCGGAACGACATGATTTCGCCTGAACCAGAACCGTAACCGAACCGGTATTTTTTTTTTGGTTCGACACACTGATATATATATATATATATATATATATATATATATATATATATATATATATATATATATATATATATATATATACCGTAATTACCCGATTCCTGACACCCGATTTTCCTGACAAAAAACCGAAAAAACTTGCACCTCCGATTGTAACGCGCACGGAACTTTGTGAGCAAGAAAAACGAATGCGAGAGAAACGGGCGATTTAATTCCCGAAGTAATCTCACTCATCTCACTCCTCATCGCTCTCCGCTGACCACAACATCTCGTCCTCGGTGCCGTCAAGCGCGTTCGCGATGCCACACTTCTGAACTAACGTTCAACCATGGTCGATGGGATCGTGGCCCATGCCTCACACGCCCATCCCGCGAGCTTCTCCAGAGGTGCACGCTTCAGCCGACCGCTCGTTTTGAACGCGTGAGAGCCGCTGCTGCCATTGCTGTTATCAAGCGCGCAAGTGCAACGATTTGACGATTTGTGTGAACACCCATAGAAAAGCCTAGGCGCCTATGCTCCCTGCGTCCAAAAAATCGTTGCTAAAAGCTTTAGCGCCATCTGGACATGGCGATGGCGATGGGTGGGACGAAATTTCCGCTGTTTCGGTTTCGGTTTTGTATCCGATTCTAACGCGCATGCGATTTTCTGACTTATTTTTCCGGAAAAAAAGTGCGCATTAGAATCGGGTAAGTACGGTATATATATTGCTAAATGGGCCTCAAAAATAAACTAAACGAAAGCCGCAGCTTTCCCTCAAATGCGCACAGTGTGCTTGGACAGGCCGAGCTACACATACTAGTGGAACATCGATGTGTTTGTTCTGGGGGGTGACTTCGGTCTTCGTCCTGCCTGGCAGGGTGCTTGAGTCCCTGAGTGCTCTGGAACGTGTGGGTGTAAAATTACTCCGTGCCGTTAAAGCCTGCTCCCGTGGTTACTGGAGTACGCGTGCTGTTTGCTTACTCTGTGTTCCCCGCGCCTAAACTGATCGCTGAGGCGGGACCGGGGCCAGTGATCGCAAAACCGGGCTTCCGTAAACAAGTGCGATGGACGAACTTGAAAGGCGCCCACTGTTTGCGTTTCTTTCTTCACCTTCGCGTTCTGTGTTGTTCGACCCTGGTATAGTTTATCTCCCGCAGACCGGAAGCGCGTATATTTTAGCAAGGTAAAAGCTCCGTCGCGACTAAGTATCTTTGTCTGACGTGCTTGGCAGCCGCAAGTACTACGTTAGACTTTGAGAAAGAAGATGTTTGTGAGGAAAGACATTTTCACTTCCGCATCGACGAATCTGCCTGCCAGCGTTTGGTGGTAGAGAGAGCCGTGAATTCTGGATTCAGGATAGCCACCTTCTTTCCTCAGTCTTTTTTCTTTTAAATTAAGATAATTTAAATCACGTTTGCGTCGTAGCAAACTTTACTTTTGAAAGGCAGACCCATGTGAGGCAAGCCCTTGCTTCCATGTATGCCCCTCGTCTCGAGGTCTTTCTCTAGACTTTCCGTAGACTTTTCATTGACATTTCCTACATTTTCAATCAATCAATCCCAAAGTCCATGCCTGCTTTGGAGCAAACTATACTTTTGAAAGTGAGGCCACACGTGAGGCATGCGCTTGCGTTCCGTCGATGTCCCTTGTCTCGAGGTCTTTCTCTAGACTTTCCATAGACTTTTCATTGACATTTCCTATATTTTCAATCAATCAATCCCAAAGTCCATGCCTGCTTTGGAGCAAACTATACTTTTGAAAGTGAGGCCACATGTGAGGCATGCGCTGGCCTTCCATGTATGCCCCTTGTCTCGAGGTCTTTCTCTAGACTTTCCATAGACTTTTCATTGACATTTCCTATATTTTCAATCAATCAATCCCAAAGTCCATGCCTGCTTTGGGGCAAACTATATTTTTGAAAGTGAGGCCACATGTGAGGCATGCGCTGGCCTTCCATGAATGTCCCTTGCCTCCAGGTCTTTCTCTAGACTTTCCTTTGACTTTTCCTAGACTTTTCCAATTGTGGCACAGCCTCATGGATTTACCTTGCTTCCTTCCTCCGATCGCCGTACCAGTGATTGTCTGGCATATGTCTACAGCTCTTGGCGTTGTCGGCACTGTATCGACTGGCTCCGATGAGACCGAAGTATGTTTCCATCGCAGTCCTCCTTTAGCGTGGTACAGATATTACGGTTCGCAGAGTTACAAAAAAAAAAAAAAGAAAAACACAGTCGTAAGTAACCTCAAAAGCTACTTGCACTTCGCATACCAATATTGACGGGCCAATTTTGCTGCCGAAATTGCAGTGCACATTATGCAGTGCACATTCTACGTTGTTTTTCCTGGACTTCCACTCAGCGTTACGAGCTCTCAGGAAGCGAGAGGTATTCACTAAGGCCAGCCTGTTTATGCAATGCGAATAAACTTCGGTTTAGAATTCCACTATAGAGCTTAGCCCTAATTCCAGTTTACAGCCGTAAACTGGAAGTCTGTCCTTGATATACACACATCGGGCATGCTGGAGCGGTGCGTAGAAGTCGCATAAATTATACGGGGGTTGAAGTTCTGTGTACTCGTTCTTTTTTTTTTTGTTAATTACAAATTTTTCGTGGGTGCGAGAAATGACGTACCCTTTATTATTTTTTTTAAACATGGCACACGTGCTAGTGACTCAGTAGCGGTCCCACAGATTGGTTTTGGGGGGGGCGATTTTTTTTTTTTTGGGGGGGGGGGGGAATGGGGGGGAGAGGCGAATAAAGAATCGCTCCCCTACTTGCGCCAATTCTGCAGAGGTGGTGATAACCATGGAGGCGTGTGCGCGTATGCGGTGCAACCCGCTGGGATTTAACTTCGCGCAAGTGGAATGCTTAAAAAACCAAAAATAACAAACTGAGGACCTCTTTGGGGGGGGCGACCGCCCCCTTCGCCCCCCCCTTGGGACCGCCACTGGAATGACTGCGCGAACGACTGTCAAATCTCCCCCCCAGACTGTATACCGTTCTCGAGCGTGGCTTGTCTACTAGAGTGGCAGCGTCGGGAGGCCAGTCGTAAGCGTTCCGTGCGGGCTACGATGCAAGGGTCGGTGTTGTGAATAGAGAAATAATCGCGCAAGCGCCATCGACAACCTCGGAGAGAGGAGTGAGTGCGCCGTCCGAGTGTCCTCCAAGTATTGTCAATCAGACGTAACCAACTCGACCTTCGGACGTCACAATGTCCCTGTTTGCGAGTGCGTCGCCGGTTCGTGCAGGACGCCTGCTCAATGGAGTGCCCACCAGTCGGATAGCGTTGCGTCTTCATGGGCTCTTCCGTTCGTTGCCTGTTTTGTTTCTGTCGTCTGCGATCAGATGGACGTCGCCCGTCACGCATTCTCTCTCGGAGGATGCCCTGTCCGGCTGCCCATGGCTGCTGCTGCTGCTGGCCTTGAAGACGCCAAAGTGGTCGGTTTGGGGCGTTGTAATGGCTTTTATGGGTTACGCAAATAATGAACCTGCCCTGCAAGCGGGCTTCAAATACAAATGAACACAAATAGGAGTCGCCGAAAGAGAAAATCTAAACGCATTGTTAGTAAGAGTAAACATTTAGCGGTCAGTCGTGAATATAGAAGAATTATAAATCTGCAGTTTCACGCGAGGTTGAGAGAAGCCAGCATTCCAGAATAACCCTGCTCTTGAATCTCCTTAACACTCGCTCAATATAGAACAAAACAACGCCAGTTCGAAATTAACGTACTCGAAGCTTCATGCGCTAGTCGAGAACCAACAAATACACATTTCCAGTTTGTTCCGACACAAACCATTCCGCCGGAAATTATTCCGGGCGCCGATTTCCCTAATTACATCCGGCTTTACGCCATTAGTGCGTCTTCAAGAAACCGTCGCTGCAACTGCGTTTGCAAACTGAATCAGTCGAGTGTAATTGAGTTTACACAGCCCCCGGTCGTCCTAGTTTCTTTAGCGGGCGTCTCTCGGTCTGCCCTCGCCGAGCTGTTGGCGGGAAGGCAACATCCTTGGCCGGATGTAGACTGCCCGTTTAATGCCCGGCCGGCCTTGTCGCTTCTAACCAAGTACCGCCGGTCGCCAAGGTCATGACGTCACGGCTCCTTGACGCCTTCCCCGCTCCCCCTTCTCGCTGACGTCACACCTGTTCCTCGCAAGGAGGCGACTGCCTCCGCGCGACGTCACGTCCCCGGCTTTGACGCCTTCGCTGCCGCAGGCCGTTCTCTTCAGTAGTGGGTGAACCTCTGACAGGCTTTCCCGGTTAATACGGGCGTGTACGACGCCGGTCTGCCGTAAGCGGACGGCAACCCACTGGCCCAGTGAACGCCCACTATTTTCGGGCGAACTTCGTCACTGCGATCTACAGCTCCTGTCCCGCTATTTTTTTTCGTTGTATAGGCCCACTGCCTCGCCCTTGCGCTCCCGGCGGAAAGCCGGTACGACCGTCACAATGCGAAAATGAGCAGCGGATGTTAGGCTGGAAATATGGCTTCAGCTTAGGAAATTCGGAAGTGTTAATTGAAAATTAAATCCGATGCTTGCATGATAGCTGCTTCAAATTTGAGCGTCTGTTATAACGTCAGGACACTTGGCAGTTCCGAGCGCCTTGACTACTGAGTGATTGATTATGAGGTTTAACTAGCCGACGCTTCACAGGCGATGCGCCTTGACTATGATGATGACATGGTGTTGTTCCCGGGTAAATGGCGCAGACCCAATCAGGGGATCAGCCTATTACAAGACAAGCTTCTGATTATCCAAGCTCCGGCGCTACTTCAGCTTATTCCGACAGCTTCAAGAACTACAGGAAGCGTCCATAGATTCAACTGTGGACGCGTGTTTTTTTTTTTTCTTACCTTTTTTCTTAAGATATAGTGATGCTGATGATGATAATTATGTTTAACTTCAATATTTATAAAATTTCTAATAAAGTCAAACAATTCCCCGTGTTTTTCTTGGCGTTCTATACTGCTTTCATTTCTATACACCTTCCACGCGCCTCTTCCATTAATCTCCAACTACACCGGTCCTGTGCTAACTGCGACCAATTTATCCCCGCAAACTTCTTGATCTCATCTGCCCATCTAACCTTTTGCTGCACCCTGCCACGCTTGCCTTCTCTAGGGACCCACTCTGTTACCCTTAATGACCAACGGTTATCTTGCCTTCGCATTACATGCCCTGCCCACTTCCATTTATTCTTCTTAATTTCTACCAATATGTCCTTAACATGTTTGTTCTCTGACCCACTCCGCTCTCTTCTTGTCCCTTAATGTTACACCTACCATCGTCCGCTCCATTGCCCGTTCAGTCGTTCTCAGGGCGGAACCCGAAACCGCGACCTTCAGAATACTGGTCCGATGATATACCAACCAAGGCACTGGGGAGGCTGCGCTCCCCTCCACTTTCTCGGGCATTCATGTGCATGATTTGGTTTCCTACGCTTGGGGTTGGTAGGCTACCGCCACTGCGACAGCTCGGGACGACCCTTAAGGAACCTTCTTTTAAGCCCCCAGCCAGGCCGTGACTCGAGTGCCTACGATGTGTCGTGAGCGCTCAACCAGCGGGACATCCTCTTAAAAGCTACCTATGGCACCAAGACTACCAGAACCAAGGAACTCGCTATGCGTTTACGAACCAGAATTGGGAATGACGGACTCGTTGAATGAGCACAGAAATGAAGGCCAAATATATTCGTTCGCTTCAGATAACGACTGTGGTAAAAATGAATGTGCATCCTGTCGTTGTCATGAATGCTACTTTCGTACAGCTTCAAGTGCTGGAAGCTTTTCGCGGTGCTATTTTCCGGCATACTGCAGGTGTACGAAAAAAGCCACTAACGGGAACACGCAGATGCTGGGAATACCGTATTTGCTGCATTCAAAGCACCCCATTTTTTTCCGAGATTGAAGCGCCCAAAGTCAGAGGGGGTGCTTAGATTCGAAAAATCCAAAATGACCCCCCCCCCCTTCCCATAAACACACGCTTTTCGCGGCTGTAGCTAGATGAGACAGACGCAAGGAAGAATGTTTTATACGGCAAATATGAAGAAGTAGGGACAGACAGTGAACTTACCGTGTGCGTCTGATACTCAGTCACTCGCAATACCACCAGAGCGTTTGGCACCGCTTGAGCCGCTGCTCTCAGTATCCCACAGCGTGTTGTATTTTGTTCCGTTTGTTCCATCAAACATTTCTTTTAAAATACTCAAGTGCAGTGAAAGCCTCAAGAACAGAGTGACAAAGCGCGGTTGGTGGCTTCGGCCGTATATATGTATAGCGTGAACACGGTGCGCTTCCTCGCAAAAAAGGGGATGCTGAGATTCGCATGCAAACTTTTTTTTCCAACTTTTTTTCTGATAGTAGGGGGCGGGGGTGCTTATAATTGCGAAAATACGGTATATTGCGAGATGCGTGCGCGCAAAACAAGCACGTCGCACCTCGAATACACAATTCCACGTATTCGAAGGCGTAACCAGGCTCCCGTTGCTTTATAGAGCATCGTTTCTCCGTAAGCCGGGAACAGTTTTCCTGGAAGGGAAGATTTAGCGGGCAACAATAAAGGAGAGATAGAACGAGAGAGAAGAAAACGAACGACAGAATGATCGTCAGCACGAAAATAAAACACGTCAGAAAGGAAACAGAGCCGACAAGTTCACGTTTCCTTTGTTATCTGACGTCCGGCTTATTCTCATTCATCCGTATTGTTTCACGTACACTCCTTTATTTAACACGTTTCGGTGACTTTTTCCGCAAGCTTTCTCAGAAGTGCACGCACAGCGCCTACATCCCGGGATGTTCTCTAGCTGTTGTTGTTGTTTCGGGGCGTACGCCGACGAACCGAGGAACATTTGGCCGACGGTTCTCACTTTCTGCTTCTTTGTTTCTTAACTTCAAGAACATTTTTCAAGCTGACGAAACTGTTCATTGCAGCTTCTGCACTGCCCCTGATCTACATAATTTCTCTTCTTTCGAAAATCTCGCGGCCTCCCTTGCATCAGAAAGCGGACTGTTTAACCGCATATCTTGCGTATGAGCGGCAGCTTCGGTCTCTTTTGTCCCGCCGTTGAGTAATCGTGCATGTTTATAATGGCACTCCTCAAGGGCTTGCTTTGGTGCCCACGTTGTTCCTCTTATCTGCTGGCTCTCATTGCGAGGGAGGTTGGTCAACAGTTGAGACACGCCGCCGGGAATTTATTCCTTTATGTGGTCCTTTTTGAGCGGCCCTTTTTATGTGTCCCTTTTTACGCGGACTCGCGGGAGCCTCGCTCGCTGAAAACGGGGCTCGGGCTGGAAGAGGATTGCCGTTGCGTGCATATTGGAGGGGAGGTTCAACGAACCCGGATGACACTTCGCGTCGAGGCTTGGTAACGTGACTCCTCGCGAAGATGCTGCCACTGCTCAGGATTAGAGGATAAATGGACCTCAGCGCCACGAGACGATGATTCTTGGAAGACGCGGGCGTTGAAGGAGCAGAGGTTAGAGCGTCCGTTTCCGTGCCTTCTATACACAGACGGCGTTCAAACAAGAAGGCGGACCGTTGTTTTGGGGGGCCGTGTTATTGCACTGGTAGCAGGAAGGGGATTTTAATTTCGTATGCGCATGCGCACCGCAACGCTGGAAGCCATACAGGAACTTCAAATGCCAAGAAAAGAAAAAAAAGAATAGAAATTTAGAAGGCAATCGAGGAGTTCTTTTTTAAAATGAGTCACATCCACCAATATAGAATTTGAGAAAACAGCCATCTTTGTTACGGGACCTAAATTCGACCCTGTCAAAGCTATCATGATCTGTTCTACATGTGAGTTGATGGAAGTTTACGGCTGCTAGTAATTAAAACTACGATAGATTATTATTAGTTCTTTTTAATGAACTACTCATTTATCTTAAATAATTATTTCATTCCTCCTGACACTCCGAGCTGTCAGGCGGGAAATCACAAGGAGGCTGCCATGTTGGTTATATGACGTCAAAACAAAAGCACACTCCTATCATAAAAATGGATTTTGCTCATGTTGAACGGTGCCACAACAGGATTTGAATCATTTTCGATCCGAAATGCGATCCGCGTTTACGTTCGCCGGGCGTAATCTGACCTATTTTGTTGCCACCTGATTTTTTCTCGTCAGTTTCATCATGTTTACTTTCGGTTTATGTACTTCGCTTATGTTAAAAAAAAAGAACTCCGCTATTACTTTTAGCTTGTATAAGTAGTGGAAGACCCACCTCCTCCACTTTTGGTAATGGCGAAACCCCCCCAAAAAGTAACATTGGCAAGCCCTATAACGAAATCTCACTTTATCACAAAACGTGCTTCTTTCAAAGTGTTTCATTGACCCAACTGCAGTGAATTGACAGCAAATCATTCCCGCTTTTAGCAAAATATCGTTTATAACGCACCGTACTTTATAAATCTCGCCCGCAGTTTCGGTTGACTTTGAACATCCGTGGAGGCGGTGTCGCGGCAGCATGTGTAGCGATAGGGGAACGATTACCTGCTGTTTGCGCGTTGTCGAGGTTGTAGGTTGTTGTTCGCTGATGGCATCGGCAGGTGACGCGTCGACGAACCTAGCCAAAAGAAACGTTTGCTGTCTCAAAAGGATGTGCTTAGGGATCTTCTGGGGCCCTCTTCTCGACTGCATATATATATTCACAGTGAATTCGCCATGTTTTTTTTTTTTACGTAATCTCAACGAAAGCAATCAGTGACGTATTGCGCGTATAGCTATGACGACATGCAGTGTAATTTGACGCTTAGCTCATAATGATCACAACGAAGCTATCAGAAACTGCTCGTAAAAGATATGAATACATTTGGCATGTATTGTAAAATTTACGATGGCAGCTGAGGCTCGCAAGAGAGACATCTAACTTCACGTTGAAATCGGCGTCAACACCACAAGGCGATCAATTAACGTTGATCCAAAAGCAAGCGAAAGGCGGGTGTTGAGCTAAAGAACATCGCGCAATATTTTTTAGGCTTTCGACTTCCTTTCCCTCATCTTCCAATAACCCCCCAGGGCCTCAGGCCTATTTCTAAATAAAGTCGTTCATTCATTCACCGTACCTATTTGTTTCTTTCAATCGCTTTTAGTAACATAGTTGAGCTCCCTGCTTCAATGCAAGCTTTGTTGCGTTATCGCCTTCCCTGCCGTCACCACCGCCGCGCTATCGTCTGCTGCTATATTACAAGTTTATGGCGTGATCACAGAAAAAGACGGCCGTGGCTATCGGTTTACCCGCCGCGGTGGCTCAGTGGCTAAGGCGTTGCGCTGCTGAGCCCGAGGTCGCGGGTTCGATTCCCGGCCGCGGCGGCCGCTTTTCTGATGGAGGCGAAAAGCAAAAACGCCCGTGTGCACGAGATTTCGGCGCACGTTAAAGATCCCCAGGTGGTCAAAATTAATCCGGAGCCCTCCACTACGGCGCGCCTCATCGCCTGCGTTGCGTCGGCGCGTTAAACCCTACAATCAATCAATCCGTGGCTATCGGTTGTATGAGGCATAAGGACAGCGAAATGCTACGCCTGATAACGGCGGAGCGTACTGATGCCACCGATTCATTCATTCGTCAACCTCGACCTTAATCAGCGCAGTAATGAATAAAACAGTCACTTTTCTTTGTTAGTTTTTTTTTAATTCGATCATGTGACCCACGAGCTCACTAGGAGGAATGTGGACAAATGCCATGCTTTGGGTTCTGTATAATGGAGAGGCTTGTACTGCCCTCTTATGTTGCTGTTACGCAAAAAAAAATGCTATTTTATAGCCAAATGTACAAAATGTGGGACGTTGATTATATGCGCGTTATTGCTGACTTGGAAACAGTAAAAAAACTATTATTTATTTCCCTACAAAACAGCTATAAACCGCGCGTCGTGCGAAACTGCGCCTGCTGAAAATTCACGGGGATTTAACGGCGCCGAAGGTGGCTGAAATTTCCTGTCCTATATATATTTCACGGCTACAGCAGCCGCCATTTGCGAGCTGTTACGTAACAGCACGTCACTTTTACGCAGGCGGAAGTTGCCAATGTTGACGTAACCGTTCCCGCCACCTGTTTCAATTACGTCACGCCTTGTCAACCAATCACCGAGAGGGCGTGACATACAAGCCCTATTGTTTTGAACAGCAAAGATAGGCCTACGTTGTCAAGCCTGCTGCATTTCGTCGAGTTTTTCATTGCCTGCCAAGAATTATGCACTTTACTTAGGGAAATAAGGCAAACTTTAGAACTGTTACCAGTAAACGTCATGAAACATCAAAATGACGAAAGCACACACAACCTCTTTGTCAACCAGAAGCACGTGACCAAAACTGAAAGCCAATCAAAAAAGACTACCGGCAAATTCACAGTTCACGGTGAATCTACTGCGTTGAGAATTGGCGGTGAGCGCGACCACGGGCGGCGCTGCGAAGCGCGCCTCCGTGACGTCGGCTTAGGGATTCTCGCATTTGTCGTCTGCTTCACTCGTGCTCGCTCTCCCTGCTGTTTTTGCGCTCCGTTGACGTCTAATGCTTGTCCGCACCAGATTTTGCGTGTGCCTAACTTTTTTATCATAATAATAGACATAAAATCTCATACACTAGCGCAAGGCGGGAGTTAAAGTATAGTTTTCGATACCGCAGCAGAAGAAACATTGCCGGAGTCACCCCATTCCTTGCGAAGCCGGTCCTGTGCGAAGCGCGAAGAGTTGGAGCTAGGCGTCAGATTCTGTATTAAGCAATCTTTAGAACAAAGGGAACAGCCGCAGCTGCTAGCAACTGACAACAGCGAAAATACACGACAAAACAACATTTCTATCCTAGACAACATTTCTATCCGTCATTTAAAATTAGTTGCCCATCTCGTTTCCGACCCTATCTGCCACATAATTAATTTGATATTCCAGTCAGGCGTGTTCCCTGAAATGTTAAAACGGTCGAAGATCATCCCTGTGTTTAAAAAAGGTAACAAAGACATAGTTTCCAATTACCGACCGATTTCGATTCTGTCCTCTTTCAGCAAGTTAATAGAGAAATTATTCTGTAAAAGGCTAACTAACTATTTAACAAAGTTTAATTTAATAAATTCTTGCCAATTCGGTTTTCGCTCGGGCAGCTCTACCAGTCTCGCTTTAATGTCTTTACTCGACTTTGTCAAAAATTCCTTAGATAAATCACTATTCGTTGGCTCAGTGTTTTTAGATTTTACAAAAGCGTTCGATACAATCAATCATGATATTCTATTTAACAAGCTACAGTCCTATGGTGTATCCGGCCCCCCGCTAACCTTCCTGAAAAACTATTTACTTGATAGACAATATGTGATATATGCTGCGGATGCTTTCTCTGAGACCAAAATATCTAACCAAGGTGTCCCACAGGGGTCCATTCTGGGCCCTTTGCTTTTCCTAATTTATATCAATGATCTGCCTGATATCGCTGGTTCATCTCATTGCGTCTTATACGCAGACGACACAACCGTTTCGATGTCTGACAAATGCTTAAATTCCTTGACAAATAAATTAAATTCTGTTCTCATTATTATTTTGGATTGGTGCGAAAAGAATCATTTAATTATTAATCCTAGTAAGACTAAATTTATGGTTTTTAGGTCAAGCCACAGACACTTGCCGCTGGTCCCTTCCTTGTCGCTCGGTAATACTTCAATTCCCCCTTGTGATTGCACTACATTCCTAGGTATCCGCCTCGATTGTTGCCTTAAGTTTAACTATCACATAGACCACCTAAAAACAGCGACTGCGTTCGGCATTCGAGCACTACTCAAGGCTAGGAATTATTTCCCTACTCATACGTTGCTGTCGCTCTATTTTTCATTCATTCACAGCCACTTGAATTATGGTATAATTGCATGGGGCAACACTTATAAATACATTCTGCACTCTGTTCAACACATCCAAAACCAAGCATTGCGCATCATTTCAAATAGTACTGTTTACTATAGTTCGACATTACTGCAACGCAAGTTTAATGTATTGTCAATCAACTGCCTGTTTAATTACAACATTGCTGTGATGTTGTTTAAACTACTCAACCACCAACTCTCTTTTGAATTTATCGCTAATCAGTATTTGCGTAATCCGAACCCAACTAGATTTGCCTGTCAACGAAATTTTTTACTGCCAACAGTTTACACTGACTACGGAAAAAGGAGTGCTCACTTCGCTTCGATTTCTTTGTGGAACACTCTGCCTCTGCATCTAAAATCCGGCCTGTCCCTATCGGCATTTAAAAAATCGCTAAAAGACCTTCTTTTGCAGAACTAGTATCTTTCTTTGCAGTTCATTTACCCCGGTTTAAAAGTAAATCTTCAATATGTCTCATCACACTGTGTTTTAATCTTATCACCTCATTAAGATTACTTTTATTTTTTTTTTTCGGACAAGTGCTGTCTTTATTGCACGAACTATTATGCATCCTGAACTTCTTAGTGTTTAGCATGTGTGTGTTTGTGTGTGTATAGCTATTGTATCTTTGTACAAGGTTTCTACCTACTGTATAATGATGATCTGATAATTATTTTACCTTTGCTATTGCATAAACTTTTCAATGCTGTTTCTTTAAAAGTCATGATTTGTAACTGCTCATCGAGGGTCCCGTGGCAGTCATGGGACTTTGGGACCCTCGTCTGTATATTTTAAGAATTGTACCTCTCTTGAACGGCAAATAAACTCTCTCTCTCTCTCTCTAAAAAAAAAAACAAATTCCAGGCCTTCGGGGCTGTCGGCCTTGCCAGAGGGCGATTCCTGGTAATCATATGTAAGGTAAAACAGTTTTTGCAACTTTGCCGAACGCTCTAAAGTATTATATGACATCACTTTACGTTGTCGTGGTATAAAAGTATGCCGTCATAAAAAAAATGTAGGTACAGGCACGTGCTGGTTTTATACCAGGCTTCTAACCAGTATGGAGGTTTATTGAGCAAAATGAGTGACGTCTACGGTAAAAATACCAGTAAGAATACGTTTGTTCAGACCTCGGGGGATATTCCGATACTTTTCCCACAGCCGTATCTTCCATATATTCAGATATGCGTTATACGAAAACTGCACTCAAGAGGAGAAGGAAGAGAAAATTTTATTTAACAGTAAAGTGCAGCAGATTAGTAGGCTGGGTTCTGAGTCCAGGAAAAGAGAGTAAGAGTAATTTTGTTCAATCCATAGAACGCCAACCCCGATAGCCCAAGATTTGTTTTTTACGCCTGGAATGGTTGGAAAACAGTAGAGCTGCTTGGAAATATTCAACGGTATTAATTCTTGTAATATATGCACTAGTACTACTTATTGCGTTCGTTAGTGAGCCTATCAAGCCTTCAACACCGTAATCATGTCGTAATTTTTCGGGTTGAGAGTCAGTTCGTTATTATAACGATGGTTACGATATAAATTCGGAGAAGAAAAGCCGCCTTCGCGTACTCTGGACAACGTTGTCTGGGGCGCGATCGCGGTGGTGTAGTACAAACCTCGTCATTTCTTTTACAGGTGAATAAACAACGCACGCTGCGCATATGCACCTTCTTGCACAAACCCATAACGAAAGCCAATTGGTGAAGAAGGGAATGTATGACATACAGCCTGAAGGAAATATCCACACAATCTTTGTGAGCCTCTCAAACATCCCCAAACCTACTAATAAGTTGTCTGTGACGGTGCAGAAAAATTAATGCGTTGTGCATAGAAAAAAAAACATTCATCTGATACAAGCCAATAACAACGAAAGAAATAGAAGACAGCCGCTTTATTTCCTGCTGTGTGATGCGAGGGTAGGGGCCCGAAGCTTGGCAAGTATCATTAGAGTGTTGAGTCTTCATAAAGCATCTCAAAAATAATGCGGGTAAGCCTTCGCATTTTCAGTATTTATCGAGGAGCTCTGAGCGCTGAACTTCGCGAATACGCTATATAGAAAGGACGAGTTACACACGATCTTCTGACCGATGCTCTGGAGAAGGTTCTCTCTCCCCTCGCGTGTTGCAGACTTGTGGGGGATGCAGCTTCAAATTATTCAGAGGTGTCAGAAGCTGACAAAAATTACTGAATCAGTAGAAATGTGCTTTTTAATGCATTAAAGCATCAAAGCGGGCGATTTCAAGCACAGGCACTGCCGCCCCTCACAAGCGGAGCGTAGCAGACGACAGCGGCGCGAGTCCCTTAAAGCCGACGTCAGAGGCAGGGGGCGCCACCTAAACAAGGGCCCCAGCAATTTTTGTGTGTGTATCTGCGTGTAAAATATTGGTCACATCATGCCCGCTCGTAGGCAAAAAAAAAATAGAAATGGACGAAAACGACGAGAAAATACTAAAAAAGTACAACACAGGAGAAGTGACAAGGCACAGGAAATGAATATTTGCAGAAAGCAACGTATGAAATGCAAACCAGAACACATATATTTCTAAAATTTTGGCTGCAGTTTGAATTGGCTTACGAAAAGCGTCGACCATCTTTCATCACTCTAGACAAGGCACCCATTTATTTTATGTTGACGTGACGACATTCTAGAACCGGGCGCTATGGTGTGAACACGCTCGTGTTCACGTCTTCCTTCTTGCCGAATGTCAGACAAGACACTTATGTCCCACGCAAATCTCTTCATTTTTTTTAAGCCTTGATAGCATGTCGACTGCACCAATTAAATCAACACTAGCACGTCCCAACGATAAAATGGATGGTCCCACGACGAAGAAGCGGCAAACGGAAGAAAATATTTCGTCCAGACCTATATATGCCTTACTCCTAACATCTTTGTTTGCTCTTGACTGATTTGCGCATACGCAGTAATGTCACCCTGTCGACTGCGCCAATTAGTAAGCGTTTGCCCAGCCCAACGATAGTATGACTACTCCCAGGTCAAAGAATCTGTTAAGTTTAACAGTGCTCTCTGACAGTGATCGCCGTAAATCACGATGACCTCACAGAACCCAGATGTTTACAGTCGGAGTCGGAGTTGCACAACGACCACGTAAAGAGCGCAACGAACACCCGCGGCCGCCGCAATGAAGCCGGAAGCCAACGCAACAACTTGCCAAGTTTTTTTACGCCATTGCTCTTGCACCTCTCGAAGTGCGTGAGAGAGTGACGTGCATTGGGGGCTTGTCCCAATGGCGTCACCGTTTCAGTACAGACCTCCAGACTGCTCACAGCAGCGCTGCATTATCGCGAACCGGCCGTCAGGACAGTGGCTGTCGTCTGCTCCAGACGTGCCCGCAGACCGTGACCTCTTTCGCCGTACAGCGTGTGGCTCTCGAAACATCGCTGCAGGAGGAACGGACACCGCGGATAAGGGGGTTAGAAATGAGCCTCGTGGGCAAGTGCGATAAAACGGTTGTTTATCTGCTGACGCCCCCCTTTCTTTTTTTCCAAGAAGTTGGCAAAACATGAGGCTGAATCCGTGGGAGGCTACGGGAGGAGCTAGATTAGCGTCTGGTCATCCTTCCCGCAACCGCTATCTGGAACGCTTTCCGAGCAAAACTTTCGCTTACGCAAGCGCTGCCGCTTTGATTCTCCTTCAGGGACGCCGAGATGAGTACGTATCATCACGGACTGCGACTTTTTTGCGGCGTTAAAATACTGGCCTTGAATTGTACAATGACGCCGCAGACAGCGCGGCGACGGGCGTGTCCCACTGCCTCGAGCGCGTATACCATCAGTGATGAAATAAACGCCCGCAAAACACAACACCGCGGCAAACATGGTTGGCGGCGAAGCGTACGCTGCTGTTAAGCTTTTCGGTCACACATCCGTGCGAGAGCTCTAATTGCATTGTGCATTTGCACGGCCGTTGGATGGAACAGAGAGCGCCCGTTTCATTTTATTTTGCATGTCGAAGATATCTAGCGGCCATGCCGTTTAATCTCAATCGAACCGCTTAATCAGTCACGCTGCGCAAGTTTAATCCACTCCAACCCAATCTAAGTCAATCCAATCTGCGTCGCATGAAATGAGTACAGGCTTTGATGATCATAGCTTGGCCCTCTCACGTGTCGCCTTTGCTTGCATGCCTTGTCATTCAAGATCCTAGGGCTTTCCCTATGATTTAACTTTTCTTGGGATCCCTAAATCTGTCCCTAGAATTCCAAGGCTTTTCCTTAAAAAAGCCCTAAGAAAGCATCCTAGGGCTCTCCACTTCACTGATTACGAACATAAGGTCTTATTTTCTTTTCTGAAGCTGACGATTCTCCTTGAGCTCCAGTGTAATAACGCGTTACTTTCGCTTACTCTTACGTGTATCTGACTCTTTGAAGCTGGAGCTCTGAAATTGCCCTCCCTCGTTCCTCGCCTTCGTTGGAATATTTGGGCCAGGAAAAAAATCCGGGGGGATCTAAATTAATCCTAACATCAGGACTGCGGCATGTAGCATGGCCCGAATATTCTCATCTGAGGATCTCAGCAGAAATCGCCCCCCCAAAAAAAAAGTTTGAGCAACCGAGACTTTTACTTTTTTTTTGTTTTAACTGAAACTAGAATGCCGAAGCTAGAATACCTAAATGCGTTTACTTGTTCTGTGGACCTATCCAAATGGTGACCTTTTCCCGGCGTCGAACATTGACGCCGAACGTTCGCCTTGACTGACCCTGTTACCTTCTCTTGTTATCACTGATTAGTATGCGGTAAAATGTGGCTGTGAAAGCAGTACCGGTCCTGCAGTATCACTTGACAATTTATTACGAATAATAAATATGAATTGGTTCGTCATGATAGGCGCGTTTCCTGTGCAGCAATAGCATTGCCCGTAGCCGTGCAACGCGCAATTGCAGCTAGAAGATATCTGATTGCCATTTTTGCGTTGGATGATGTGATGGCGATGGCAGTTTATCATCGTCTGCGCCACGTCAGCCGTTCAAAGTAATCGCTTCATCGTTAATTTTTTGCATAACTAATCGGTTAGCCACAGATTGTGCTTGGCCATGCTTCTAAAAATCTTTTTATCTGTTAATCTTTAATAAGATCAGAGAATGTTCCGGGCTGTGTTTCGCATGCGCAGTTACATGTTCCTGTCGACTGCGTCAATTGTAGGGCAGCTAGGACAGCCCACTGATAAAATGGAAGCTCCCAGGACGAAGAAGTTAAAATGGTCTATATTCGCACAATGTTGTGTCTTCATTCATTCATTCAATCAATGCATGTTGTTCCCACCTCCCACACCAGGGGCAACACTTCAGAAAAGGATGGGTGCAGCGCAGAAACAAGCAGAACAAATCGCAGCATACGGCAAACAAAACCGTACTACACAAAAGTAACCGCTTCATTGTTCATTTTTTTATTACTAATTGGTGAGGCACAGAAAATACTTGAGCATGCCTGCATACTATCACACAACAATGTCATTCATTCATTCATTCATTCAATTATTCACTATACGTGTTCTTCCAATTTACCACACCAGGAGCACTTCAGAAAAAGATGGGTGCAACGTAGGGAACAAATAAAACAGATCGCAGCAGACGGCAAACAAAACGATACTCCTTCACTCTTCATTAGCAAACAATCGAGTCGTTCTTTCGAGAGGGGCTTTCCCAGAGCCGTGCAGAGAATTACGCAACGGCTATCGAATGTTCTCAAACGGCCTTCGATGTGGCAGTTTGTGCAACAACGCCACTCCTTCAGTCCTCAAAAGAAAAGAGGAAGAACTCTAAGAGGGAGGACTTTATCTTACGTCGTCTAAGAAGATAGAGATATCTTGACGCAATCACCACGCCTACATAATGGATCCGCGGGCATTCTACGAAGGGGGCTTGAACAACGCCGTCCAATGTGTTAAAACGACCGACACAGACTACAAAAAAAAAATAAGAAAATGGGAAAAGAAATGAGAAGAATAAAAGGATAAAAACCTGAAGCAAACGCCTATGACGAATTCCAGAGGGGGCAACATTGTGGCACACCCGTCGCGCTTGCGCAGTCTTGCTATGCTTTTTAGGTGTCTAATTTATTAAGGCGAAAGTATTTTACGTTTCGTTGTTCAGCAGACTTTCGAAGCCCTTGAGCGAATAATTGTATATAAAAGGTTGAGCACGAGGTCGCGGGTTCGATTCCCGGCCGCGGCGGCCGCTTTTCTGATGGAGGCGAAAAGCAAAAACGCCCGTGTGTGCGAGATTTCGGCGCACGATAAAGATCCCCAGGTGGTCAAAATTAATCCGGAGCCCTCCACTACGGCGCGCCTCATCGCCTGCGTTGCGTCGGCGCGTTAAACCCCACAATCAATCAAATCAATCAATGTATATAAAAGGTTCTCCTTTGGAAGGAAAAAATCCGGGGCCATTTCCATTACAGGAGCCATGAAGACAAAATACAAGTTGGCTTTATAAGAAAGACTGCTTAGTCGCGATAACAATGATACCAATATCATCGCAATCTTCGAACAAATAACGGAGATATTGAAGAAAACGTGTGAAGCAGTCGCGACCCCCTAGCCGATTTCCCGCAACTTTTCCATGACGTCACGGAACCTTGTTTGTGCGATTGGCGGCCGCCTAACTGACCTGTCGCGACGGCACAGGACTGGACGTCTGTAATGGGGCCTCTAGTTCCATTTGACCGCATCACTTGAATACTAACGTGCAGTTAACGCACTGAAAATTATGTTTTATTGCTGGCCCGTATGACGTCATTCTTGTTCATAACACGTCACTGTGGCGCAAAATTTGAAAGTTTTTAAACACTTCTTGCTTTTTTTCGTTAAAAAACATCTTTTGTGGCTCTAATGGAGCTGAGTGAGATACTGAATCCTAGTTCTTTCAAATTACACGAAGTTGTATTTTCTCTTCATGGCTCCTTTAAGGTGAAACCTGGGGAGGGGCGAAGCACGCAGTATAAGTGTATTTTTGGCGCCTTGGTGTTTTAGGTCACAGCCATTTGTCGCCCGTGCGCGGGCTGACCCGCGTCGCCGTCGTCGTGACCGAGTGAACGATGGTTGGACCGACGAGTGAAAGAAAGAGCAAACGATGAAAGAAAGCAAAGGAGGAGAGGGTCGCGAAATTGGGAGGGGAGGGCGCTTCTACGTGGCGGCACGAGTCAGCGCTCTCCGAAAGTGTGCGGTGGGGGAGGGGAGGGGCTGGTATACTGTGCCCCGCACGAGTGCGACACTCGACGAAAACGTGAGGGGGGCGTGCGCGTGACTGATTTGCGTTCGCTTAAGACTCAGTTCGCGGTCCCATCCTGAGATGCACTTCGCACCGCCGCCGCAGAGGCTCACCATAGCTGCCGTCGAGACCTGAGCGCACTGCTGCTGCGCCCAAATATCGCATTAAAGGGACCCAGAAAAGCCTTTTGTAAATGTTACAAAAGGCCTGTATTGTCGCGTAGTACCAATATAGCGATGCAATGCCGTTGGAATTATTGATCTACATTCAGTATTAGCTGCGCGATAAGAAATTAAGTGCACCTCTCCCCCCTTGCCGATCGATTCCTCCTCCCTTTCTGCTTCTTTCAAAGCAGCTGGAAACACTGGGAATAGCCATGTGACATCGCGACGCTCGACTTGGCACGCGTCAATCGCTGCGGACCCGCCTTTGCCTCGGGATCGCGCAGGAAGGAAGAAGAGCAGCGGGAAGCCGATGGCAGTGACGTTGCCGGCGGCCGACGATCGGCCGAATCAGGGGGGCGCCTCGCCGTTGCGTCAGCCGCGGTCGGCGTTGCGTCAGCCGCGGTCGGCTCGCTGCGGCATCGCGCTCATCGGCTGAGAAAGGCGATCTTCAAAAATTGTTTACAAATTATCCGTACAACATATGGGGATCAAAAATCCCCGTCGTGTGTTTTACCACCTGAATGCATTTGATTGCCACTTTCACAAAGCTTTTTTTTTTGTAGGGTTTAACGCGCCGACGCAACGCAGGCGATGAGGCGCGCCGTAGTGGAGGGCTCCGGATTAATTTTGACCACCTGGGGATCTTTATCGTGCGCCGAAATCTCGTACACACGGGCGTTTTTGCTTTTCGCCTCCATCAGAAAAGCGGCCGCCGCGGCCGGGAATCGAACCCGCGACCTCGTGCTCAGCAGCGCAACGCCTTAGCCACTGAGCCACCGCGGCGGGTACAAAGCTTTTGTGGGTCCCTTTAAAGAGTATTGTAATCGCAGCCATTTTTTTTTTTTTTTGCTCATGAGATGAAACTGTTTGGGGCAGAGGTATACAGCTTTGCTGCAAAAGTATCGCGTCTTTGAATCACGAAGCGTTCTAGCGCGAGGTGTTGGAAAACGAGTGTCCCGGTGTGTCCTTTTAGTGTGCGTTTTTGGCCACGTAGATGAAAGGTGCTAGCGCGAGGCGTTAGAAAACGAGTGCCCCAGTGTTTTAGTACCTTGACCACATCAAACGACGACTACGACAGGAGACGCCGACAGCCCGAGCCCCTAAGGGGCTCCGCCCCTAAAACGTTCCATAGCTCGGGGCGTTCCGCAGCGCAAGCTTAAACTCGGCAGGAGCGAAAAGTGGAATTCCATTCCAGTACACCTCACATGAAGGGAGCGGGATAAGGCAGCCGAATAAGCGAACATACAAGCAGGGAAAGATAATTAAGCAGACAAATTAAGTGGAAAAATGTGGTTGACACATCAAATTTGTGTGGCCGTCACTATAAGGGTTGTGGTAAAATAGACAGGCCGAAAGAGGAAGAAAGGTGTGTCCACGGTGGTCAAGAATGTGGAACAAGAGAACGTGAAGCGAGGTAAATCACGGGTCCGTCATATCATGTGTATCATCATCGCCACTCACGTTATCGCCTTCAACTCGTCCTGGGGATAACGTAAGAGGCTGAGAATTTCGTCATAAGGCTTCACGTGAGACCTTTTCGTATTACTTGTTTTTGTTCAGATTTTACCTCATCTCTTTACGACACCGGTTTTAATCCAGACTTCGTCCTCTTCTTTAATAGTATGCTTCACCGCAATTCAAGAAGGCAATGTGAAAAAGCCAACTTTGCCGAAATCTGGCAACTGTACAGTAGGTTTAATTGCTATAAACCGAGATGCTTGAGTGTTTTTTTACGACTAAACATAATTGCATTGCCAGAAAACCACTTTCCAGAAGCAATATGCTGCGTCTTTTATTGAAATATAGAGGCGCTAGGGCATTTCGTTAACATAAACGCAACGCGTTACGTTGCAGGCGGACACACGATTTTCTGATGTTCTGATAACTAGCCTTAGATTGAAACCCGTCCTTTACGGCTGAATTTTCAGGGTGTACTAATGCACCGCGCCGCAGGCCGCCGTGTACTAGGCCCAATTTAATTGCGAAGACTTAATGAATGTAAGAATGCTTGTCATCATCATCATCATCACCAGCCTATCTACACCCACTGCAGGGCAAAGGCCTCTCTCCAATTATCCCGGTCCTGTGCTAACTCCGACCAATCTCTCTCCGCACACTTCTTGATATCTTCTGTTCACCTAACTTTCTGCCACCCCCTACCACACTTGCCTTCTCTAGGGATCCACTCTGTTACCGTTAATGACCAGCGGTTATCTTGCCTTCGCATTACATGCCCTGCCCACACCCATTTCTTCTTCTTAATTTCTACTATTATGTCCTAATGACGCGTTTGTTCCCCGACCCACTCCGCTGTTTTCTTGTCCTTTAACGTTACACCTATCATCTTAAGTTCCGTTGCTCGCCGAGCCGTCCTCAACTTAAGTTAAAGCCTTTTGGTGAGCCTCCAATACTTGTATTGCCCTGAGAAAAGGTCTTCCGAGAAAAGGCCGCCTTTAAACGGTCTAGGTATTCAGTAGTCAAACCCACTAAACGAGCTCTTTACAAAGTTGTCTTTCCCACTTTGCTTCAATGGATCGCAGTGAAGCCTTCTCATAAAGCAATGGCTGAACTGAACAGGGCGTCCAAGTGAGCCGAGATGGAAGCAGAACAAAAAAATAGCCGCGTATCTGCTCCTCTCGTTGCAAATTTCGACGAAAGACGATAGCCGACTGACTGGCGCCCCTCGCAAGTAAATGCCTTTCTTCTCTTTTCCGCTCACCTTTTATGCGGTTCCTCCCTCGTCTCGTTCCTCCCAAGATGGCACGCTAGAGGTTTGCTCAAGTCAATTTAAATTTACCGCGTTCCACTGCTCCAAGTTGGGTGCCTCGATGCCAGCAGTGCCGTACGGTGGAGACGCTCGTGAATCGAGGCACCCTACACCAGCGTTTATAGAACCACGTTTCCCTACTCCACGAGCGTTCAAAGCGGAACGTGGAACCTATCTAGCTGAACCTTTCGTTGCTGTTGCCGTTTGATTTTTTCAATGCCGCCAGGTTGCGCGGGCAACAGGCAGGTGAGGGTTTTCTGCAGTTGATATAGTATTTCATTTGCTGTCGCAAAAACCAAGAATCCGTGAATTTTTAATAAAGAACACTGCAAATGTCACTCGTGTATTGATTTTCTGCCTTATATTTCCGTAATGTCTTGTTCTCGTTCAACGATGTTCGCAAGTATGAACATTACCACGAGGATTAGACGTTTAGATTTGGCTGTGGGTACATAATACATAAGGACATATTAGTAGAAATTAAGAAGAAGAAATGGGCGTGAGCAGGGCATGTAATTCGAAGGCAAGATAACCGTTGGTCATTAAGGGTAACAGAGTGGATCCCTAGAGAAGGCAAGCGTTGCAGGGGGCGGCAGAAAGTTAGATGGGCAGATGAGATCAAGAAGTTTGCGGGGATAAATTGCTCGCAGTTAGCATAGGCCCGGGTAATTGGAGATTAATGGGAGAGGCCTTTGCCCTGCACTGGGCGTAGATAGGCTGGTGATGATGATGATGACAATACTATTGCGCAGTTTCTGTTCACTTTGGCCGGGTGGCTGAATGGAGTCACAGACAGACAGACATACACAAAGACCAACATTTCTGCGTTTAAATAGCCCAAGAAAGACTATCGTCTTTAAACCTAAAAGAAAAAACTCCCACCTCCCCTCGCGGGAACCCCTGTGTAGATGCGACGCATAGGCGGAGCGGCGAAGGGAACGCGTTTTATAGCGCACATAACGTTGAGGGGACTGCGTAAGCTGGTCCCAGTCGATGACGACGTTGGCGTACTTGTAAAGCGGCGTGGACTCTAGGTGTTTGAGCCAAGCGTGGATGTTGCTTCGCCGGAGAACGGCACACCGGTTAAGGGGTATTCACACGACGGAGCGTTTCAGCGGAGAAATCCGAGGGAAGTCGTGACGTCACCGCAGGCGGACCTCCGCTCGGCTAGCTCCTTCGCTCACACGGAGGATGCGACTTTCGGACGGACATCACTGTTTGCAGCCGCCTATCTCGAAAGCATAGCTGCCGTAGCACCGCCGATTTCGCGACGGCGGCAATTTCTGTTAAGCGCATACGTACTGATCTTGTCAACCGACCAAAAATTGGTCGTCGACGCGATGCAGGTGCTGCCGCGCGGAGAGAACGGCGCGCGACGTAGTAGCAGCCGACCGGCCCACCTACAGGCCCGCATACTGATGTTAGGCTTAACACTGCGGCGAATATTCGATCGCCGCTCTGGCAAGCGGCTCAGGTGACGATTTTTAAAGCAACTTTCCATCACATCATTACCCCATTTCTCGTATACGCAGCTTTGTTTGCGCCTTGGGGAGCAATAACAAGCTGTCGCTCGAGCTACCGGCGCCGGCCTGCGCCACTTCGCAGCCGCGGCCGCCGCTCGCCAAGCGCCCGTGCTGGTGGTATACGCGGCTCCCTCAGTGCGCCTGTCATGTGCGCCACGCATTTTCGCGTCCAATGTATTAAGAAGCGATAAAAATAAAGTGCCTGCAACCGCTCTAGAACTTCAGTCGCGGCCAGCTGCCCGACGAGCAGACGAAATCCCGCCGCCTCCGCCGCGGAGCGTCGGAGGGTTTGTAGCTCGCGAGCAGAAGCTCCGATCTCCCATCGGAGGCGGTGCGCCGGAGAGAAACCGTGACGTAGGGGTCACGTGGTGCGCACTCCTAGGAGCGAAACGGCGGATTTCTCTCTCGTGTGAATACCCCTTTATATGCGCAGCGCGCCCGAAGGAGAGGAAACCTCGGAAGAGAGAGTACTGCACATGCGCCGGCCCCAGCGCGTTTGCCGCGGCTATGACGCAACGTGCCGCGGCTATGACGCAACACAATCCAACACAATCCACTTTAATCCAATCCAATCCAAATCCAATCCAACCGAATCCAAGCCAAGCCAAGCCAATCCAATCCAATCCAATCAAATCAAATCAAATCAAATCAAATCAAATCAAATCCAATCCAATGCCCCTCGCGAGAGAGTGTTCGTTATCGGAGAGGAGAGGGGGTGAGCGGCGGAGAGCGGCGGAGAGCGCAGCTCGCGCGGCGAGGAGAATGGCAGAGGGGTGGACAACGCCGACAACAACGACGACGACGCCGGAGGGACAAGGCGAGTGAATCAGATGCTCTGCATCTAAAAGGAAAGTTTCATGGGACCTCGTACTGCGCTAAATGCGAGACGTGGGAAAGAGGGGTTAGAGTCCGCGTTATAGAGACGCACGCAGCCATAATGTTTACGCACTGTCCGAGAATTCCTCACGGATTTTTTTCACACTGAGACTGGCTTTTGCCTTTTTGGGTTGAAATGCCCGCACAAAACTTGCTTTTGGCTTATGTTCAGCTACTGGGGAAACCCCCGGGCGCTCGAGCTGGGAGGTTTCTGTTTACGAACGCCGCCGAGATTTTGTGTTTGTGCCTTCCATCCTTTAAACCTTGATAAGGTTCGGCCCCATTCCCGACTGCGCCGCGTGTGCGCAGTAAGATAAGCCTGTTGACTCCCACCAATTATAGAACCTCAAGTTCAGTCAGGGTGGAAAGGTTTCTACCAAGAAAAACAAGCTGAAAGTGTCTATACGACTTTCACTCTGGTTTTAATTCACAACCACTGTGTCCGTAGTCGTAAAGTTGGCGTGCCTTCGTAACGCACCCACTTTCAGTGAAACGTTCGTTAAAGGCAGTTTTCCTATCCGACGGTGCGCGGCCTGAAGTTATGGTAGTTCCTCTGCAAAACAAGAAGAGATGTATGGAAGGTGAAGAAACCTAAGTCGCATACGGTGCAGTTTACTTGTGATAAGTGCCGATGTCGTCGTGAAGGTAATAGCGTCTGACTCGAATCGAACGTCTTTACTAGTGCTCCACCAGACACCTGAACATTTTATGAACTTTAAAGTGATGGCTGCATTACAAAGCATATTCAGGGTTTAAAACGGTATACAAGCACGTGACCTACAACTTGAACTGCAGCGGGGGAGGGGAGGGTGGGTGGAGGGAGGACAAAGAAATAATCTACTCCCCTTGGGGCTCCTTAGTGTTCCAGCGTAGCCTTGCAGCTCTTATGCCACAACAATGGCAGTGCTGAATATTCTCCATACCAAAAATTACTGGGAGGTTTTTCTTTTAGGGGCGAAGCACTTTAGGGCCGAGGCTTGTCCGTCCGGCGTCCGTGCTAACGACACAGCGCGATGTAAATCAAAAAATCTGTAAACAAAAGGTTCACAAAAGGTTCACAAAAGGTTAACAAGTACAAAATAAAAGGTTCACAGGTGAGAGAGAGAGAGAGAGAGAGAGAGAGAGAGAGAGAGAGAGAGAGAGAGAGAGAGAGAGAGAGAGAGAGAGAGAGAGAGAGAGAGAGAGAGAGAGAGAGCTGCGGTGCAAATGTGTATATAAGCGCGTTCCAGACCACACATTCTCTTCCTGCCGTGGATGAAAACGAACGTAAGGCGCGGAATGCGGCGGCTGAACGTCTACGCAGACAACAAGCTACCCTGGATGGATGGATGTGAACATTTATTAACTGATATATTACAGAGAGGTAGCTTGGAGAGAGCCGTCCCTATTGGATAGCACCCTCTTCACAAAACTAGGTGGGGTCCCTATTCGGGGACCCCATTGGTCGTGACCGCTGTCCGAGCACGCTGAACCAAGGCCTGTTGAGCCGGTAGGTCCAGGCAGCCGAGCAGGGCCACCTCCCAGTCCTCTCTTTTGGAGTGGGGATTAGGGGGAAGGGAAGGGTTTCTCTGACATGCCCATGCCATGTGGTAGGTGCCGGCCACCTCCCCACAGTACTGACAGAGGCCAGTGAAAGAAGGGTCGAAGTGTTTCATGACAGCCGGCACAGCAGCGTATTTGTATAGAGGCGGATAAGTGTTCGCTCGTTGGCCTTGCCTAACTCCCTGAGGGGGGACGGGTATAGACGATGTTTGTCCCTGTATTGGGCGGAGATGTCGTCTTTAAATGATAATAGTGGATAACTATCTGGCTCTGGGTCTTCTGGGATTACGCCGGGTGCCCGGTAGTGCTACCCTGGAGGCGAGAGCTCAGGAAGCGGCGGCAAAACGGCAAAAACGCCAAGCGGACCATGAGTTGAGTGCTCGGGAAGCAGCGGCTCAACGGCAACGCCGACAACAAGCTACCCCGGAGTGTATATTTGCTGTACACACGCGTTGTCACTCATTTACATGCGCGAGTGGGCAATGCCGCGGGTGATTTACGGTAAGAACGATCCCCAGTGCTTCGCCCACTCGTCATGATTCACTTCGTGGAGATGCGTGAATTTTTTTTCGCTGTCTTTACTAAGTTGGGTCAAGCACGCATAGACAATCATGATAATAGTTGCAGACCACAGAGCCACGACGGTCACGACTTTCCGAACACAGAAAGCCTTCGTAAATTTGAACTTAACAGAAGTCCGAAGGTGGACATGCTAAATTATCCTCTGCAAACACCACTTGTCTCGATTTGTCAACAATAATTAGTCATAATTAGCGTAGCTAGACAGAAAACTAAGATGATGGCAAGGGTACAGTTTATATGTGTTATTCTTTTCGGGGGCCAGCTTTACCGAATTTCAGATTAAAAGATCAACAAAGAATAGGCCGCAAGTAAATTCACCAAACCCAAAATTAAAAGGTCAGCAAAGAATGGGCTGCTAATATATTCAAAAAACATCCACGGTGTTTTCTTTACACGTGCAAACAATAATTTGTTTCTGATTCACGAGTATTCCTCAGGAAAGAAAAGGCAAATGTTATGTTGTGGTCGGATAGCCCAGCAGCGTACTCAGACACATCAGCACAGAGTCACCAAGCAAGGTTGAACTTTACGTTCAAGGACGCATGAAATGGGACAGCACCTTTGTCAACTCCTGCATTAAGAAGTTGTGTATCTTAAGAAAACGGTGTCGGAAACCGAAGCAGGCGTTGCCCTACGGTGACAAACGTCGAAGGGACAAAAGAAAATGGCGTTCGCCATTACCACCATCCTACGGGCGCTTTACTTCAAAACGTATGTAAACCACGGCGTACAGAATTCCTCTCCAACCATAGTACCTCAAGGCGCTGTGCTGCGCCCTATGCTGTTCTTTTGCAACCGACGCGACGCCGGCGCTCCACCTCTCAGCAGCATTTAGGCAGCGCGTGACGTCCGAACAGCTCGTCGTAATCGCGTCGTCGTCGTCAACTCAGGAAGCATGGCGACACTACATATTCGAGCCCACCGCGACCGTTCCCTACAAAGAGCTCGCCCTTTGGAGCGGGTATACACAGAACCGCTTTGTGCAGCATCGATAGCGGAGAAAGAAAACAATGAAAGAGAAAGAACAGAGAATGGCGCTAATGTTTCCTCGCGGGTGTGTGACCAAGGGAGGTTGACAACGCGAGAAGGAAGCCAGAAAGGGCGCTAATGACGGCAGAGCGCCGGGCGTTTTCGCACACACAACGCCCCGGCACACGCCGTCGGCCGCGACGATAAGCGATGTACTGCCACTCGAGGCGGGCAATTTCTCGGAAACGAGGACTGTCCAGCCGCTGATGCTGCTGTTCTGCACTTTGTCGTCGTCGCCGTGGTCGCGCGAGGCGACCCCGCGCGATAACGCAGATTAGATGTCTACCACGCCGTGGTCCGATGTCGCCTCGCGCTCCGGTTCTGTCAGCGATGGTCGCGGCGCTTGAGTTAAGAGACGTGCGGAGACGGACTTCGTTTATTTCTCTGTTTGCGGAATCGCATATTCAAATTCCGCGCCAAATCGTTTCCGCGCGCACGCGTTTGAGTGGGGAGGACATGTACTGATGGATTTTTCTGTCTGTTTCCAGAAAAGCACATTTAAATTCCGCGCCAATCCTTTCCGCGCACACGCGTTTGAGTGAGGGGACATGTTCCGATGGATTATGTCTGTCTGTCTGTCTGTCTGTCTGTCTGTCTGTCTGTCTGTCTGTCTGTCTGTCTGTCTGTCTGTCTGTCTGTCTGTCTGTCTGTCTGTGTGTCTGTTTTGGGAAAAGCACATTTAAATTCCGCGCCAAATCCTTTCCGCGCACACGCGTTTCAGTGAGTGGACATGTTCGGATGGATCTTGTCTGTCTGCCTGCCTGTCTGTTTGTCTGTTTCCGGAAAAGCACATTTGAATTCCGCGCCAAACCCTTTCCGCGTGCACGGGTCGCCAAATCGACTTCGAAACCCAACAAAATGAAAAAGGCATCCCGCAGGCGCGGGCCCTTACATTTACATAAACGCAAGGACGCGAACACGTGCCCCATCCGTAACACACGCGCTCGAACTCGAAACAACGGCGTTACGTAACAAGCAAACGCACACACTCGTTTTCATACATACATATACATAGGGGCGCAGATACGACGCGGACGTACAAATGTACTCACGCGCGGCAGATCACGTGGGATCAGGATAAGGAAACATTTAGCCTCGGTAGGCATCCGCGGCGTCCATTAATCAGCAGGCCTGATGTACCGAAAGGAGGCAGTGCGCTTCAGCGGTAGGCACGCGCCCTAAACACGCCCCGTGCATGCTTATATACCGGCAACCAAGGTCGGCCTGACTAAAGACGCGTGGCCTCCAATCAGCCGCTGACCGCAGCGGACCGGTACACGCTAATGGCTCGATTTCGCGGCCACTTAGCGAGCGAATCATCTCCGATGAAGTGTGGTCGAAACGGACGAAGATTATAAGTTAATTACGCCGCGCAACTGCCTGCCTCGCTGCAGACGTCGACGAAAGACGCTAGTCTTCCGCCGGCTCTGCCACGTAATGATGATGATTGCTGTTGGTTTCCCTTTGTAGCGGGGTGATGACATGTCATCTTGCCAAAAAGGACTAATATACCCATGTTTTATACTCTTCGTTTAATACTAGCGCTGCTTAGAACAGGCACGAAAACCTTATTAGGCACAAAATACTTTTTTTTCCCTGTTAACTGTCCTAGGCAATATTCCTCTCTCTGCTTTTCGCCCACCGGCATTCTAATCTTCTTTTCGTCGGCTCGACAGCCTTGAAGTTAACCTCAACTGGGCTGCCCTTAAATCCTAGCGCTTCTGGAAGCCGAATATTTCCTTCATGTAGATTTGAATGGATATCCTCGCATTCTAACACTATGTGCCGCATAGTTTCTGTTTCTTTTCCGCAGACCACGCATACCCCATCATTTTGTGAATACTTCCCCACAAAGGGGTGGCACGTAGCACCCTCTCCTCTTTCCCCTCCCTCCCCTCTCGCTCCTCCTATGATGAATGCAGTGGAAGCTTGTTTAATTCAATTCAATATAATATTCCCGCGTTCGTACTCCTGGCGCGCCATCTGATGGGGCCTTTTGTATTTGATTTGTTGAGCTTGGAGCAGCTCAAGCCGACATCTTTAGTGTTATCATGTGCTTTTATCTCGTCTCCCTTCGACGCCATTTTCAGTGCGTGTTTCTTCTGTTTTCCTTTACAGCCATAGAAGCCAATCTGACGTGTATTTTTAATAAGAGAAGTCCAGAACTCTTGGTTGCATACCTCTATTAGATTCCACGCATCTCATTCACCCGCCTTGTCCCTGCATCCGGCGTCGGCGTCGTCGTCGTTGTTGTCGGCGTCCACCCCTCCCCCATTCTCCTCGCCGCGCCAGCTTCGCTCTCCGCCACTCACCCCTCTCCTCTCCGATAGCGAACACTCTCGCGAGGGGCATTGGATTGGATTCGATTGGATTGGCTTGGCCTGGCTTGGATGGGTTTGGATTAAAGCGGATTGTGTTGCGTCATAGCCGCGGCAGACGCACTGGCGCCGGCTCGTCCCCTCACCGTTATGCGCGCTATAAAACGCGGTGCCTGCGCCGCTCCGCTCCATCGTTCCAGCGCCGTTCCTCCGCTGTCCAAACGCTGCAACGTGAACCCCCTATGCGTCGCATCTACACAGGGGTTCCCGCGAGGGGAGGTGGGAATTTTTTTGTCTCAAATATGCCTGAGGTTTCCGCACGTGTATGAGCCATGGGAGAAGTTTCACTGGTAGTTTGGAATGGTACTTCCTATACTATCAGCGTCAAATGAAACGCGAACACGAAAATATGAACCTGAACACCCAAATAGCGCGATTTCGTTCCATGCAAGCCAAAAAGACGCGTGGATTAGTTACAAAAAACAATGTTGGGAAAAGTGGATTTCCAAACATACCAATAGCATGCCATTATATGAACTCTGCGAACAGTATTTTTCAATTTTGCACGTTCTGGTTCGCATTTCCGTGTTCGCGTTTAATTTGACGCCGACAGCACGTAGTACTCCGTGTTCAAGCATTCCTTGGCCTCTTTTTAAAGCGAAGCTTTAGGGTCGCCGCTGACGCCTTTGTACGCCAATACGTTCTGCAGGAAAGCCAACTTTCTCTGACGGTGATGACGAATGATCGGGGGGGGGGGGGGGGGGGAGTGAAATTAAAAAAAAAATCACGCCATATCCACGGAATGAATGATGATAAGTGGGGCGAAGCTCGAGAGGGGGAGATCATCGGTAACCGTAACTCTCCCGTGAAAGTTCGCCCATTACATCATTAAGAAAGACGTAAGACTGTGTGCGTACATTGTACAAATCAACTTTTATTTGCGGAGTCAATGCTCCCAGGCCCAGACCTGGTCAAAGATCCCGCGCCATCGAGGACTACCCCGCACCTCCTCCACAATTTGTCACGTAGGATGGGACACAACGGTAAAGAAAGAACTTTTATTTAGGGCGAACTTGTGCCCGAACAAGACGAGAGGAAACGAGCAAAAGTCCTTGTGTCTCGTTCGATCTCCGAGAACGACTGCCTGCGTTCGTGGCGTGATCTCTTGCGTGATCTCCCCCTCGCAGTGCACGTGCGCTCGCGCCTCCGTTGGAGAACCCAGACAAGCTCGCGCTCCCGGTGCCGAGTTTGCGCTGCCGTTTACGACATCTCCGAAAGCATGCGGCGGTCACGTACCACGAGACACAAGGAATGGACAGACCCATGGCTTTAGGAGCTTCGCCCCCCAAAAAAAGCTATACGACTGCTCTATTAAAACGTGTTCGAAACGAACGCCAAGCGGCGGGTACCAAATCGTGCCGTACACCCCAAACCCAAACGTTAGGCCTATGGAGTGAACACCCGATAGTTGCTGTGGGTATTCTAGAAAAGTGGTACGTACCTCCAGAGAAACACATACTCGCAGTGGGGGATTGGCCAACCAAAGAATCCATCACGAGAAAGCTGAGCGTTCAATCGTTCGACGGAGGGGCGCATGATTTTTGGCAGGCTAATTTTTCTTTGCGATCGGAGATTTCGACACGTTTTAGGCAACGATGCAGTGGCGCCGTGTCCACGCTTGATTACGTGAAAATGAGCCGCATGACCCTTAAGCTATATAAGTGAATTATGAACCAACTAGCTCAGGTTCAGCTTAAAATTTTACGTAGATGAAAAACAAAAACCGGTGCATGAAGGCGAAGTATTTTTTTATGAACGTTTATTTTGCCACAGGGCATATATATGGGATTATGAGGTGATGGTGATTAGAATTTATTCGATCTTTTGTTTTTGCTCCGTATCTAGGTAATATAACCATCATCATCATCGGTCTTACGGTGTACGAAGGCCTCTCCTAAAGGCTGAGGTACTTTGTGACCCCCCATCCTAAGTACTGGATGTCTTTTAAGTGCGAATGCACTTTATAAGCGACCCCAAACCTTCCACCGCCGGCGGCGGCGGCGGCGTCCGCAGTCCTCCTCTCTATATATAAAAAAAAACAGCATCCGGCGCCAGGTTTCGATCCGAGGACTTTACGGCCGCAGCGCGACGCTCTACCGACTAAGCCACGGACGCGACGCTGCTATCACTGTTAGTAACGCGCCTTATATCTTTAACGCAGTCCTCCTCTCTATATAAAAAAAACAGCATCCGGCGCCAGGTTTCGATCCGAGGACTTTGCGGCCGCAGCGCGACGCTCTACCGGCCAAGCCACGGACGCGACGCTGATATCAGTGTTAGTGACGCGCCTTATATCTTTAACGCATTCAAACTACGTCGTCAGCGGCGTGCGTTGGCGACTCAGCGGCGTTATAGCGGCTTGATAACTGCGTGGTGTACACGTGATACTACAAACCCGATGGAAGAGATGGAAGAGAAGGCGGCGAGGCGGTGGGCTGCGGGGGCCGAGCGCAAGCGCCGCAAGCGGGCCGACAACCGTGCATTCGCACTTTCACATTCTCCCCCTCGGGGAAATGCGGGGGAATTTTTTTTTTACTACGTCCTACAAGCATTTAGGATGTAGAAAAAAGTTGAAAACAGCGTTGCCCGGTCCCTTTAATTTGAACCAGAATATCTTCTTCGGCTGTTTGTTCCCTAATCCACACTGCTGCTTTCTTATTTCCAAGTGTTACCCCTAGCATTATCCGTTTCATGGCTCTTTGCTTTTTCCAAGTTTACTTTCAAGGCACCCAGTGAGACCGCAAGTCTCCGCCCCGTATGTCACCATATCCAGGTAACAACAAAGCGTACGTAAATAACCCCGTAAGCCCCAGCACAAGTTGGCAAGAGAAATGACGAGTCTACGCACGCGTCCGCAGGCTTGCAACAAGCCCGTTCAAAAACCGCGCTTTCAGAGGAGAATACAAAGAGGCCCTCACCCAGCGAAACGATCTCAAGTATTGGCTTCGCGTACCGGCGTGTTGCAACGTCGCTTCAAAACCTCCTTTTCCCGAAACGTTATCTTTTTCTTTTCGTTCCACGCTCCACTGGAGTCCTCCTCATCCGTCTTAGCCCCCACCCCTTACCCTCTCTCCGACTCACCGCTCGGCGTTGTGGTCATTTCTGTTTCGCTTTCCCGGAACGTTTGGCATTCATAAAGCGCGCGCTTTCCCCGTGGCGCTTTGAACGGGCAATGGCGGGCTTTCCGCGAACCCGCCATTGCATGCATGCCGAGAATGCGAATAGCGGGCAGGACCAGGCCGTTGTGAGTAATGTCGTCCCCGGCGAATTGTTGCGGCCGTTGTTGACACCATTCCTCTCGCGCGAAGAAAACGAACGCACCTGATCATGCGGGGGAGCCTTCGGAAGCGACGAGGAGGGCTTGCAAGAGCATGCTGCCCATAGAGTTTCGTAGACTTCAAGGAGTGTGGCAATGCGGACAGCTGAGAAGTGTTCCGTTATTACTTGTGATGGCTTGCGAACAAGCTCGAATGCTGTCTACAGTTGTAAAAGTCACGACGTTGCTCCTAAAAGACTGGTTAGTTGTTTGACCAACGCAAAAGTGAACCTGATTATTCCCCTACGGGGCAGAAACGGAGGCTCACTAAACGGTTCAACTTAAATTGAGGACGATTCAGCGAGCAGTGGAACGGAAGATGATAGGGTTAACGTTAAGGGACAAGAAGAGAGCGGAGTGGGTCAGGGAACAAACGCGTGTTAGGCATAGTATTAGTAGAAATCAAGAAGAAGAAATGGAGGTGGGCAGGGCATGTAATGTGAAGGCAAGATAACCGTTGGCCAGTAAGGGTAACAGAGTGGATCCCTAGAAAAGGCAAGCGTAGAAGGGGGTGGCAGAAAGTTAGACGGGCAGGGGAGGTCAAGAAGTTTGCGGGGATAAATTGGTCGCAGTTAGCACAGACCCATGGGAGGGGCCTTTGCCCTGCAGTGGGCGTAGATAGGCTGATGACGACGACGACGGTAATGATGATGGTGATGATGATAAAAGAACCCTTCATCAGGAATTGTTGATAAAAGCACTCTCCTTTACTAAACGCGAATGCGGAAGAAAATGTTGCCTATTTTGTTGCATTTGTCATCCCTAGCTGCGCGTCACGCGAGCTCGAAATGAGCGCGTCGTGACGTACAAACCTGGCGGCGAATTTTCACTCGCAGCCAGGCAGAAATCCTACGCTGTGATAAACCAATAAAAGTGCAAACTGTCATCATTTGTAGCAGTGCAGGTATGTGAGCGCTAAATTAACACTTGGTGGGCGCAAAAGCTTTACTTCTAAACTACTCTTCTCAGCGTCATTCATTCCTTGTATGTAGGTTTTTGTGTGTGTGTGTGTGTGTGTGTGTGTGTGTGTGTGTGTGTGTGTGTGTGTGTGTGTTGACCTCAACCTCCTTTCCCGTAGGTTACTTGGTATCTCAGTGAGTACGTCCGTCGTTTCCTCTATTATTGTATACGTAAAAATCTGTCGCGAATCTCCCCTTGAAACCTAAAATTATAGTCCACCAGATTTAGGAGAAATCCCCAAGGTGGAGTAAGTTTCTGTAAAGGAAAGTTTGACATCCACCTAAATGCAGCCATACGGCTACAAAGGAAAGCTATACAGCTTTCTCGGAAACTTCGCAGTTGAAGAAAAATTCGTCCTGGTCCAGGATTCGAACCCGGGACCACTGCTTTGTAGCCGTATGGCTGCATTTAGGTGGATGTCAAACTTTCCTTTACTAAAATTATAGCCTCAGGTCTTTCCGATGCCTGACGCACATGCTTACTGAACTGTGTATACAGTCGGCGACAGTGAATCTACCTCTGCCCCAATCCACGCGGATGTAGTTTATTATTATTATCATTATTTCAATGACGGTGACGTTGTCAAATACAAAGCCAAATGAACAAAGTATTGTCCTACGTAAAAAGAGTCTATTCAAAGGCATAATTACGACTTCAATTTGTTATTTAAGGAGTGTAAGTTGTAGGGGAGGGGCGTCGCAGCGGCGTGCGGGGGGGGGGGGGGGGAGAGTGGGCCGATACTCCTCTTGGCGTTTGGGGTTGACTCTATCTTGTCCACTTATATTATCTACTCGGACGACAAATTTAGGGTATACAACAAGGGATATATATATATATATATATATATATATCAGGGTGTCGAACCGGAACCGAACCGAACCGAAAACCGGAACTGAACCGGTATTTTTGCCGGAACTGAACCCGAACCCGAACCGTTATTTTTTGAGCACGCTGAACCCGAACCGGAACTGAACCGAAAAAAGAAATAACGGTTACCGGTTCACGCCGAAACGGTTCGACCCTCTGTTGTTGACATTGCACAGTCAATGCAATTCAGGCTTTTTTTCTTTCACGTACCATCAACTTCGTACCTGCTCGCTCACTTCCCCCTCCAGACAATTGAACACTATCACACTCTATGTAACAACAAGGGAAATGAATGAGCACCAATGTAGCAATGGTCTGTTGCTGCTGGAAGCGCGAGCGTAGTGGAAGCTGACCAAAGGAAATGTCATTCTCCGCAGCTTGCAGGGGATATAAAACGAGTTTGCCCTTCCCTAGCTGCAACTTTAGTGGAGCAATCAGGCTGCAGGAGTGCTCCAGTGTGCAGCAGCGAAAGCCCGATGTGTGCAAACTTTTTCCATTTCATAATTTGTTTAAAAGGTACGACACCTGCAAATTGTAATATTTGACAAATTTGACCGCAGGAGCGGCTCAGTGGCTAAACCACTTGATGCTGACTACAAGTGGCTTCGATGTCCCTTACCCACGACCATTTTTGAGGACAGTACAGTGGACAAGCTCCGTTTTTTACAAGTACAAATAACAACAGATATGTCAGGGAAAACTGTTAAGGTGCGCACTTAATCTCTTGGCAAGAAACTGCAGTCCTCGACCTTGTCTTGGAAGCAGAAACAGTAATAAAGCAGATGACACGTGCAGAAAGGACGGCCGGTACCTCACACTGTCCCATTCGCCGAGCGATCATCTTTTCTGCTTGTTCTGCAGTTTTTTCTCTTTCAGATCTGTTTTTTTTTCGAAGGTGCACTTGTACTGACTGCCCAACTCGCTACATTACTTCTACTGCTACTCGATCCGGAGGGGAGTACTGATTTGATTTGATTGTGGGGTTTAACGCGCCGACCCAGCACAGGCGATGAGGCGCGCCGTAGTGGAGGGCTTCGAATTAATTTTGACCACCTGGGGATCTTTAACGTGCGCCGAAATTTCGTACACACGGGCGTTTTTGCTTTTCGCCTCCATCAGAAAAGCGGCCGCTTCGGCCGGGAATCGAACCCGCGACCTCGCGCTCAGCAGTGCCTTAGCCACTGAGCCACCGAGGCAGGTCAGAGGGGAGTACTGCTGTGGACGAATTAAAGAGCGCCTACCCAAAAAAGTTCTTCTTATGCTCCGCGCGTAAAATTTCCCTTTCATTTTGTAACAGCATAATCTGTTATAAGATTACGCAATGTAGCACACGGAACGATGGCCGGGGGTCAGGCGGTACGATGACATACTGATTGTAATGCACACATCCAGTATAGCTTTCGCAAAAGGAATTGCAGTGGTCAGAGAAATAATGCAGTGACTGAGCGTTAACGAAAGCTTACTTTTAACAAAAGTGTGGCTAACACATTCGATAGGGTGACAGCTAACAAATTATTCAGGGTGACCAAATGATCTAATTCATTGGTAGTATTTATGTGCCTGTAGTAGGGTTGTTCTGTTTTGTTACAAATATTAAAAAAATGTGCGCCATTGGTAATTAGCGCTGATATTTCAACACGCCAGTACGCAGACCTAAATTTAAGGCTTCAAGGTAAGCGTGATAGGCGATTCCATAGTGACGATTGCGATTTTAACAAAAAATGAAAGGGCAGAATATACAGGGTGTCCCAGCTATCATGCACCAAGATTTAAAAAAAGAGAAATTGCGTAACTCGAAGAAAACCTAGTGCATAATGTTTGCAGTACTGTGAAGTTGCGGATAGTAATTTTTTCGTTAATGAGACTTAATTAATTGATTGTAATTAATTATCTAACTAGAGAAATACTTCCCTAATCACTAAAGTGTCAATGAGGCACTTGTAGGTAACCACGAGGGGCATCTAACTGCGCTATTTTCAGCGACGAACTAATTGCGTACTCATTTATTTTGACATATTAAGGAAACCCGCGAAATATGAAAAATACCACGTGACGACGCTTACGCGCGCATTGTAAAGCAGCGTCCCCAAACAAAGCTGATTGAAAGCAACTGCTTCGCGTGTTATCCGCCCGAAAAGACAGCGCATCACCTTGATAATAGCATGCATGGAAGGAGCAGCAACAGCAAGATTCCCGGGACGCGTGTGCAGATAAGGAACAAACTCGGTCGCGATTTCTTCTTTCTTTCTTTTGTTTATTTCATTCTGGCTAACTCAGAGGCAGCCTGTTTGAGGGCGTTGCTTTACGGTGCGCGCGGAGGCGCCGTCACGTGGTATTTTTCATATTTCGCGGGTTTCCTTTATCAGTCATAATAAATGTGTACGCAATTAGTTCATCGCTGAAAATACCGCAGTTAGATGCCCCTCGTGGTTACCTTCAAGTGCCTCATTGACACTTTAGTGATTAGGAGAGTATTACTCGAGTTAGATAATTAATTACAATTAGTTAATTAAGTGTCATTAAAGAAAAAATACTGTCCGCTTCTTCACAGTACTGCAAACATTATGCACCTGGTTTCTTTCGAGTTACGCCTTTACTCGTTTTTTAAATCTTGGTGCATGATAGCTGGGACACCCTGTATATCCCACCGTCATATCTCTCGGCGGTGGCTTTATGAATAGTCGCTAGGACAACATAAAGTCTGGACGAGAAAGTAGGTAGTAAATCGTCACCACTTCATCTGTTTTTCTAATATCTCTTGATTATTTAAAGTTTGCTTTGCAATTGCGCCACTGCCCTTGGGGAACAGCAGCATTTTGAATTTTTGTTTGTGTTTTGACTTTACTGTCGCTTTAAACTACTAAATGTTTTTTTTTTTCTAATTTCAGTGACAATTCAATTCATCGAACCGGTTCGCGAACCGGTTCAAGCTCCCGAACCGGTTCGCGAACCGGTTCGGCACATAATTTTGTCGAACCGGAACTGAACCGGAACGAAATTATTTCACCCGAACCCGAACCGTAACCGAACCGGTATTTTTTTCGGTTCGACACCCTGATATATATATATATATATATATATATATATATATATATATATATATATATATATATATATATATATATTTGCATTCAAACTTTTCTTTCTGCTTCAGGACGCTTGAATTACTGAAGGGTACTAAATTTTGGGCAAATGGGAATTTTAATCGTAAAGAACTTTAATTTCATGGCCTCTGGCTTTCCAGAGATAAACCAGTATTTTGAGGGCCTCATGAATTACAGTACGGTATTTAGCCCTGGCCAATCCCCCCTTGTGGGTACGTGCGAAACACTTTGAGGGCATCATCATCATCATCATCATCATCATCGCCTAAGCTATGAGGCGCGCCGTAGTGGAGGGCTCCGGATTAATTTTGCCCACCTGGGGATACTTAACGTGCGCCGAAATCTCTACGCACGAGCGTTTTCGCTTTCCGCCTTTGTCAGAAAAGCAGCCACTGCGGCTGGGATCGAACCCACGTCCTTGGGCTCAGCAGCGCAACGCCTTAGCCACCGAGCCACCGTGGCGGGTGCTAGGAGGAAAAATGCAGCCTTAATCGTCGTTGCCCGGCACAGGTAAACCCCGCGAAAGCCGCAGCTACTTGAAGGTACAAAATCAGAAAGGCCGCTAGAACAAAGACAGGAAACGAAGCCATAGGCGCAAATCACGGACCAGTGGATGTTGTACGCAGCAATTCTAGAATAATGTTCTCGTCTTTACAGACAGTAAGACGCAGCTTCGTAAGGCTACAAGCTAAGCAATGCTAAGACGAAGACATAAAACGAAACTATGCACACTAATCACTGACCGGCGGAAGTTGTAAGCGGCAATTGGAGAATAATGTCCTCACTTCAGCCGTTGGCGCATCCCTGTGTGTTTATACACACGGCCGCGCGTTGCACGCGTTCTTTCTCGCCTTGGCCTTTTCAATGTCTGCGTGCGCGAACTGAGTCATTGGAACCCCCGCGCGAAAGGCGTGATGACGTCGGCGCAATAATCTCTCGCAGTAATCGACTCTTGACTCCGCTCCAAGCCTTTCGAGCGCTCGAGAGGCCGGTGCGAAAAGAGCTATCACTTATCTCTCACATCCGGTGCCGGCTGCACCGCTCGGGCCGTCTCTCGCTACTCCCTGTGTGTACGCGCGAAGAACGAATGCAAAGACCGGCTGTGGCCAGCCTCCAAGGCGGCGGAGATTGAGGCAGGCGCGCGCGTGGGCTGACGCCGCTTCGAAGGCCGGCGTTCGCCCGCGGAGGTTGTATACGTTCAAGTAGTCATTCGCTCGGGATGAATCTGTGCGCGTCATCGCCGCTGCCACCGTAGCGGATACTACGTGACAAGCGCCGCTCGGTGCCAATTCTCCTTAATTCTGAGCTCGGGAGTTGGATTCGTGCCAGGTTGCTATTCTCAGTGCATACGAAGGGCTTCAGTGAACAAAAAACGAAAAAAAGAAGAGATAAACGTTGTAATAACTGCGGGGGGACAATTGTCGGCTGGGAGTTGCTGATAATTCCCACCTGTTATTAGGGGGTAAGCGCCTTTTCCAGGGTCTCATCATTCAACATTCCCCTCTAGGCTCTACGATCTTTTTTTCCGGGAGAAGCCGGTTTGGGACTCGGACTGCCGGCGTTTAATGTCGTCGTCGTAACCGTCGTCTCATGTAGTCACGGTACTAAAACACCGGGACACTTATTTACACCTCGCGCTAGAACGCTTCGTGCTTCAAAGACGCGAGACTTTTACAGCAAAGCCGCATACCTCCACTCCTCAACAGTTTCATTTGCGTTGGCAGAAACGCTCAGGCGCCAAGAATACACTTATACACTGCATGTTTCGCTCCTCCCTCGTTTTCACGTTAGTGGAGATGGCCCGGGATTTTGTGTTTAAAGAGGAATTCCTAAGGCATCATCTACCCTGTAGTATTGTTTACACCCTTTTTGTCTATAACTAACACCCTCACACTGTATCAACAACCAACAAGAAACACCCTTTGAGAGGGTGTTTTAATCATAAAACACCCTTGAAAAGGGTGTAATCGTGTTCTTGCTAGGGTGTAGGGGGTTATAAACGGCAAAGCACCCTTATGGGTGTTCTCCTTTGTTTACCTTCCTAGGGTGTAAGGGTGTTCAGCGATTTTTAATGGTGCAAATCATTTTATGATGACGTGTCTGGTGCTTGGAAGGCGTGTCTGGTGCTTGGAAGCAAGGCAGCGATGGAGCTATCATTTAAAGCCGAAAGCATGATCCGTAAACTTTTCTCCCCGACTGTAAGCGTTGATAGAGAGCTTTAGCATTCCGTCTGTTCCATACGTTCCGTATATACCGTGCGTACCGGGACCCGACATCGCCTGCCCACGCGTGCAGGGCGAGAAGGCCCGCACGTCGTACCCCAGCGGAACGAATGCGCGAGCGCCCAGTCGCTTCCCGGTACATACGGTAGACACGGAACGTACGGAACGCACGGAATGCTGAAACTACCTAATGTTGTCCAATCCTGATGTCCAGGGGGACCAAAAAGTAGTTCTACGTAATGGATGATTCAGCACTATACGAAATGAATATTGCGAAGAAAAGGGTTTCGATGTGGTAGTTAGGGTGTTTGGTATAAGCAATAATTCCTGATACCCGAGTTCGATATATCCTGCTTCGATTTTTAAATGCGCAAGCATTTTTAAGTAACCGCCCCCAGAAATCTGCCCGTCCGTCCGTCCGTTCATCTGTGACGCATGAGACGATATGTATATAGGATATATGGCCGATAACATTTAATAAAAGGTTCTGAAGTGCTCAAAAAATACTCATTAAATACCCATATAGGTTATGTATGCTATAAAGCGCATTGTGTCATGCGTTACGAATGCACACATTTTTCGTGGAGTCGCCTTAAAAGGTTTACGCTCTAAAAAAAACTGAATTCAGATATTCGTAATTGTTGCATATATCGAACATACTCATTATCAGATAGAAAAATTTTTTACACAATGTGCATTTCATGTATTGCATTATTCCTTACACCCGCCGCAGTGGCTCAGTGGCTAAGGCGTTGCGCTGCTGAGGACGAGGACGCTGGTTCAATTCCCGGCCGCTGCGGCCGCTTTTCTGATAGAGGAGAAAAGCAAAAACGCCCGTGTGTACGAGATTTAGGCGCGCGTTAAAGATCCCCGGGTGTCAAAATTACTCCGGAGCCCTCCATTACGGCGCGCCTCATCGCCTGCGTTGCGTCGGCGCGTTAAAACCCTACAATCAATCAATTAACGAATTATTCCTTGCAACGAACTACTACTTTTCCGTCCCCTTGGATATCAGGGATCGAGGGTATTGCGCTGACAGCTGGGGACAAAAGTTCGCGGAACATGGTTTCAATTATAGTTCCGCTCAACGTTGGCGCTTTCTGACGCAAAATCTTTTTGAATTTATTAACTGAAGAAACCTATAGCTTTGTTCGCGCTGGAATCGATTACGTCATTCTCAAAACTCTCTAACACGAAGTCCTAAGCTTTCGCCAATTCTGTGTCGCGTTTAAAACAGGTCTCCTTCGACGCTACCTAACCCTTCGTGGTTATTAGAGAGTTTTAGTATAGCGTTTTAGCTGTGGCGTTAACGTCTGCGCGCCGCAATCGCAAACAGATAGCGCCTGGTTACGATTGCCTGCCCGCTAACGCTATGGGCGCGCTAAAGTGGTGCTTTCCGCTATACTAAAACTGTCCATTTTCACGCGCCGACATTCCAAGCCAATGTTTCAGGAAGCCAGCGCGAGCACTGTTTTTACACTTGCCAAACGGACCCACTTCCTCCAATCGACACCCCGTGGTGAGCGGCGGTGACTGCTCGCGGCATTAACTATACATGCATGCATACGAACGTCGCCTGCCGCGTGATCTCACACGCGAAGAACCGTCCGCGAGTCCGCGAATACGGGGAGAGTGCGGGCACTTTAGCGGGCGCGCGAAAAAGGCGGGAAACGCTGAACGACCGAAGAGCTTCTGCGTGCCAAAAAGGTTCGTACTCTCCAAGACGCAATTAGGTATGCGCCGCTGCTCTCAGGTGACTCAGCGGCGTTTTCGCAGAACCGCACAAAGCTATAAAACGGCGGCGAGAGAGAAGGAGAGGAAAAAAAGCAAGGTTGTAGCTGTGTTTCCTGCCGAGGCGGCGAGTGAAGAGCATCAGCTTGCTTCGATCTGGCTTTGGAAACAGCCGTCTTCAAACGTTCTGGCTTCCGTGGAACGCCCGCGAGAGTTTAAAATAGGTTAAGGCAGTAAAAAGCGGAAAATGATTAGCGCTTGACAGATGTGTTCTGCATGGTCTTACGCGGAGCACTGGTTAGTTTAGTGCACTTTGAGCTGAAATAAAAAGAAAAAAAGAAAGAAAGCAGTGCGTTTGCGTTCACAGAGAAAAAATATCGAGCGTAACGACTGCGTATTCCCTGAACTGGCGCTGCAGATGAACCTAATATGTGTGGCAAAAGCCGACACAAAACCCGTACAGTAGGAAGGCCTGTGACAGACTCAAAAACAGGTCGTGCTATGGTCTATCGCATACAAAGGTACTCTCACTGTGTTAACGCATTCAAGCAAAAAAAAAAAAAAACATCTGCGTAAAGGAGCTTTAGCGGGTCATTTTGTCTGTCAAAAAAACCCCATCAGAATTATATTAACCAATCACAATAAAATTATATTCACAATTATACATAATTTAATTACACATTATAATTTGTAATTAACTTTTGTAGTTGCTGTAAGGCGAAGAGGAAACGAAAACTTTACCATCCCTTCCCGAGGAAAATTGAGAAAAGCGCGATCGCTTTATACATCGAAAGCGCGCCAAAACCGGCTCTAAAAGCGCGTTCACCGTTCGCTCAAAGTGCGTCCAATCGATTGTCAAATCTTCAAAGACCCAACCGCAAACGAAGAGCGAACCAATGCGACGATTTTTCGCGCACTGAGTAAACGTATCTACGAACGATTTAAAGGTATACCGATACATGGTTTATGAGATAAAGGTATTACTGTTGTATTACTTGGTATTACTAGATGATCGATGCATGTATCCCGTCTTATCAGGAACCGCTCCTTTCTCGCGATTTTCAAATAACCGTTTTGACACGATAGAAGCCCCGTTTCACGCACCCGCCGTGTGTCCAGAGCTCGTACCAGAGCTTTTCGGTCGACCAACCGGTCTATCGGTTTCACTAAGAAAGTTTCGCTTTAAAAATAGGATAAACTAGCAAGTGGGAACAGTAGAATAAATGCTTGAGCCGCGCTCTACTATACAGAGAGGACCTTTAAAGGTGGCTTAACTACAATATCCAGTGCACTGCTGGGAAGACACTTCATCGCGGGCAATGTAGTCATACTGTTATGAAAGCATGAACGCCCAAGGGACTATTATCAAATACCTCCATAAATGTATTCCTATGAAACGCTGCGACCACAGCCTCCTTAAAGTCGGCTTCGGTGCCATACCGAAGTGCATTGCTGCAAAGACATCTCTAGAAGTAATTTGAGCATGAAAATATCCATGCCCAGGAACCTTTTATTAGAGAAGTTTAGCGTAGCGGTTAGCGTGCGCAACGCTAGGGTCATCGGGTAGCGGGACCAGACTGCGCATGCGCGCGCGGGCATGGCAAGAAGGGGGGGGCCAAGCCGCGCCGGAACGAATGGCCGGGCTCGGCAAGGCGGGCCGCTCGCCCGCGCGGAACAAATGCGCACCTGCCCAGTCGGGCGCCGCTACCTGCCGACCGTAGCGTGGCGTACGCTAGCCGCTACGCTAAAACTCTCTAATAGCATTTTTTTCTATACAGGGTGTTAGGACGGTAATTAAAACTCTTTAAATTTATTTCCTTAGCGAACCGATGCTCAGTTCGTGCTCAAACTTCACACGAAGGTCGCATTTTGTGGTCTATTTTGTTTGACCCTGGGAACAACGACGGTACTTACCTGTTTATCCTGAAAATAAATAAAAACGGTTTTTGCCTTTGGAAAAATGGCGGCCGATTTGGAAGTGCGAGCTAGTGCAAGCTGATCTTGGAACGACGGCGCCACCTGGGGTATACAGCATATGTTTACAAGAACCGATATACTATACTGCAAAAAGAAAACTAGGAAGGCTGTCAGTTTAATAAATCCAAAAAAAATGACTAAAATATTGTTGGAGTTCAGATCGCTTTCTCTTGTATTTGCCGGCGGCGTATGACCCCCCCCCCCCCCCCCCCCCCCTTCCGAAAAATATTTCTGGCTATTGGCTATTCCCCTGCCTGGGTTACAGCGCTTCTTTGCCCATCTTAACGGTACCCAAATCACCTGCGCATCCTACACGAACTGACGTCAACCGATATGCCGTGACGAGGCTTGAAAGCGATATACGGATCGTACGGATATACCGTTCGTCCTCACTGGCTCTAGTCTACACGCGTCTGCACAGCGCGGGTCGTTGAACTGTGCTGTTAGGACGAACAACGCTGGTCCGGCTGCCGAGCGTAAACGCTTCACGACGGCCTTTGTCTGTTGCGACGTCGACCTATACGCTGCAGAGCGTTGTTCGGCGAACTCAAAGCCGACGCCACGCGTCAGGAAAAAAAAAAGAAAGAGAGTCTGCTGCAGTTTTGCATCTGCCAGCGGCTTCTGCGTAGGCACGCTGTACTCGCGGCAGGTGGGGATAGGTGCCGGTGGGGTTTTTACGGTGGGAAAGATCTGGAGCATCGAGCGGACTCGAAAATAAAGATATTATAGCCTTGGTTAAGCGAGCCATTAAGAGAAGGTACAAGTTTGTTTAATTTGACAAAGATCACCTTTGGTAAAACACTCGAATCCGCTCCAACCGCGAAAGACGTTTTTCATGGGCAAAGCCCCTTAGGGGCTGGAGCTGTTGGCGTCTCCTGTCGTCGTCGTCGTAATCGTCGTTTCATGTAGTCACGGTACTAAAACACCGGTAAACTCGTTTACGCCTCGCGCTAGACAGTTTCGTGCTTCAAAGACACGAGAACGGTTTCATCTCCGTTGGCAAAAACGCCAAGGCGCCAAGAATACACTTATACACTGAATGCTTCGCCCCTCACCAGGTTTCACGTTAGTGGAGGTTGCCCGGGATTTTTTTTAACCGAAAAAAGATTAGAGATATTAAAAAAACTTTCAAATTTCGCGGTACGCGATGCCAGCAGTAGCGCAATGAGGGAGATACTAAAAAATTACATCATCTCCCCGCAGGGAACCACGAGTAGGATGCGGAGCGTCATGGGGGTTCCGTTTGCGTTTCCGTGATGTTGGTTAGCCAAATTTGGTGGAAATGTAGTGAACCCCGTAATGCTCATATATCCTACTCATGGTTTCCTTTGGGGAGATGGGTGTAATTTTCCTTATTGCAGGCGTATATACGCGAGTGAGACGAGATTGAAGTGGTACCCGCCGCGGTGGCTCAGTGGCTAAGGCGTTGCGCTGCTGAGCACGAGGTCGCGGGTTCGATTCCCGGCCGCGGCGGCCGCTTTTCTGATGGAGGCGAAAAGCAAAAACGCCCGTGTGTACGAGATTTCGGCGCACGTTAAAGATCCCCAGGTGGTCAAAATTAATCCGGAGCCCTCCACTACGGCGCGCCTCATCGCCTGCGTTGCGTCGGCGCGTTAAACCCTACAATCAATCAGATTGAAGTGGTATCTAAAGGTCTGTTAGTGTTTGCGCTGATGCTCTCACTTAATTGCGTCAGCACACTCACTGACGGGGCTGTTGCTTCCATCCTACTTCATCTGAAGAATCACGGAGTCAAGCGCAAGCACAACCGGAGTCAAGCCAAGCATGCGGCCAATCCCTAGGCCAATCCCTAGGGGCATCCTGCCAAAACCATCATCAGAAGTGCTGCGGACGGGGCGACAGCAACGTACACGCCCTCCTCTTCGCAGCTTTGTCTTCTTCTCCTTCTTCGTCTTCAGCGGTTCCCCTATGGGAAGATGACGACGGTGGCGCATGCGCAGGTGGTGTGCGGACGCCGGACCACCACCGACGCCGCGGGACATACCCCCGAGCATAAGACGCTCCGCATCTAAAACAAAGTTATCAAACGTGTTAAGCAATGGCGTAGGGAGGAGTGGGGGTGTTATCCCGGTGCCGGCACACCTCCGTGAATTTTAAAGTGTCGCCTACCCCCCCCCCCCTCCCCCCCTCCTTTCAGACATTTTTTCGCCATAATTGTACACTTCTTCGATAAATGTCAATGTAACGACAAGAATAAGATACGAAAATAAAAATTACATTGTTTGCGCGCAGACTATCTTTCTTATTTTTTTACCGGCGGGGAGTGCAGTTCGGTGTTAACTGGTGTTTAACTGCACGCACGTTAGCATTGAAGTGGTACCAGCAAAGGAACCTAAAGGTACTACGACAATCGCACAGTCATGTTCCTTGGCGGCAACTTCAGTGGGTGGCCGCCAATCGCACAAACGATATTCTGTGACGTCATAACGACCCGGCGACAATGACGGTGTTGAGTCGCCGCTGCTTTAGCCGCAGCTTTATCTAGCTTAGTTGTAGGGTTGGAATAAAATTGGCGGCAATGTTATTGGACGAAGCGGTCTTTTAAACGAAACAAACGTGAACTAGCCAACCCAGTTTCGTGCCAGCCGTTCTTAAAGGGACCCTGCAACACTTTCTTCAACTTTTCTTTTCGAACTCGTACGTGCTCGCACGACGTAGTCGACCAACAAATTCTGCACATTTAACACATTCTAAGGGCGTCCTAAGTACCCCAGCCAAAACTAACTGCTATGTGCCCGTCAGATAACTTACACATTTGCTTTTCTGATGGAGGCGAAAAGCAAAAAATGCCCGTGTGTGAGAGATTTCGGCGCACGTTAAAGATACCCAGGTGGTCAAAATTAATCCGGAGCCCTCCACTACGGCGCGCATCATCGCATGCGTTGCGTCGGCGCGTTAAACCCTACAATCAATCACTCTACCATATGTTTCTAACAGCCCATTTGCGCATGAATGATGACTTGCAGGAAACGCCTGCAAAACACATGACAAACAAAATATCGGTTGTGATAGCAGCTGAACATGCTAGAGTTTAAAATAAGCAAATGCGACAGAACTGGGACTGTTGCAAAGTTAGTAAGAGTTCCTCAGCCTTCTTCCGAACGACTGCGGCTTCGAGTTCGGCTTCCGCAGCGGTGCCCACGGACTGCGAGGGTTACGGGTAAGGTGGCTAGAATTCACGGGAAACGCCCGACAGCGCTGAAACAAGGTTGTCGCAAAGTTCGTCAAAGCTCCTGGGGCCATAGTTCCATGCTAATTAATACTAAAGGGAAACCTGGCACCACTGTCTGTAGGGAGCCGCGCTTCAGCGAACATTCCGTCATGTACCGGGAAGGCACGTTCCACTTGTCCTTGGCATGGCTCATTAACAGGCTGAAAAGTTGGTTCTGGCTTAAAAGGGCAACAATTTCACAGTAAATTTTTTTTAAAGGCGGTATATTATTAAGAAAATGGAGTTCCAAAAGAGTTACTTGTCTGGACGAACAAGTAAAAAATGTTACAATCGTTGCTGATTTTGGCTTCAATTGCAAAAAGAAGCCATGTGGCTAGCCAAGTCAAGTAGGCGAGGAACTTCGCTCGCCGCTATGGTAAGGTGGCTAGAATGGCTAGAAGGCACCTATGGTAAGGTGGCTGGGTGGCTAGAAGGCACCTTAGCTATATGGCGGCGCCCACGACGCAACGCGATTGCAGCGACGGATTTCCCTCTAGTATATATCAGTATGAAGCTCTATGGCCCAGCCCTCTTCCGAGCGATTTCGGCTTCGACTTCCGCAATAGCCCCGCGGACTGCCGGATGCCAAAGCCGCTGGGCTGTACAATACTGCCGAATCGTCTGCCGTCCGTTTTACGAGAGGCGCTGCTGCAAAGCCACGGCGTCTTCGTCCGCAGCTGCTACCTCCCTGCCCCGCGCAGTGCACGACGACTGTTGTGCCGGGCGTCAATGAATCTTCCGACGCCAGCGCTGGAATCCGCCAGACGGCGGGGCGTTTGAATCATCAGCCCCGACAGCTGCAGCTGCTCCGGCAACGCCTTGGCCGACGAGGCCCGACTTCTTGATATCCCGCCCGGCGGATCTTTTATGCGGCAATCAGGAAGCGGCGGTTCCTCGTCTGCGCGGAAGTGCGAAGAAGGAGCTGTCCTTTGTACGAAGAGGATGTTAGTTATGTATCAGGCGACACAGACCATTTTCGGGCGGAAGGAAAGCTGCTGTCTTATTTGGCCGCCCTGAGGAATAAGATGATGATGACGTTCATGTTGTTGTTGTTTTTGTTGTCATTGTTGTCGTCGTCATTGTTGTTGTTGTTATTGTTAATGTTGTTGTTATTATTGTTTTTCTTTTGTTGTCGCACCTTGATTGAAAAGGGAAGGTCACAGGCCGAATTGGTTAAGGTTGGAGGTGAGATATACTCGGGAACAAGTTAAGAACTGCAATAGCTCACGTACGGTAACTCCGCCTAAGCGACGGACCCGGATGTCAATGGGCGCGCGCGTTTTGAAAGGAGATTGCTGTGTATGCGTGATGTCGCAGCCTTTTTTCGCGTAATTTGTTTGTCGTCGCTGCAGTAGTTTATAAGCATATTGAGTCCTAAAAATCACGAATGGGGTTCGTTCCAAGTTTAAAATATTCCCAGTAACGCACTACTTGCGCCGCGCGGAGTAACATCCTGCTGCGGGGATGAGGCACAGCGGCCACTTCCGTTGCCGTTCTTAACTTGTACCCGAGTACAGTGGTTTGTGAACTCCTCACTGGTCGGTCTTCATGGGAGATCTGGGGTCATTGTTCATATCGATTACACTGCTTGTGCAAGGCGACGCTTCTCCCCAGCAATGCAATGGACCTTTTTCCAGTAGCGTAGCCCCCTTGCGGCGGCCACCCGAACCACACTTGGGGGATTATATGACAACACGCCCCCTTTTCTTCCGCCTGCCCTGCGCAGTTGAGGAAGCCGTCCCAGGCGCCACGAATAGTTTTGGTGGCATAGAAATTTTTCGATGGCAGCCGTAATGGCTATCTGTCGGCCGTTTTCAGGGCGCAGAAGACGGAGCACCACTTAGCTGGCTCGGCGTTCGCAACTGGCTAATCCAATATGGCGTCGTTTTGTTTACATTTTGCCCCCCGAGAATGGCGGGTCGGTCACTGGGAGCGAGGGCAGCGCATGCGCAGAGCGCTACTGGAAAAAAGGGCCATTGATTACAGTAGCGAAGCCGACTTCAAAGAGGTTCGGTGTATCACAGTGAGGATTACGCATTTATCCGCCCATTGGACTTTCCGAATTTCTTAAAATTTCATTTCACCTGAGCATCTTTACTACAACCTTATCAAATACCTTTTTTCATTCGTTGTGTTGAATTGCAGGAGGCCAGTTTTGCCATAATCACGTCCCGTGCAGAATTCTTGCTGTCAAAACAGTTTTAACTTGTTCATAGACACAGAACTTAAAAAACCGTCTTAATTAGTGTGCGCTGAACTATCCTCACAGCGTTCTGATCATTAGTGGCGTTAAAGCTCACACAAAACTGCAGTAAACCATCAAATACAGCGCTGCTTAGGCCTGATCATTAGTGGAGGCCTATAGCTTACACAAAAGTGCAGTAAACCATATAAGTACAGCGCTGCTAATGCCCGAAAGCATAACAAGCACATCGTCTGCCCAAAACGTGGAAGTAAAACCGTAGTTCCAGCAGTGTGTCAATCGGCCATGATACATTTAACTAACTCTCGACAAGGACGTTCTCCTCAGCTGTTTGACCAAGCACCGCTCGCATGTTTGATAACACTCGTGTTTATCGTGAAGTCACGTCCAGCAGACCTCGGAAGCCGGCGTAATTTGTTGGGGGGCGTTGACCTGAGACGCAGACAATGGCAGCAGCATCGCGCGTCTCAATCGTCTGGTAGGACTTTTTTTTTTCTTTGGGTGCGGAAGACAAGACGAAAATAGGACCGGAAAGAATAGGAACGGAAGCGCGTAAGATTATGCCTATACGCCTCGGACAGCAGACCACCGAGAAAAGAAAGCCAGTGCCGGTAGATAACAACAATATTCCCAAACACAATTCCCGTCAGCGTTGGTCCTTGATCGATCGTTGCGGTGCAGGTCATTGTTACTGCCCATAGCCAGATGGTGTAGAAAACTTTCCGAGGCTGCGTTAGTTTTACTAGAAGCTTTTGCGCGAGAATGCATGATGCGGAAACTGCGTGTAGGTCATTTCACGAGCTGCTTGCAGCAACGTGAAAGCTACGACACGAGCGCAGCGTCGTGTATGGCGCTCTCATTGCACGCATTATTTTTTTAGATGCGAAGCATCTATTGCTGGGGGCTGTGTCCCCCCTCCCTCGTTGTCGTTGTCCGCCGTCCGCACTCTACTGCGCATGCGCGTCTCTTCAGCCCCCGTCAGTGTTTGGGCTGACGTCAGCGCAGTCCACTGTAAAAAGAAATAGTTAGGCAGCGCCCGGTTTCGATCCGACGACTCTCTGGCCGCAACGGGAGGTACGCGGCGCTCTCCCTACTGCGTTACAAACCGAGACGGGTGCATGTGCTACGAACGCGTCTTATGTCCTTCACTCATTAAAACTATGTCAAGAAACTACCGATACAACGAAGGCACGTGAAGATGAACGTCAACGGAAACGACGAACTGAAAACTAATTGGAACTTCACTCGACCCCATGGCTGCTTCGCATACTACTCAGGGTTCCCCTACGGGAAGATGGTGTAATTTTTTTTATTTCATCACTAAACTGGGCACTGTTGTGGACGTTGGTGTAATTTAAGGCGCCCAAGGAGGCCTTAAAGAGGCCATGAAGACAAAATACAACTGTGTTCAATTTGTTCAATCATCGCCGGTGCAACCGCAAGCCCTCGTGTTTAGAACCTTGGAAATAGCGCGGGCTCGCGGCCTCCTGAATCGAGGAGGCTGAACTCACTCCCCTAGCTACCGCCATCCTCGTGTCAATACATGTTTATTACTAGTACCACTTGTTCAGTTTCAATGAACTAGCCTTTGGTAACTCAGTCAGTTTCATTGCAGCCACGAAAGACGCTTATTTAAATGAAAAAACGCAAAAAAAATATTTAGAAAAACGTTCAAATTTCGCGCTGATCAGGCGCAATATGCGCGGGGGTGACGTGATATATGGGTCACCTCCGAAAACATAGTTATTGCTGTGTTAACTGCGTATTATTAGCAAGATAGCACTACGATCGCCCAGGTTGGTTTAAGGTCTTTCATTGGTTTAATTAAGGCTTTTGGCTCTAGCGCTGTAACTCTGTTTTTTTTTTTTTGTTTGTTTTTTTTTTTCAAACAGCGGAGCTGTTGTGCAAGATGTAATTTCGCCGTAGCAGAAAAAAATACGAAGAAAATGCGAACGCTCGTGAGACCATGCCCCGCGGTGACCGCCGAGCGTCCCCGGCACGCCATGTTGCTTTAGCAAAAAAAAAAATCATCAGCGTCATCATCACCAGTCTAATAAGGTCCACTGCAGGGCGAAGGCCTCTCCCATTGATTTCCAACAGCTCCTGTCCTGCGCCGCTCCAGTCCGCTGTTGGCCACCGAATCTCCCGATGGCATCCCTCCATGGTGTTCTTGGCCGTCCCCTTGTTCTAGACCCATTTTTTGGTATCCACTCTGTTACCCTAATTGTCCACCGGTTGTCGGTTTGTCTCACCACACGGCCAACCCTAGTCCATATAACTCGCAAAAACGCTGAGGAACGAGAAAATGTTCAGCGTTCGTGAGCGCGGGCCTCGCGGCGGCCGCTGAGTACTCGGCTCGCACAGCGGCTTTGGCAAAAAAAAAAAAAAGCTCCCGCGCTCTCGTCAAGCGCTACCTCGCGTCTCAAAAAACTTCAGCGCTAATGCTAAAGATGAAAAGACACCTTGCTTGGAGAGGTCACCGCGGCCGCCGCATTCTCTAGAAGCCATTATGGATAAATGGAGACATGGCTACGAGTGTGTCAATCCTTCCCGAGAAGACTTGAAGATCCTGCCGCCGCTGCCTCGAGCCGATGACGAAGAGCTGGTGGAAGTCTACAACGCTGAGGATTACTTTGCATTCACCACTCGCCGCGAAGAAGACAAAGACCTCTTCGACGCATATCACGACGATTACTAGCGCCGCAAATATGCAAATAAATAATAATGCTGAAGCTTAACTATGCGTCTGGCAATTGTCAATTACAACAGCTTCACAATTCAAGTATTGCGCGTGAATGCAAGCTTTCCTGATTTTTTTTTTTACTTACCGCCAAAAAAAAAAAAAAAGAGGACCTAGCGGTAAATTTTCCCCTAGCGGAAGAACCCGGAAAATCCGTTGTGGCCTTCGAACCAGAAACACGTGTTTGGGACATGTAATGAGGCCTACGTAAGCAACTGATTACAGAAGTAGCCATTAGACGAGTATAAAAATACGTTCCCGTCGCCATGGTATTGCGGCGTGACACAACACATCTTCAGGCAAGTGGAGAGGAGGCGCCCAACACCCGCAGTCACTGAGCGGAGAGAGGAGGAGGAGAGTAGCGCGCGCCCATCTCCCCCCGTTGCTAGGGAAGACGAGGAGGAAGACGAGGAGCGCGCGCACCCGCAGCTGTTGCTATGCGGACAACGGCGGCGGACAATTCAGGCTCGCTTAAGAAGTGAATTCGCACTTAAAAAATAGGCCACATTCGCTATTGAGGTGCGAGGACTGAGGAAAGAGCGGAGCTGGTGGTCTTAAATTGCTTTAACTTGGCTTTTCTTAAGTCTGCCCCTTTCTTAAGAGCAAGATGGTTAAAAAGAGAAGTTTTCCCGTGCAAACTGAGTTAAACCAGATCTAGTCCAGAATCCACCCTCCTAAAGTCCAAAATTCAAACTGTCGAAGTCCGAAGCCAAAGTCCAAAGCCAACGCCCGCGCTACGAACCCGTGCACAGAAAACACTGTGCGCCCCGAATGCGATGATAGCGCAGTCAGATAGACGCCGGTTTCATAACGCGAGGAGCCCAGGGGCGGTATTCTCGTGTTTTGTCCGTTTTGTGTCTCTTTCAAAAGTGTCAGTTTCGAGCGAACCCTGATTGGCTAAAAGCGAACGCCCGGATGTGACGCCACGCAAGCACGGCGGAGCTATGAGCCGCGGCTTCTCGGAGCAGACGATTCGGAGCAGACGATTTTTCGTCGCCTTGTTGTTGGTTCGCTGGCGGAACAATAAACGCATAAAAGATAGTTTAGAATACGTTTTGTCGTTTAAAATGTGTTTACAAGAACAGATGCGCAAAAGTCAACGTAATGCCCGCATACAGCTGGAAGTACGTCACCATGAAACGGACGGAAAACGGATGTTTTCGAAACGGACAAACACGAGAATACCGCCCCAGGTTGGATTTCGATCGCGGCCAGTGTTGTTTTTTCTGAGCGAAGTTTTCTGATAACGAAAAGTACAGGCAATGCTCAAGCTTAAACAGCTGAGAGAATCTTCAATGTTCAGCACATCCCACTTTCAGCACATGTGCAGAAATCTTCTAATGCGAAAGCATAACGGCTTTTCCCGGGGCTATTTTGCTGCTACATCGCGGTTCTTTCATGCTGATTCCACGAAGCTGTCATAATGCAGATTCGCAGCTTCTCGGTGCGATGTCCTCCCGATTGTCTGCTGTCTGACAACGGGCGAGGACGAGGGAAGGAAAGCGAAGGAGACGCACGCGTGACGGAGCAGTAAAAGAGTCTGATAAGGATCGCCGAGGAAGCCACCCTGCTTTCGCAATCGAAGCCCGTAATCAGACTTAAGTGCCCGGAGGAATTTCCAGCTGTTATGTTTGAGATTCCTAGAAGTAGAAGTACAGGAGGACCATTAACTCGATGGAGGGGTGGAATCGGAAAATTCGTAGGCAAAGAACAGGCTGGGGTATAACATGATAGCAACTGCTGGAGGAACAGGAGAAAGGCCTTCGTCCAGCAGCGAACCCAAACAGGAGAATGATGATGATGATGATCGTGAGGGTGGTGGTTTTCTGGGGAGAGTCTGTATGCAAGCTGCCACATCAAGCACCTAAAAAGGCTGTTTCAACGAAACGTAACGTGACGTAACATAAACTTAACTAACACGACCAACCGAAAACTAACCCCAACCTAAACTAACGTAGTTTGACCTCATCTAAGTAGAGTATTTTCAATTTTATTTCACTCACAACAGCGCAGACGCCGTGGAGCAACCTGTGCAAAAAGTCTCTCCTGGCAGCTTTCCCTTCTGATGATGGTTATTATGATGGTAGTGATGATGTGCGAAGATGATTATGGTAAATATTATGATTATGACGATTATGATGTCGTTTACTTAAGGAGCGTTTTAGACCGCGACGTGTATTGCACCACGCAGTTACATTGTGCGTGGGTGCATAGACCACGAAAGCGTCTAATACTAACAAGAAACTTGTCCAACTGCCCAGCTAAAGCCCCAATTTAATCCGCAAACTTGAAATTCCAAATAATCCAAGCGGAACTAATTGATTCCACGTTAGCTACTCTTGTTTTCGTGACTTCAGTCGAGTACAAAGGTGGGTCCTATATCGCGCGCACATGGCCTCACGTCTTTTAAACATCCGGGAACAGCCCAACGGCGTTCCTGTAAACAGCAAAAAAAAATAAAGGCAAGACGGAAAGCTGAAGAATAATAACTTCCCTTCCAGCGGCCCCCGCACATGTTCATGAATGGCGCCGATGGGACGGAGGCTCGCTTTGTTCCCCGAAAGGCGCGGAATTCGAAGAACTCTCCGGAATGCGGCCCGCCAAGCTACGGCGGGCGAATTATATCCTACCCTTATCCCGCAGCAACCTCGCTTATTGCCTTCCGCCCGGCACAGAAGGCGACCTTTAACTTCACGCCCTTCTTTCGCGTGGCCTTTCCGTAAACAGCGCGCGGCGTCGTTGGCGTCGACGCCTGCCTTTATGGGCGCCCGATGAAACGCGCTTCTCGCGAAGCACCGCCCGCGCGGTAATGTGCGAGACGCCGTCGACACAGCGCCGGCCCTTGCTCAACGCGCCTCGCTGGTTTTTTTTTTTTTTTTTTTTTTTCTATCTCTTTTTCGCGTTTCTATTTCGGCCGGGTTGTACGTTGCGTATACACACGTTGTTTATTGCTACACGCCCTACTAAATTCTGTTCCTCGCTGGATGGGCTTTGCTGCTTCTTGTAGGCGTTTTCCGCTGTATGTCTTGGGGGGAAAAGAGGGGCGGGGTGGTGGTACATTAATAGCATCCTCGATTAACCGCACCGGTGCACACCGGGGCACACCGGTGCGCCTTTTCATCCTCGATAAACCGCACCGGTGTGCACCGTCCGTCCTCGATAAACCTGGGTGCACCGTCGCGGGGCAATTTTTGGTTGCACCGCCGCGCACCGAGAGAGTCGACGGTGCGCCGGCGTGCAATCCCGAGATGCATCGCGGACGATGCCGGCGAAGGAGCTTCCTCCGCCGTCTGCTGCAGCGACGGCGCATCGCCGCACTCGTGTCAAGGCGGACGGAGTTGTGTATTGTTGCTGACAAGGATGGCGTGCTTGTGAATTCATCGGGCAACGATGCGACAGTCTCCTAACGGGCGGTAACAACGGCCAGTGATTGTAAATGAGGACGCGAACTTTGTGTACTTCAAAGACGGCTGCATGCATTGCCAGAAAGTTGGGGATTGACATTCGTTTCGTTCGATCGAATTATCATGAACTGTTACCGGAGTGCCTAGACGATGAAGACCTACTTGTTTTGCTGTAACGGAAGGGCGGAACAAAACAGGCACTCGTATTATGGCTCAAACGAAGATTAGAAGCAGCTTGTATGTAGCTGTTTAGTGGAAGCGGTGGCGGTACGTTGTTCCGCATGTGTGACGGATTTAAGTTGTGCGTACATATAATCATTGGCCTTCAATAAATACCACTTTCAAATAGCGCTGTGTCTCATTACAGTGCTGTATTATTACTTGTGAACGTTTTTATGAGTTGATTTCTTAGATTAAGAGATGGCGCCTGGGTAGAACCGCCCCGTTTGTCCTCGATCAACGCTCCGTGCCGGTACGCACCGTCGTGGGGCACTGTGCACCGCGCCGGTTTTGGGGGCAACACCGGTGCGTGTTTATCGAGGACGCTATAAGGTTCTTGCGGTGACCTGATTTTAGTTCTCGGTATTGTATGAACTGCGAGTAGAACAGGAAGGCGCACATTTGAGCTGTTCACCTGATAATTTAAGGCTTTTTTTTTTTGTCTTCTAGGCAGCCTTTGGAGGTCAGAATGTGAAGTTCAGTTGAAGGGGGCAGCGAATTGAAGGGGGCGTTAGGCGGCAGGAAATTAGCAAGAAAGAAAAACGGACGAACGAAAGAAAGAAACAAACAAACAAACAAATAAAGAAAGGAAGAAAGAAAAAACTAACAAAGAAATAAATATTTCTAGAGTTATTTTTTTCTCGCTGGAACTGCGTGTGAATTTTAAACGTGATCAGTGCAAGAACTCCGTACCCGAATTATCATTTTTATTTATTTATTTATTTATTTATTTATTTATTTATTTATTTATTTATTTATTTATTTATTTATTTATTTATTTATTTATTTATTTATTTGTTTATTTAGTCGTTCGGTCAGTCAGTTAGTCAGCTAGTTAGTTAGTTTTAGAAACCTTACAGGCCCCATGACAGGGCATTGATTAAATGGGGCATTTGAAAAGGCACAAGTTGCAGCCAGCAACAGTGCAGCAACAAAATATAAACGTGTTTTCTCTGTTTTCACTGCTTTCATTGCCCTTTTTTAGCTTTGCGGAAGAACTACCGACGCGCTGAATTAAATTTATAGCGTAACGAAGCAAATCCAAACAGGGCTGTATTGCGGCAGCATGATCGAGCTGCTTCTACGACCCATTCCAAGTGCCGATGCACCCCCGAGGGAAAAATCTTCCGCAGAAAGCAGAACGGGCGCAAACAACCTCGAGGGTATCGCGTTCCTCTCGCCCGTGACTTTGATCGCGTTTCCGAGGCGTCGTTAGGCTCTGCCCGCCAAGCACCGGAAGCACATGGGATCCCGCGATTCACTCGCACGCGGGGGAAACGCGATCCCGCAAGCAGACGTCAACCATCAAACGCGGACCCGTAGGCACGCACGGGAAAAAGAAAGTAGACAAAGGAAAAGGTTTGGCGTATTGGGTATACAACCCTTCGCGCAGTGCCTCGCGGCGGGCCGAACAGGGCGGCTTCACCGACCAGAGAAATTGAGGCCACGATGCGACGCCACCTTACACACACACACACACACACACGAAGACGAGAGGAAATTCCCCAACAACGCCAGTGCCGTGCACCATCGCGGATCATCATCAGCGCCATGCTTTCATGCTTTTGGCATCCTGTCATCTATCATCATCAGAAGGAGATTTCGTAGAAGAGGTTCAGATTGCTCGGCATCGCCCCTCACTGCTTCCCCGGTGTTTGAGCGATCCTGAGCACCACTAAACCATTTACAATTCATATATATTGCTACGTGTATCCCTATATATGTGCAAAGACGCTAAGGTATACACGAAAGATATCTACTAGCTTGTTGCTCCCAAGTCCTTACCGCCTAATTCACGTTGAATTAATTTTTGCGATAGGAAATTGAAAAAAAAAATGGTGTCGAATGTCTGAACAGATGCGAATGCGGGGAAATTAACTTGAGCAAACGTGCATTACATTCATCATGGAAGTTGCTAGGTGGAAGCGGAAGAGCTTCCGAGGCGGCGATCGGAAGATGGTGTTACGTGGAAGGAGGGGGAGAAGGCTGCCGTCTTTCCAATTCGGTGGTCACCCATCTATCCCCTCCCAAAAACCTCATAGCATCTGAAGAGAAGCAAGCTGGTATACGCGGGCTCCGCGCTTCTTGCGGCCATAGCGTTTCGAACTAATACATACTGTTGAAGAGAGCGGAGTGGGTCAGGAAACAAACACACGTTTAGTACATATTATTAGAAGTTAAGAAGAAAAAATGGACGTGGGCAGGGCATGTAATGCGAAGGCAAGATAACCGTTGCAGGGGGCGGCAGAAAGTTAGATGGGAAGATGAGATAAAGAAGTTTGCGGGGATAAATTGATCGCAGGTAGCACAGGACCGGGGTAAATGGAGATTAATGTGAGAGGTCTCTGCCCTGCAGTGGACGTAGATAGGCTGGTGGTGGTGACCATGGGGTCCACCATAGCAGTTCAGGTATCAGGGTTACGTTCCTCTCCTGTTAGGCTTGGCTACCCACATGCCTTCTTTTCGCTCTTGTAGCCAAAATCAACAAAAAAGAAAAACGTTTTTTCTTGTTCTTCGGCTTGCACGAAACTTCCAAATAATTTCTACGAAATAAATCTTTCGTGCTTCCATCGTTATAATAATTAAGCAACTTTAATAATTCATTTACAACAATAGGTTTTTTTTTTTTTTTTTTTTTTGCAGCCACAGGCAAATTTGAGCCTGTTCATGCGCCATGCCAAGGACGCGTGGAACGTTCCTATGTCAGGTACATGATCAAACGCTAGCTGAAGCACTGCTCGCCTGGACACTGGCGCCAGCTTTCCCTCTAGTATATATTAGTTTGAAACTCTATCCTTGCGGCATGCCCGCGTTTACAGAGCTCCTAGTGTCGCCAGTGTCGCTATCGTATCCGATTGACCGCTTTGACTCGTCCGTCTTGCCATTCTTTTTTGTCATCGTTGTTGCCGTTCCTTTCCCATCCCTGCTGGCCTGAGCGCCTCACTCCATTGTTGTCGTGTGGAAGGCTCGCTGTTTCGTCTACCGCCGTCACGTGCCGCCCGAGTATTCCGTTTCCCGCCAGCGCCGACGCCGCCAACGGCGCAGCCGCGCTCGCCGTCAGCCAGCGTGGCGCGACGGCAACCCGAGCGTGGTTCCCAGCCGAGCTGCTGCCGGAGGGATCGCGTCTACGCCACAGCACGCACCAGAGTCCCTGCATAGGGTTGCTCGCTTTGCGTGGCGGTATGTGCACGCTCGGAGTGGCAGTGCCCCTAGAAGCACCTTCAGGCCGAGGCTTGCCCGTCCGGCGTCTGGCGTCCGTGCTCACGGTCCAGCACCGTGTAAATCGAGACACCTGTGAAGAAAAAGTTCACAAAAGGTTAACCAGAACAAAATAAAAGGTCCACAAAGGGTTAGAGAGAGAGAGAGAGAGAGAGAGAGAGAGAGAGAGAGAGAGAGAGAGAGAGAGAGAGAGCTGCGCATGCGCGAGGTGCATTGGATTGGATTTGGATTTGGGTTGGAGTTGATTGGATTAGATTAAAATGAATTGTACATGATGAAATTGAATTGGATTGGATTGGAAATCGCTTTAGCAGCAGTAAACACTCTCACGGGTGATTTACGGTAAGAACGATCCCCAGTGCTTCGCCCACTGGTCATGACTCCCTTCGTGGAGATGCGTGAATTTTTGCTCTGAAGATCCGAGCAGGGATCGTGAACGAAAATAATCACGAACCCAGGGGCGTCGGAACCGCAGGTGCAGAGGGAGCGATAGGTCATCCTTTTCAACAGATAAAATAGCGCGGCTCCCCCAGTAAAAGGGCACCTGAAGACTTCCGGTGAGATCGAGATGGCTCCGGGAAAGTTAGCTTTATTTGAAGAAAACAGAACGCTTAAGCACGAGATGATATTCAGTACAGATAATAGTGGCACTGGTCGCTAATTAGACAATATTTTTCACCTTTATCAATGCCTCCAGTTCTGAAAAAAGAGTTATTTCGACGTTCCCCGTCTTCAGCAGATATATAATTGAGAGGCCTCCGTATCAAGCATTTGACAAGCTAATCTCCCGTCTCAAATATCCGATGCTTACAGTATGAATGAAAGGATGGATGCTATATTAGCTTTTCCCTTCGTATCGGGCTCATACTATCATGATACCAGCCACCTCCACTGGAAAGTGTGACCAATAGGCAGTTTTAGCATATCGTTACCGTGTTTACGTTACCGTTTACCGTGTTTGCGGGAGTAGACTGCGCAGCGCGAGAGTTACCGCGAACGGTAACTTACCGGCACAGGCTTCACCGTCGCCAGCGCTTTCGGTAACACGGTAAACGTAACTCAAACACGGTAACGATATGCTAACACTGCCTATTGTCTCTTTACGCTGACCAGATTAGATTTTCTAAGAAACCGTGGTTCCCTAAACTGCTTGCACCAATAGCATAAGTACTCACGCTCTAACAAGTTGTCAGTAAGTTGTGCCGCTGACGGGCCTGCCAGTCAGCGGCACGCACGGAAATCCATGTGACGTGTAACAGCCGGGTCTCCGACGAAGGGAGAGGGGCCGCCAGCTCTGGAGTTTCTCCAGCCTTGCACCATTGGTGCAAGCTGCGCCAATTATTTCTCTCTCTGGGTTTGTGTGCATGGACGACCACCGCCACCCCGAAGGAACCGGGTGACACTAAACATCATCTAGCAACCAGCACGTCAGTGGGCAATCTTCACGGATTCTCGGACGGCCCTTGAGTGCTTGAAATCGTACCCGAAAGATCAGCTTGGTTTCGACATTAATGCATTGCACTTACAAGCTCTAAATGCACACCATCATGTAGAGCTTCAGTGGATTCCTGCCCACTGTGGTATAACTGGGAACGTCAAGGCGGACACTGCGGCATCGGTAGCGCATGATCGGCACGGGCCAGTGATACCGATACCGTTCTCCAGAAAAGATGCTTCTGCCCTAGCGTCCAATGCTGCCTGGAGTTTTCAGCGATTTATGTGGCCTGTTCCGCCGCAAAATTACGCGCCGCTTCATTCCATAGACCCGCACGGGACCTTTAGGATGCCTGACGGACTTTCCAAGCATGACGAAGCGGTTCTTCACCGCGTGTGGCTAAATGTCGCTTACACAAGTTATTTTCGATTCAAGGTGAAACAGGCGCTTGCCCCTTCTGCACTCTTTGTGACGTGCGTAAGGACTTGAACCACGTATTATGTGAGTGTACGCGGTACAGAGCAGCTAGAACGACCCTTTTAGTGTCCTTGGGTCGTCCGCTTTCTAGAGTACTAACTCTAAGCGACGTGCTAGGCCCTTGGTCGAACGCTAAACGAGCATCTCGAGCGACAAAAGCTCTATTGTCTTTCCTACGAAGGACATGACTTGGTCAGACTCTTTAAAGAGGACTGTATTAATGAGCGCATCATTTTCATCACAGTCATTATCATCATCTCTTCGTCGATTTCATTTTTTCATAAATCTGGTGTAGCAAGCTAGGCGCCTTGGCCAGCCTAACTTCACCAGTATCATTAAAGACTGTTCTCTCTCTAAACAAGTTTGACTAGGCAAACTAGGAAAACTAGGTACGCGCGACGTACCCGTCACCCCAAGAGAACGGAAGGAGAGAAAACTATGCACGCAAGCATTTTGGAACGATGACGAAAAGAGTGTGGCGCCAGACCTGGTTCACATGGCTGACGCCGGCCGCACAGCGGCAAATCTTTGAGACAGCTTTGGAGTTAACGCAAGTGCGAGGCGAAGTTATTATTACTACGAGGGGTGACTCAAGATCTAGTCAGGGCTTCGGAAAGCGGTAGGGGAGGTGAGGGCGTATAAATTCTCTCGCGCGGTACTTGCAAAAGTCCACCGGGCAAGCAAACACACAAACTCAAGTTTGAAGTGGCCAAGTTTGGAGTAGCCAAGCACTCAATTTTGGAGTAGCCAACTCTCCGTAGGTTGGAGCTAAACTCTGCAATTGATAATCATTTTTCTTTTTTTGTAAGGCGGGATGTTACCTCTCTTTTTTTTCTTCTAATTTATCATGACAAATAGGTAGCTTTACGCATCCCCGCTCATCCAGCAAGTCATTTTTTTACCATAGAGGTGGATTTGTATTTTTGTAGCCGCAAACGGACTTTCTGTTTACACGTAATTTTTCTTCTTTGAACTTCGCAGTGACAGTTAGACAAAGCAAAGAGTCTGAGGGAAAAACCCTTAGGTGAATTTACATTCCGAAACGTACGATGGTGCGACCTCTCTACCTGCGTCAAGGCCATTTCATGTACTCGCCTGCGCTGCTTCAAGGGTTAAGTGCGAACTTTTCTTTTTCTCTCATCGGGAACTGACGAGTCAAGCTTTCCCGCTGTCTTTGTGTACAACCGGAGGGACGTTAACCGGTCTCCACGTGCCGCGAAACGGGTCACATGTAAAAATGTGAAACCGTCCGCTCCATGTCCTTTTGACAACCTCGGTGGAGAACAAAATGCCACCAAAGGATAGGCGAAAAAAAAAAAGTGCCGACGCCGTTCGACGTTCCGGAAGTGACGCGCTCACGTGTCGCCGGAACTGGTGACACGGTTCGGGTGTCGAGCCGAGACGGGACCGCGATCGTGTTCCGGTCCGTGCCAAATTCCCCACGTCGTCAGTCTCCCGGCCCCTGCACTCATTGTTTTTGCTCGGGGTGGTGGCACCGCCTATTCTGTACCCCCCTACCCCCTCTCCCGTGTTTTTATTTTGTTTTTTTTTTCCCCCACTTTTGCAGTTGTGATTGTGTGCTGCGCAGCGTTACCTGGTTTTAGCCATGCAACACTGTTCTCCGAACTCGTTTGCATGTTTTAAACCGCTACTGCACTTAGCGGTCCCGCACAGTTTAGTGTTCTAGTATTGTGCTGCTGAGCACGAGGACGCGGGTTCGATTCCCGGCCGTGGTGGCCGCTTTTCTGAAGGAGGTGAAAAGCGAGATCGTCCGTGTGTTCGAGATTGCGGCGCACGTTGAAGATTCCCAGCTGGTCAAATTTAACCCGGAGCCCTCCACTACGGCGCGCCTCATCGCACGTGTAGCGTCGGCGCGTTAACACCCCCTATCAACCAATCAATCAATCAATCAATCAATCAATCAATCAATCAATCAATCAATCAATCAATCAATCAATCAATCAATCAATCAATCAATCAATCAATCAATCAATCAATCAATCAATCAATCAATCAATCAATCAATCAGTCAGTCAGTCAGTCAATCAATCAATCAATCAATTCGTGTTCTAGTGAAATTTTCCACGCACACACGCGTCACTTGCGTACGCTCAACAGCTTATCTCAAGTGAAACAAGTGGGCAGTGGTTGAACGGCTTCTGCAGACATCGATGAAACGTGTTTCTCCATGGCGACTTCAACGTTTCACAATGTCAGCATTGCTAAGATCGTGCTTACATTGTAGATGCACCTTACGTCGGTTAACCAGGAAAGGCATTCGATGAATAAGCGGCCTTGTTTTTTATTGTTTTTTTTTTTCTCCCTGGCATGGCGGGAAGTTTGAACGCAACGGAAATAACGCAGCCTTGTCTCTGATGCTACCACGCCATTAGAAATCCCTATGAGCCAAATTTGTGTAACCCGTTAAAACCATTCAAATATTTATCGAGATAATTTAGAGCGACAAGTATACGCTACCCGACATCCTTATCGAGCGTTTTTGTTAAGCGTGCGGGAAATATTGTATTTTAGTCTGGGACCAAACCGCTGTAACAATCCCCCCCCCCCCCCCCCTGCCACCGAAATAACAATTTCGAAAAGGGAAACCAAATACATGGGACAACAATTACTTCCAGGTATGATAAAACGCTGTCGTTATTTATTTATTTATTTATTTATTTATTTATTTATTTATTTATTTATTTATTTATTTATTTATTTATTTATTTATTTCACATCAATAAACAACGTAACACCTCATCGAGTAAGAACATGACGCCCTAACGCAGCTGCAAAATCCTCGTTCTAAAATCATCAAGGGGTAAAGCATTCCAATATGACGCAGTCCAGGGAAAAATGAAGGATGCTCACACTAACGCTTACGACTTGGAGGTACCGAAGCTGTACGCAACCTTCACGACCATCACGAAGGTTTAAGTCCACGATTGCAGCCGATTTGCTTCTTCTTCGGTGCTGCAACGACCTTTGCTCCATCATTGTTGCCATAAGTGTGAGCTTCCTTTAAGTTTTTTTTTTTTTAAGTGATAATCATTGGACATCCCATTGGAGCCATGACGTGTCTTTCTCGTTCCGAGCAAGTGTTGCCACAACTACGGCGAACATTGTAGTTTATTGTGGCGTGAGCTACACTGGCCGAGGTTGAGCAGTTTCGCGTGGCTCCTGGAGAGCCGTGCTGCGCCTGAGCGAGGAGCAGTAACTGAACTGGACTGGATTGAATTGGAGTGGATTCGATTGGATTGGATTGGATAGTAAATCGTTTTAGGAGCAGCAAGCGTGATGATCAACTAATCCTAGACAACCAGGAAACCAATTAGCTGAACCTTAGCTCACGCTACGTATATCCTGGCATAGCCGAGGTAAGCCACTGCTAATTTTTTTTTTCCAATCTTGTCCGGTCTCCTTAAGTGGGTATGCTTGGCTTGACAAACGTACGCAGACGACGCCGAGCGGTCGTCGTGAGGCACCCAAACACGAGCGCTTGGCATTTCTTGGTTTTATTAACTGCCGGGCGGTCGCCGCGAGGCCCGCTTTCACGTGCGCGCACTCGGAAATTTCTTGGTATTTTTAACTGCGGACGCGAAGAATTGCGATTCGCTAAACAACTTCACTCTTAAAAGACTCTTACAGCTTGTTTAAAAGAATAGTTCTCAGCGCGACAGCTCCCTTCGGGGCCTCTGCTACTGGCGCCTGTTCCAGCCAAGTGGGTCAGCGTGATGAGGCGCCAAGAAAAGGCGAGGCTCTTTCGACAACGGGCCAAAGCTCCGCCAGCCACGCCGTCTGCTCCGCTGGCGAGCAGCGAGGACGGTTGCCAACAAAACAACCGCGACAGGAACGCGCAAACACGAAAGTGGAGCACTAACTAAATGCGGGTCAGCATGGACGACCTTCTTCGAAGCAGCGTTTCTCCAACAACACGGAGTGTGAAGAAGACCACCCGGATTTTTTTTTCCTTTTTTTGAAGTTTGAATAACACGGGACGACGTTTAACTCACGGTACGCGAAACCAGAGAATCCAGGTGGTCTTCATCTAAGACGCGCGAGTGGGCAGGCGGCCTCAAGACGACCGAAAGAAGCAAAAGGAAAAAAGACGGGACAATTGAGAAGAAAACGAAATAGAGCGGTCGAAAGGATAAATAAATAAAATAAGATAGGGGGGCTGAAGAAAAAGTTTAAAGCTGGAAATGAAGGCTGGGAAAAGGAGACAAGTTCAGAGGAAAAGGGCAAGGTAAATTGAGAAGAAAATGGAGTAAAGAGCGGAAGGTTGGAAGATAAACAGAGCAAAAGGTTGGAGGGAGCCGAAGCACAAGTTTGAAAAAAAAAAAAAAAAGGCGCGAAGAAGGAGACAAGTTCAGAGGAAGTGTGTCGCTCCGTGGAGAAACTGGATCAGACGCGCCGTGCACTCCACCCCCTCCCATTCGTTGTAGAGCGTGCACCACCCAATGGCCCGCTGCGCCCGCGAAAGGTTGACTGACAACCTTGAAATTAACGGAGCCTCCGTCGCCTTGAATGAACGCGCGGTCGCGGGACGGTCCGCTTGTTGCTCTGACACTTGTGGAGCTGCTGAAGCGAAGCAAGAAGCAAAAACTAAAGCGTGACACGTGCCTCATCGGTGGCGGGGTATAAAAGACGCCGATTTCGTTATTTTCTTCTTTCTTTTGCCGAGACGTGGTTTATTTTGGGTCTGCGTTGCGCTCTGTACGACAAACCGCAGTGGCGGTCTTGCGGTCGTTTTTGTAGCGTAAGCTACACTGGCCGAGGTTGAAGCAGTTTTGCGTGCGCCGTGAAGGGCCGTTCTGCGCAAGCGCGAGGAGCATTGGAGTGGTTTGGATCGGATTGGCTTGGCTTGGCTTGGATTGAATTGGATTACATTGGATTGTGTTGGATGGAAATCCAATTCGATTGGAGTACGGGTGTGTAGAGAAATGAGTCTGCACATTCGCCGGTCTGCGCATTCCAGAGGAGTGACGTCATAGCCGCGGCAGACGCACTGGCGCCGGCGCGTGCCTAGCTGTACGTCTCCGTTGCGCGGTAGCTAAGCCTGACGCTGCGCCAGAGCCGCTTGATAACCGTTTCGCGTGGCTCCTGGAGAGCCGTGCTGCGGGAGAAGCCATGCGCGAGGAGCTGTGACTGGACTGGACTGGAGTGGACTGGGCTGGGCTGGATTGGATTGGTTTGCAAATCGTTTTAGCAACAGTAAGCATGATAATCAGCTAATCCTAGACAACCAGGAAACCTAAGAATAACCAGCTGAACCTTAGCTCACGCTACGTATATCCTGGCATAGCCAAGCTAAGCCACTGCTAATTTTGTTTCTTTTTTTATTCGTAGCGGTCAACTTAATATTAGCAAATTTATTAAGGCCTAATCTTTTTGGCCTTACGAGAATCATGGTGCCGCTTTTATCCTGCTGCGGCTGTTTTTGGTCAGTTGCAACTTTTACTGCGAAGCAGTGTCTCTAACCAGCCAAGGAAATTTTCGTTTCCGGGACAGCAGAAAACTCCCAGGTTAAATGAAAGAACTTGCTGGCACCGCCAGGAATCGAACATGGACCCTAACGAGCAAAGGAGCGACAGCCCGTCGTCTTAGCGACTAAGCTACGCCCACTTTTTTTCCCTTTGTTGCCGGACTTCGATGCACCAAACCAGCACATTACAACACAAGACAGCACGAGTTAATACAACGCCACCATCCGGTTCTTCCGGGTGGTGGCTGAGCTACGCCTAAGCAACGCCCACACGAAGAGACGGGTAGAGAGACGGTGTATTCAACGTGCACAGGGGCTGGTCTACTGCCTGCGCTCATTCAAAGCCCTCGTGTGGAGTGCAAACCACATAATGTATGATAATTGCGTTCACATGGTTTGGGTTAGCGGCGAACGGAACAGCGTCTGGGGAGGGAGCTCTTTGGTGGCGACTATCGTCACTAAATAGGGTACGCTTAAGAGTACCGCCACTTCGTGCACCCGGGAGCGTCTGGCCATTTTATTTTTTACTTGCAGTGTTGCCATCTCTCCCAACGAAACCGCCGCCGGTTCTGGCGGGCAGAGTGCTACCGGCTGCTCTAGCGTCCGCGCTGCAGTGAGAGAGAGGAGAGGCGCCCAGAAACAAAATGGCTGCGCCCATATGTAAACAAATATCACGTGTTGCCTACCGACCAATGAAAATCCTGGCGGCACATAACAATGAGAGAAAAGAGTGCCGATACTCTAAAAGCCTTTATTTAGTGACGCTAGTGGCGACGCGTGAAACAAGAGTGAGGGGGGAAGATTGAGGGGGATCGGCCATTTCGTGCGACATCTCGTGGTCCCCACACCTGGATTTTCGACTTAATGAGTCAGAAAAAGCTTTCGCATTAAAAGACAAATGTAGAGACAGAGCTGCAGCCGTCGTAACCCGCGGACCGAATGTGGCCATCTCTACAAAAAAAAAAAAAAAAAAAGTCATGGTCCTCGAATGTGTTAACGAGCCTCCATTATATCCGCACGAAGAGTTCTCGAGTCCTCCTTCACCAAAGTTCCCAATGTCTGGACTCGGCCATCTCCCATTACACTATAAAAGATCGTGAATTTTCATAACTGCTCGGTTGTTCTCCGACTCGGCTCCTCCGGGTCCCGTTCATGTAAGTTTCCATACAAAAGTGCCGCGTTTAGGACCGTTTAAAAAACCGCAGTTCATATTCCATTCAACGTAAATTACGTTTAATAAACGTAAATCAAGCACGTGAAAAAAAAAAAAAAGAGGTAATAAAGTATCTGTTTATTCTCTGCCGTCCCCTTTCTGTCGGCTTACGTGCTACGTAATAGCGCAGTTCTGCGCACAGAGGAGTAATTAGCAAAGCGGTAGCACCCATTCTTCCACGACATTGTCCTTGAATTTTTGTAAAGTTTTTTAATGAGCTAGGCACCGAATTAGTAAAGAGCCTGTAGGAGACACTTCGTAAAAATGAAATGAAATACTGCGCTTTCTCGGTCCCCGGGGGAGGTATGTTCATAATTTAGAATTTGCAGCCTGATGCGGGACCGTATATTAAGGTACGTATATTCTTTAAGGCAGAGCCTCAAGTGTCCCATTATTTCTTTCTTTCTTTCTTTATTTATTTATTTATTTATTTATTTATTTATTTATTTATTTATTTATTTATTTATTTATTTATTTATTTGTTTGTTTGTTTGTTTGTTTGTTTGTTTGTTTGTTTGTTTGTTTGTTTGTTTGTTTGTTTGTTTGTCTTTACAAAAGTGGGATGTCGCCAGGGTAAAAGCCGTTCTGCGGCGGCTTGAGGGACTTACACAGCTATAACTGCAACTACAAGTACGATTACCGATTATGAGAAAGTGCCGATTATTACAAGTACCGATTACTGTACGAAAAACCGGCGCTGTTTTCCTGTACTTCAAAATGGCCGCTGCTGTTAAGAATAAAAAAAAAACACTTGCGAGAATGTCGGTGTTCGTGCCAAAATGCAAATGGGAATTAATTTCTATTTAGTAAAAAAATATAAAGAAAATTGGGGTGCATCGGCATTCCTGTGGAAATCAAGCAGAGTGAACTGAGTAGTAACCGCCGAGTGTGTTAACTACCGCACTACCTCGGCACGTTGCCAGCGGTGCAAGAACAGTTCTCATATTGCGTGTGCCTCTGATGTCATGTCGCGTGAACGGCGAGCGTGACAGCACGCGAGTAGAATAGGTGCGCCTAAGCCACGAGGAACGCTTCTTGGGAGAGGGAGAGATTGATCTGCTGCGATTGCACGGCTGACATCCCAAATCATAGCTAGAAAATGGGATGTTCCTTAAACTGCTGTCTGTGCTTGCTTATTTATTTGTTTTAGTTATTTGATAAATACTGCCAGCGGCCTTTTGTCTACCAAAACAGGAGTGTACCGAGAAGGGAAATAAATGCATTTTGCAAACTGCGAGCACAGAGGAGGAACAAGGGATAAACTAGACATATAACACAAATATGCAGAATGCAGAAGAATATGCAGAAGAAACAAATATTACTGAATTCTGTAATGTGTTAAGGACAAGTTCGTAACAGTATGATTGGGCATGTAAAAGAGACAGTACACACTGGGAAAAAGTGTACGACAGGCGTAGTACTAATTGTAGCTTATGAGGAACAACAAAAAAAAAAGACAATAAAGTCATATATAGGCCATAACTGCTGCCATTGGCGTCAACACAACAAATACATGAACAGGGGAAATCCAGGAGTAGAAAAAAAACAGCAGAGGCAACAGCCAACACGTCTAAATTCATGTTATTGAATGGTTCAACGACACTCGGATGTACGAAACCAGGGTGCAGCAGTGGTCGGGTTTCAGATAAGAGATACAGATTGAGTTCTGAGTTTAAGGATTAGAGCCGAGCGTCGCTAAAAAACAATCCAAGCAAGACGCGTTTACCACGTCGCACAACAGAACGTTCCAGTTCCTTATCGTCCTTGCGAAAAAAGAGAAACGGTGAGCGTTTGTTTTATGTACTACGAGGAACCAGAATTGTCTTATCATGCTTCCTTCGTGTCTCATGCGCTGTGTTATATTGCACATAGTCATGATAGTTTAGTCTAGTGTGCCCATTGACAATGTTGAACAGGGTTTTGAGGCGCTGAACTTTGCGGCGTGATTCTAGCATTGGGAGCTCGGACCTATTGCGTAATTCCGTGATAGAAACAGTGATGCCAATTTAGCGGATTTTCCGCTAAGTCTGGCGGATTTCATTTTGTTCTGACGGGGAAAAAATTAGTCTAGCGGCTAGTGGATTTTTTGGCGGGCCATTTTCATACATAGCAGATTTCTGGCGGATACCTCACGCAGTGCACCGATTCAAAATCGCCCTGCAAGAAAGACCTTATGACTTTGCTTTCAAGCTTGGTTAAAAAAGTCGTAATTCCGACAGAGCAGATTGACGTTCTTACGTGCAAACTTGAGGACCACTTGAACCCCAAGCCATATCTGGGCTACGTGTTTGAGACGTACGTTAACAACGTGAAAGCTCAGAAGACCGACGGGTTCTCTCTCGCAGATGAAGCTGTGATGCGAGAAAGCTGCATAAGGTTTATTACCAGGCTAGTAGATCAAATCAGACAGCGACTTTCCTACAAGATCACAGTTCTCCAGGAAACATCACTCTTATCGATCGAAAATGCTTTGTGCGTCGTGAAGGAGCCATTGATTCCTCTGCTGGAAGCAATGGCAGTGCCCCCTGAGACAATAGAAAAAATTTAAAACCAGTGGAGCAAAATCACCCTCCTGAATGGAAGCAAATATCATCTACGCAGTCGTTCTGGTGTGAAGTTCACTCCTGTAAGGACGCCTGCGGCGAAAACCTGTTCGCCGAGCTGGCCAGATTTGCCATGTCGATGCTCGTGCTGCCGTATTCAAATGCCGAAGTAGAGAGGACGTTTAGTCAGCTTAAAATACTAAAATCCAAGCTGCGGAACAAGATGAAGCCTGAAACTAGAAACGCCATCTTCGTCGTAAGAGCGGGGCTGAAGCGACACCAGAAACGTTGTTTTGATTACGAACTTCCCGCGGCAGGTGCCATCGGGACATCTGCAACGTATGTGCAACCAAGTCTCCTTTCTGGTCCCTGAACAAGTACCTGAACAAGTTCCTGTAGAGATGATATCAGACGACGACAGCGGCGACGAAGACCTCGATGTGTTTTTTGTTGACCTGTGAGTTCTTTTTTTCATCAGTGTGATCATTTATAACTTTTAGCCTCATCTGTGATGAGGTTGACAAATGACGACCACCGCCGCACTGAAGCGACTCCTTGGAAGACTCTTTTATATGTTATTTCAGCTCTCGCAGTTTTGGGGAGATTCCAAGTATGATAAAGGTATTTATCATACGAAATTGCACTGTTTTTCTAATAAAATAGGCCCTAGCGGAAAATTTAGCGGATATGTTTTAGAATCTAGCGGAATCTGGCGGATTTCTTATGGCTTTTTAGTGGATATCTAACGCCCAGCGGTGGCAACACTGGATAGAAACCTGCTTCCCGTATATGCGTGATAGATAAAAACCTTAGCGCTTTGTTCTGAACGCCCTCAATCCAAGCGGTGTATTTTTTTGTGTGCGGGTACCAGATGGTGTCAGCATATTCCAATAATGGGCGTACCAGGTGTGTGTAGGCAACAAGTTTTGTCTTGCTAGTGCAGTGCTTTAATCGCTGTTTTACAAATCATAACCGCCGTGACGCCACCGAGACCATGTTGGTGATGTGGGCATTCTAAGATAGATTATATGATTTAAGAAGGCCTAGGTATTTTCACTGAGTAACCTGTTTGATTAGGTTGTCATTTATTTTGTAGATATGCTGTACGAGTTCTTTTTACGGGTTATGGTCATTAGAATGCGTTTTGAAAAGTTTAGGGTCATTTCCCAACCTCTACAACAGTTTCCTCTCGCGATAAGATACGGATCTATCAGCTGGTGATACTCAGGTGATCAGAAATCATGGTAAACTACGCAGTCATACTCAAAAAAGCGGCATCGCACAGGAAATTCACACAACAAATCATAAAAAAAATAGAAATAGAAGCGGCCCAAGGACAGAACCCAGCGGCACGCCCGAGAGGACTGCTGTCAATGGGGAATTGGAGTTGCCTATGTTAACAAATTGGTGTCGTTCAGAAAGATAGCAATCCAGCCACTGGATTATTTTTGTGTTGCGTAATATTTGGCGCAGTTTAGTTTTTAGATTAACGTAAGAAACCTGATCGAAGGCCTTGCGGAAATCAAGAAAAATAACGTCAATCTCTCCGCCGCTATCGAGTGAAGTGAAGATTTCATTAGTTATGTTGATCAGCTGAGTCGTCGTTGATAGTCCACGCCGGAGCCCCGCTGACTCTCAAGAAAAAAGTTGTTGGTCTCTAAGAATGAGCTGCCATGGCTGAAAATAAAGTGTTCCAGTACTTTGCTACGAGTGCATGGCAAAGAAATGGGTCGATAATTGGATGGCGAAAGTTTGTCACCATGTGGATGGGTTTAACCTTCGCCGTCTTCCAGTCGTTCGGTATTTCGGTTCGGCATAAACTTTCACTAAAAGTTGTTACGGCAAACTGAGCAAAATCTGAGGCGACGAATATTGACCGCAATTCGAAGTATGCCAATTCTAACAACGGTTGTTTTCAGTTCGAGCCGATTTAGGTAGGGTAAAACCACATTGTGTTTTGCGAGCCAATGTTGTGTTGTGTTGTGGAAGCCGTGGCCTGAAGTGTTGCCTGTCTGCCTCAAAATAATTCGCGCCGAATGAGGAAGATACGAAAACAAAGCAACTAGCTGCCCAAACACGATAACAGTAAAAAGTCTTTGATAAATATAGCCTAAGCAGATGAATAAAACTTTGATAAATAAATCGTCTAAGCAGACTTAAGTGTCTGGCGGAATGTTTACAGCAGAGCTGTTATCAGGTAACTTCCCTCGTTTTTTTTTTCTTTTGTCTGATACCTCCCCACCCAACTGCCCCCACTGCGATGAGCCTAACACAGCTCATCTCGTCTGGACGTGCCCCACCAACCCTCCACCACCCAGATCCCCTACCCTTGAGCAGTGGGAGTGCGCGTTGCAGAGCTGCCAGCTCGAAGACCAGGAGGCCCTGATCTCTCGGGCAAGGATGGCAGCCACGGCACGTGGCCTACCGGAAACAGTAGCGGTCCCAGATATTGGTTTTGGAGGGGGTGAATTTGGGGGGGATGTTTTTTTTGGGGGGGGGGGGAGGGGGGCGAATAAAGAATTACTCCCCTCCACGCACCAGTTTTTCGGAAGAAGTGATGACCATGCCGGCGTGCGCCGGTATGCAGAGTAACCCGCTTGCGCACAATCACTTAGCGGCACAGTGGTTTTTGGCCCCCCTTAGGCGGTACAACGGCTGACTCGAGCCCGCATTTCTGACGGTCGCAACACGTTTGCGACATCGCACAAGTGGGATGCTTTAAAAAAAAAGTAAAAAGCTGAGGACCCCTTTGGGGGTCAATGCCACTCACCGCTGCCGGAGCTTTTTCTCCCCTACCCCTTCCCTATTGCTTCAACAAACTCTCTCTCTCTCTCTCTCTCTCTCTCTCTCTCTTGTAGGACGAGAAATCCGCTCATTTTCTCACTTCCCAGGCCAGTGTTCTCTGCACGTGCCGTGGCTGACCGCACGTGCTCTCCTCTCGTGCCGTATGCACACTCTCTCCCATCGGCCCCCTGTTCACCCCCAGTTCTTTATATCTGGTTATAAGATGATTTACACTGCAGAAAAATGTCTTCTCTGCGATGAGTTTGCGTTTAGAAGTGAAGCTTATTTTAAGAAAACGGGGTAAGCTTGGCCCTTGTAAGTTGGCTTTTCCACATTGCGTGTTGTACAGTGAAACCTGCTCATAAAGAAAAGAATTTCAGACCCATTCTACTCCGCGAAGGTGGATGACCAGCGGAGCTGTCTGTGGGTTACCTCGGTAACGGGACTGAGGTTCCCTGGAAACCACAAACGATCGCGCACCGCAAAGGCGACACCGATTAGGTTGGCCACGAACTCACGCTCAAACAGCGCCGTCGTGCCGGTGAAGCGATCAGCGGGGTTGTATACTCGGGAACAAATTAAGAACGGTAATAGCTTGTGTACGGTATCACTCCTACTAAGCCACGGACCCGGATGCCAACGGGCGCACGCGTTTTGAAAGGAGATGATTGAAATGCGTGAGTGTAGTTTTTTTTTTTTCGAAGCCCAGCATTCTTTTTCCGTGGATTTTTGAGTTGGGGCGGTAGCCCGACTTGTATCCATTTCGCACCCTCTTCAAGACTAGGCATGTAGTACTTGCGAGGCCTTTGACTTGGCCCTCTCAGCAGAAACCTTTCCTTTTCTTGCGCCACATCCGTGTTGTCTGACTTCAGCCAATCAGGGCTGGCTCGAAGTGCACCCGTTGAGACGGACAAGAATTGGACAAAACTGAGAATTGCATTTCTGATCTGTTCCCTTTCGGAATGCTTCGTGAGACCCTTCCAAATAACCGCGCTTTTGCGTTCGCAATACCACTCTCTTTCTTCCCCTACGACAACCCTCTCGAGCAAGTTACCTTCTTCTTCTTCTTCTTCTTCTTCTTCTTCTTCTTCTTCTACTACTACTTCTTCTTCTTCTACTTCTTCTTCTTCTTCTTCTTCTACTACTACTACTACTTCTTCTTCTTCTTCTACTTCTTCTTCTTCTTCTTCTTCTTCTTCTTCTTCTTCTTCTTCTTCACCACCACCATCACCACCACCAACAACAACTTGCTTGTGTCCACGACCTCTGCCACGATCGCCTAACTGTTCCTACCTTGCATTGCCCTACACTGTAATATTATTTACATCATTTTTGTCTATAACTAACACCACCACCACCACCACCACCACCACCATCATCATCATCATCATCATCATCAGCCTTTCTACGCCCACTGCAGGGCAAAGGCCTCTCCCATTATTCTCCAATTACCTCGGCCCTGTGATAACTGTGACCAATTTATCCCCGCAAACTTCTTGATCTCATCTGCCCATCTAACTTTCTGCCGCCCCCTGCAACGCTTGCCTTCTCTAGGGATCCACTCTGTTACCCTTAATGACCAGCGGTTATTTTGCCTTCGCATTACATGCCCTGCCCACGTCCATTTCTTTTTCTTAATTTCTACTAATATGTCCTGAACACGTGTTTGTTTCCTGACCCACTCCGCTCTCTTCTTGTCCCTTAATGTTACACCTATCATTTTCCGCTCCATTGCACGCTGAGTCGTTCTCAATTTAAGTTGAACCCTCTTAGTGAGCCTCCAGGTTTCTGCCCCGTAGGTGAGTACCGGTAAGATGCAGCTTACCCTTTCTATTATACCCTTTATACCATTATACCCTTTCGAAAACCTTTTGGTTCTTTGAAAGGGTGTAAGGGTGTTAGTTACACCCCTTAACTATAGAAGGCCATTTAAAAGGGTGTATTCTTGTGTTTTGCTAGTGTGTTTTCGCTTGTTTCTTCTTTTTTCTTGCAAGGATGTCAGGGTGATTTAGACCCTTACGGGTGCAAATTATTTTACAGTGTCGCCATTTCTTTGTCTCTGAATTTGATTTCTTCCCTTCATACAGTTAACGGTCTTTCGGTACTTCCAGTCCCGCCTCTCAGCAGCCGCTCTGCTACCCTGATGCCCCACCGGTCATGTCCAAGCGTTTTTGTCCTCAAAGAAAACGACAAACGCTTCCACCTCTTCCCTTCCACCTGTACCCGGTTGATTGTTGCTCGGCGGCCTCTCAGTGGACGCGCGGAACAGACAAGACGGCTTTCCTGAAAAGCGCTGCTATTTACCCAGGCGAAATAAAAGAAGAGAATAGCTCAAGGACCACGGATGGCCAGCGGGCATTTAAGCGACGCGCCGTAAGAGGCGCTCGGAGACAAAGAGAGAACGATTCAACAGTCATACAGACCCCGCAGCACGCTGAGTGAACGGCTCAAAACAGGGACGCGAAGAATAAAGGAAACACAGCAAGAAGGGAATCGGGGCTAAGTTGCGTCCTTGCGGAACTCCTCCCCCGTTTGTCCCCGACACTCAGCGAGGTTCATTATTTATCGCGGCACGCTCCGTTGACCACGACGCAGGTGGCGAGTGTGGCGGCTACACGGCTTTTTACGCTGGAGTCGTTCGGCTCCGTTGCCTCCTCGCATTCAAACGCTTTCACTTGGTTATTTTCTTTTCTTGGAGTCTTTGGGAGTGTTGGCGGTCTTGTATTTCTGGTCACCATCCTGTTTCTGTCTTCTCTTCCTCTTCGGCTTTGTTCATTCATGACGGCCCGATGGCTGGGTCGTTTTCTCTTGCTGTCTGGTTTTGCAAGCTCTCCGTCGGAGCTTGGCGTCTTTGTTCCGACTGTCAGAGAAGAGCGCGTCGACTTGGCATGTCGTAACTGCTGTTGTTTACAGTCGGGATGTTCGCGGCGTGTTTTATGTCTCCGTGGTGTTCCTACGCACGCGTGAGTGTCCTTTCCGGGAACCGTCGGCTCTGCAAATAGGCACGAGGAAGTGATTTTGTCTGTTTCCTACGCCGCTTTAATGGAACAGCTGGTGGTGGCACGTGGATTGTGGTTCAACAATATCTTAGCATCCTTAATTTTCGTTTTACATGCTTAAGCTTTTCTATGTGGACTTCCAAAGGGAAACCCTCCTGTAGAGCCTGGTGTTTCCCACTTTCACAGCATACGGAAATAAGCGTTAGTGGGGCCGTTATATTTCCATATAAACAGCGCATATTACTGCTCCAAGATGCATCTCCACTCTCTGTTTTTTCTTCTTCTTTCTCTCTTTCTCTATTTTCCCCTGTCATCTCACTGTATTCATCCCCATCTGGAGCAGCAAGTCCTACCGTTACTGGGGCTGACCCCTTCAGCTTTCATTGAAGGTTTTCTCTCTCTCTCTTTCCCCCCAAGATGTCCTCTACGCAAAGCAGTCCTGTACAGCAGTGAAGCTGACTTAAAAGCGGCTCATGCTCTCCGTATCAATTTAAAAGTTGATTGATTGATTGATTGATTGATTGATTGATTGATTGATTGATTGATTGATTGATTGATTGATTGATTGATTGATTGATTGATTGATTGATTGATTGATTGATTGATTGATTGACAACATGGCTTCATCACTGAAAACATACTGTGCGTTCTGCGTCCGTCGACGCACGTGCTCCGTGTCTCCGTGTCACTTCCTATTTTGTTCATTCCAAACCGATGCTCATCGTCGCCAGCTGGGACGTGCGTCCAAAAACAGCTTAGAAGACGCACGCAGGCGGAACCGCGCAGGCTGGAGAATTCAGTCGTTATTTCCGGTATGAGACGAAGGCCGCCTGCACGCAAGAAAAACGAAAAGGCAAGGCAGCAACAATTAGCGGAACCGCGTGGTCGTCTTCTCCGAACACATTGTGCGCGACGCTGTCGAAATAGCAGACATACCCTCCTCCCAGCCCTCCCCCGCTCTTCGCACGTCCCCCTCGCCCACATCCGATTCCCATCTCGTGACTCCGACCTGACTCCGACGCCAGGAGTCGTGCCTCCGCCGCTTCTTACTGCCAGGTTTCGCGAGACGATGCGCAGTGCTCGCGTACAAAATATTTTTCAACCTGTTTGTATACACTTTTAACCTTGTCTACAGCTTATACGAACTACGATAACTCGTGGGAAAAGGGTACGATGACGATGCAGCCTATGCCAAGGTTTTTTTTTGTATATGGTAAATAATGTTCACTGCGGAGATGCAATCGTTTACCGTAAAAGAATCGCTCTTAGGATATCCTCAAATAATGGCGTATTTGAATCGTTGGCGTTGTAACTTGATTATCTCTTGCAATCCTTGACCAATACAATGGGTATCCTAATTTTTTTCTTAGTACGTAAAATTGGATGTTCGGCAATCTGATATGTACGTCTTCGGCACTCGCAGTGCCTTTTGTACGGCATCATTATCATCATCATCATGATCATCATCATCATCACACCACACCGTTTGTGTCCACTGCAGGAACAAGGTCTTACCCATGTTGATTCAGCCTTTTCTGTCTTCCGATGGCCTAGTCCACACTTTCCAGAAACACAAGCACCCTTGTGTATCTTAGGATAGTAGCGTATAGCCGGTATTCAATGGCGCGGAATGCATGCAGGCAACGTCTGTTGCTAGGGGATGTTGTGCGCACAGCCCGCAGATCAGGCACCCTCTCTTCTCCATGCAACCGTGTGAGTGCGCCCACGGCTGGGATAGAACAGCGGCGTGCGCGCGTTGGTGGCGGAACTTTACGTCGAGACGGGGCCGCGTTGTTTTCGCCGCCGCCGCCGCCGGGAATGCCGTATCAACACGGCGCGCCGCCGCTCTAGCCCGGCCGTGGTGCGCCACGGCTGGACTGGAGGAGCGGCGAGCGCGCACTTTCATACGGCCTGCGCACCCAACAAGGAAACGATACAGCAGATTCTTGACAGAGTGAGGGCGCTTCGAACCAACCCTCTACCCTCCCAACCCTCTTTTTTCTTAGTCGACGCATCACCTCTGGCCGAGCGAGCCGACAACGCTTGCCGGACGTGTTTTGGATCTGCCGCGGAATATCATCGGTACCAATGAATGCCTTCGCTGCTATATCTCACCAAAAAGAAGACTCGTTGTGCACTTCAGTTGCATGATGAAGAATTTTAGCTGTATGTTTTTGACAGTGCGCTCGCTGCCAGCGGTCCGCTCAGCCCGACCGGAGGGTGAGCAACAGAAACACGTTTAGCTAAGCGATAACCGTATCTCCCTCGGCGGGAAATCATTCGTGTCACTGGTCGTGCCCTGTGCGTGTGCAAACCAAGGCATCATCCGAAAGAAAAAATAGGAACTGATATTTCAGTCACGGAAAATGCCGCGTTTATTGCCTGCCTCACCATTTTCATATAATACAGTTGCTGATAAGATAAGAAGGCCTCGCATATTTTTCTTCATGTGCCCCGATTTAAAATGTTTCTTTCAATTTTTTGATTAGGCGCTTCTGAGTGATAATGTTAGGCTGTTTGACCCTATCAGACCAAAAATTCAGAAGTGGGGAAGGAGTCGCCTATTTTAATGACGCACGTGTAAACTTACACGGACAGGTATCACCTGTAGCCACGGCAGGGCTAGGGCAGTGGCAAATGCGCGCTCGCCGCAGCCGCTCTACCCCGCCCGTGCTGTAGGTCAACCGGCGAGGGTTGGTCCGCAGCGCCACAAACTAGCGGCGGTGAAAGGTGGGAACTAGACCCGAAGCGCAGGCCGTATGAAAGTGCGCGCCCGCCGCTCCTCCAGCCCGGCCGTGGGTGCGCCGTCACTCGTTACGTCGGGCTCCGCGGGAGGGCGGTACTTGTCCATGCTAAGCACGACTGTGAAACACATGTATGTTTCACGACAAACTCTATCTCACCGAACGCACAGTATTCCCTAGAGTTCAGTGTGAGTGCGATTAATAACATCTCTGTTGACACCACCGTTTAGAATCGGATTGGAACGGGGCAGATAACGCACGCCGGTGCTTTTTTTTTCTTCGGCGAGCGGGCGCAGTGGCCCAAGCCGCGCCGTGTTCTTGGCGCATCGGCCATGTCTGTGGCCGTTTCCAGTGTTGCCAGGCGAATAAATTGACCGCTAAACTTTTCAACGAATAGCACCTATAGTGTAAAAGGCTTTTTCTTCAATAATGACACCGATCTAAAACTGAAAAAAACCCTGACAAATGATTGTTTATATTACTACCAATTATGTGCGAAAGAATCCAAAGCGCCATTTCGGGGTGGTTTCGGGGAGTAATGTTCTTGACGGAAACATCTCAGAACCTTTGTCGGGCAGCCACTTTTAAAAGTGCAGTTGAATGCGGCAATATAAGCGTCCCCCAACGCCGTCAGTATGCGAGCGCGCTTAACCTAATTAGTACCAAGTCGAACAAAGGTGTTAGCAAAGTTTTGTTCCAATAGTTTTGGTGATACTTTTGAAGGTTTAAGAAACAGTGCTATACAATTGTTTCAATAATTGCGGTCATATTTTTGAAGGTTCAAAAAACACTGCTTACAATTGTTCCAATAATTCTGGTGATACCTTTGAGGGTTAAAAAAACAGTGCTTACAATTGTTCCAATAATTGTGGTCATACCTCTGAAGGCTAAAAAACAGTGCTTACAATTGTTCCAATAATTGTGGTCATACCTTTGAAGGTTAAAAAACAGTGCTTACAATTGTTCCAATAATTGTGGTCATACTTTTGAAGGTTAAAAAACAGTGCTTACAATTGTTCCAATAATTGTGGTCATACTTTTGAAGGTTAAAAAACAGTGCTTACAATTGTTCCAATAATTGTGGTCAAACCTTTGAAGGTTAAAAAAACAGTGCTTACAATTGTTCCAATAATTGTGGTCATACTTTTGAAGGTTAAAAAAACACTACTTACAAAGGCATGGTGTTGTACTCAGGCGCTTGCTCTCTTTTCATGCTATGGATGGCTGTGTTTTTTATGTCTGCTGCAGGGATGAACTGAAATCCACCTGGTCAAGCCGCTTAAACTTGATTACGGTTGATAAGCTTGATTACGAGCTTGGCAGCGTAACTTGTTAATTTGAATTAGCTTGAGATGACTAGGCCACCGTGTATTGCATATCACGCTCCTCATCCAGTCACTGCGATGTGCAACGCTCGCCCTGAACTCCTGGAGAAACTCGCCACCACGGCATGTTCAAAGAAATAATCAAGAGAAGTATACAGAGCTTTTGGCTTCGATACAGAAGTGTTTTGTGCAAACGCCAACACCAAGTGACAAAAGGTGAATTTCGCACAATAGGTGGTTTAAAATTATACTGCGCAACGCATGTACAGCAACTAGCCTGCGTAAAAAGGCCGCAATACAATACGGACAGTCATACGACGTCATCTAAATCCCATTCGATAACCGATATTCAGTAAAATCTCATGTGCACTCGCGGGTCTTATACCACTGCTACACTGGCGGCCGGATGTCATTTGAACCGAGTGTCATGCCATTCAGAATCCGCTGTGCTCCACCACACTTTCTATGGCATTTGAAAGCTTTAAAAATCGCTCGCCGTGCTGCATGGCGCTGTTGCTGTCGAGTTCTGTTTTTACACAATAATGCAACAATCAAGCTTAGCGGCAGTCTTTGGAATTAAAATGATATCAAATTATAAATAACGCAAACTTTGACACATAGTTTTTCTTAATTCTAAATCGCAATCAAGGTTTTTTGTGCCGTTTTGTGCTGTCTGCTCACACTGGTTTGTCGCTTGCTCGAACTGATGCTGAGAGTATGGAATTATTGCATCTTGATATCATGATTAAGTGAATGAGAAGTAAACTAAGTTCCACAATTAAGAGTATTTTGTTTTGTTTTAAGTACGCCAGTAATGTATTTGTTTATGCTGACTTAGACCGCTGTGCGCGAGAGTGCAAGAAATGGCCTTCGAGAGCCCCAAATGTCTCTCTTGGTGCTCATTTGACTGGAATGTCGTTTGAGCTGAATGCCATTTTAGAACCCAGTAGAGCAGCGCAACTTCGCATTTCAGTCAAATAAAATACGGTTCCAATGACATTCGGGCGCCAGTGTAGCAGCGGTGTTAGCGTTTTTAGAGGTACTCTGCAACATTTTCTGCGAACGCTTTCACTTTTTCCTTCACGTCCGAAAACACTGCGAAAGCTATAGTTCTCGCCAGCACGAAGCGGCCCTGCGTGACTTGCTTGTCGCAGCAGATCCACGTTCCGTTACTGCTTTGCGTTTTTTTTTAAGTGGCTATCGAATGCGTTCACTGCTGCAAAATGAACGAAAGCTGGCCAATGACCGCCATGCCACTGCAAAGAAGTATTTTTTATTATTTACTCATAGTGTTGGCCGGTGAGGCCGATACAGGGTGAGGTTGCAAAATTCTTGTAATAACATATAAGCGTGCATAAGCACGCACAAAAGCAGCCCTCTAATCGTGCATTCCTATATTATTGCACAAGCAATGCAAACAAATAATGCCAAACAAACGCAATACAGACAAGCGAATGAGTACAATAAATAAGTCTATACATACACATATACAATATACATATACATAACACAAACACACAGATATGTGCAAACATGCATTCAACACTACTAATTTGTAGTTGGGCCCGCAAGAAGGCGGTTGTCAAATTCCAAAGCAGTCCGAGATAGAACGACAGGTTCTGGTAATGCGTTCCAGTGACGTATTGTATGTGGGAAAAAAGAATATGCGTAGGTGTTGATGCGGAGTTTTGGTACTCTGAAAGCGCGGCTATTTCTAGCACTCGAAGAACCCCAAGACCGGAACAAAGAGCAAACTCTTTTGAGCAAGTTTCGAATTTATCTCATGGGCATTAGGGCAGTAATTTTCGACTGAGGTACTTTGTGACACCCTGTTCTAAGCACTGTTTGTTGTCTACGTTCTGGAAGTATAAAGGATTAAGAAAAAAGTTGAAACGAATGTTGCAGGGTCCCTTTAGGTTTGAAAGTCATGCCCAGTAAGCTCCCTTGAACACAATCACCAGCGCTAAACTAAACCACCGGAAGGACATAACCTTAGACTAGACAAGTGCCGAAAGTTGATAATTTGAGGCGAATTGGGCAGAGACTTTGTGGCGTCTTTTCTTAAAATATGGGTCGCCAAGTGGGCCGTCCGTGTAACACAAGTTGAAACATTCTTAACGCTTACGTTTCATTAGAACCTCCCAAATGACAGCGGGACGTAAGCACAGCACTCCTCCACTAATCTTGGGCCAACCCTACTCGCAGCCCCACTATCAACCAACGCCGCCCCTGAGAGGTGCGCTGCATCACAAGACTCCGTCTTTTCCAAGAGAACTATGCAACAGCCGCAAACAAGGGGCGCGGCCGAGGCGGGCTCCAGTTTGAAAGTTGCGACAAACGTGCAACACAGTTTATTTGCGAGCTTCACCGGAAGCGGGCCCGGTGGGCGAAGTGGATGAGCGGCGGCGTCGCCAGCGCGGCAGGCGCCCCGGTCGTTTGTTGCCAGCTGAGCAGGCCATTTTCTTCGCTCATTCTTCTTTGCTTTATTTGTGTCTGTTCGGAAGCAATATTTCTCGCTCCCCCTTCGCTGTCCCTCTACCACTCTCATCTCCGAGAACGCGTTGGGCTAACGAAGTTATACAACATACGCGAGCATGCAACACGTGACTTGGCTATGAGTCAAGCTTTTTACCCTTTTACACTTCTTTCTTCTTTTCATTTTCGCGGTTCCCCTCCTTTCCACACCCCCTCTTTTTTTCTCATTCGCTCAATTTTTTTTCTTCCCTGGTATCTCATTTTTTGTTTGTTTTATTTGTGTCCTTTGCCCTTGTTTTCCTCTGCGTTCGTTTTCCCCCCAGGACCTGTCTGGTCTCTCCCCTTCAATACGCTAATCACCCCTCCCCTTCCCTGCACCACCTTGTCCCTGGGTATGCCCCAAGGCACTGTTCTGCGCCCTCTGCTCTTGCAAAACACATAAATGGCCGTTTTACTTCCTTTTTGTATCTCGTGTGGTTATCACGGCACGTTGCACGCTTCTTTCCGCGCGGGGGGCTTATATAGCGGTAGTATACATCTGGGAGACGGCTAGCGAGATGCGGCAAAAGGAGGAAAGGAGATGATGGCAGGTCCGACCTTGACCGTGCAACAGCTCTCACGCACGTGCTGCGGCTTTCTTGCATTTCTTTTTCGCGTTTTTCTCCTCCGTTCGCTTTCTTCTTTCAGCAAACCGTCGTTTCGTGGAGGCGTGCTCGGAGGCTTTCGCAAAGCCGGGAAGCTTCTCACAGCGACGGCGATTGTTGCGATTTGGCGACGGCGAGCGTGATTTGGGAGGGAAAAAAACTGCGGGGAGAAGGACATCGTTAAAGGGCTTGTATGCTATGGGAGGAGGAGGGAGATGTGGGTGAGCTGGTTTGTTTCCCGGTGCGGCCGCTTTGGTCCGTTTGTGGGGTACACATTGCCATTCTTTTTGTTTATTGCCGTCGTAATGGCTTACTTCTGATTGGTCGCGGAAGCGTGCAGGAGAATTCCGTACTAGGGCGCTTCCGAGCTGCAGGGCCTACGCAAAAATGCGAATTTTATGCGGCGCACGAGAAGGTCTCAAATTTTCCGCTGGTAACTTAAGTCTGCTTAAGGGCTTTCACGGAGATAGTATTATAGCTTCTCCTGGTGATATCTATCAACACTTTTACAATGCAACTTATAGAATACACTTTTAATACACTTTTATAATAGTTTTGCAATGCAACTCTTAGAATACAATTTTAGTATACTTTTTGAATACAACACTTTTAGAACCTAAGTGCGCTACCTGTTGAACAATCTGGGCATCTGAAGCTTATGCCCTAACGTACATACATTATTTGGGGATGACCGCCAATTATTAACCTATCACTCTCACCGCTAATGATGATCAAACTTTGTTACTCACTTTGATTAGTGACTCCGTTTAATTTCAGCGAGCCGTTCGACTCCACAAAATCATGTCAAGGGGCCAAAGTCACGACATCAAAGCGTGTGGCTTGGTCAAGATGCCCTACAACCTGTTAGGGATGGTCATAGCCCAAACGAAAAAGTGTTAGGTTGAGTTCGAACGCGCTAATGTCCCAAATGTAATGACATTAAGTCGATAATTGAAACTCCACTATTGCTCCCTCCGGCACACTCCAAATAACACAAGCTGAACGCTGTGTTGTTTCACCAAACAGCGATCCAAATGACACAATCAGAGCGTAACGACGTATAATCTCACTTCGCTGGGTAATTGGTCCACAATTATTCCGCGCTCCCTCTGGCATCGCGTCGCTGACCCAATAAAGAAGAGTGAAAAAAAGTATGACGCCATGACATGACGTAAAAAGAGCTTCAGAGAAGTCTAGGGGTGGGAAAGAAACTGAGCTTCTTGTACCGTGACGTCATCTAAGGGAAAGCGCGACATCTCCCCACATTTTTTTTTTTTTCTTCGCCTCTAAACCTGTTATCTGCGCAAGCGAAGCTTCGCTGCAACCGGTAGCGACGTGTCCCGGTTTCGAATAAAGTTTTGTGCGTGAAAGCTTTTTTTTAATGACGCAGTAATTGCTTGCGCGCTTCCCGCTCACAATTTGATGACGTCACGCCGTGGCGCCGTCAGACCGACTCCGTCGGGCTTTCGCGCGCGCTCGGCGAGAAATTACGGCGCCATAAAATTCCGCCTCCCCGTGGGTTATTATCCTGCAAGGCGACGCGCGAGTGGCCTTGAGTTACTTAAAACGCATCGGCAGCCGCCGTTGTTTTCTTGTTTCGTGTTTTTATGTGCATTCTGTCGGACGCTGTGGCTACACGGGCCGCTCTTGAAAAGCACTCCCGCATTGAAGTTGCGGCGCGCGCAGTTGTCAGGCTGTTTACAAAAGAGTATCAAGAAAGAGCTCGTCGCTATAAAAGTTGGCGCGCCTTTTGAATAGAGGTCAAACATAATGACCCGGTGTAGCTTTTGTAAGCGTGCACGACCACGTGTATCCATCATTATTTGTATCTATATATAACAAAATTCTGAGCCCCATCCCCTGAACATAACTGCGTACGGCTAAACCTTTGTACTGTCACGCAGGAGAGAGAGAGAGAGAAAAACACTTTATTGGTGAGACACCGGGTTCAGGTTGGGGCGGTGGCCTCAGCCCAGATGACCGAAGCGACCTGCAGCGCCCGTTGCGTCAGGGTCCGTTGATCCACGAGGCAAGAGCTACCCAAGGCCTGCTCCCAGTGGGTGGGGGTGGGGAAGGGGGGGTAAGGGTCCGCGGGGCACTCGCACAAAGAGTGGTATAGCGTGTCGAGGCTGCGGCATCTCGGACACTCTGCGGAGAGGAAGAGGTGTGGGTGGGAATGCTGTAACTGCGTGCGATGTGGGAAGGAATGGGTTTGTAGAGTGCGCCACATCTGTGCTTCCTCTATCGTAAGTTTGGCGTTGGGCGGGGGTAGTGTTCTGCGGCTGAGGCGGTAGTGCTGTGTGATGTCTCGGTATGTGGTGAGGGCGTACCCAGTGAACTCGAGTGCGGATCCATGCGTAGAACCAAGAGAAGTGCTCGCCCGGGGTATTAATGCTCGGGCCTGTTCGTTAGCTACCTCGTTGGTTCCCACGCCAGTGTGAGCCGGGGTCCACAGCAGTATCACGGGCTGGTCGGGAGGTCTTTTCACGAGAATTTTTAGGGCTGAGGCTGAGATGTTGCCCTTCTCATAATTGCGTAGCGCCTGCTGTGAGTCTGACAGGACGACGGTCGGTGTTGGCGTCTTGGTTATGTCGAGAGCCAGGGCCGTTTCTTCTGCAGTGGTGGGGTTTGCCGTACAGATGGAGGCTTTGATTGTTGGTTGCGTTTCTGTGACGGAGGCGATGCCTGCGATTGCGAAGGCTGCTCTGCCGGGGTACCGTGCCGCATCCACATACACGGTGTGTTTGTCTGGTGGGTAGTGCTGCGAATGGTACTGCGCGCGTGCCTCTCTTCTTCCCGCGTGGAAGGTCGGGTGCATGTTTCTGGGGATAGGTTTGACTTTGATTAGGGCTCGGATGTTTCTTGGTATCCTGGCCGGAGTGGAGTCGGTGTTGGGCGGTTGAATTTGGATCCGCTGCAGTATGGACCTGCCCGTCGTGGTCTGCGCCAGCCTGTGTATCTGTGCTGTCCGATGGGCATCGATTATCTCTCCTACGGTATTGTGAATGCCCAGGTTCGCAAGTCTGGTTGTTGAAGCAGAGTGGGGAATGTGCAGGGCCGTGCGGTAGGCTCTCCGAAGTAGAGCGTCGAGCGAATCTTTGTTCGATTGGGTTAAGTTCACATAAGGCAGGTGATAACTGAATCTGCTGACTACGAAGCCTTGTACGATCCTTAGTCTCTCTTCCTCTGTGAGGCCACGTTGTCTTGAGGTTATTCTTCTTAGCATGGAAATTGTTTGTATCGTGTGTGATCGTAGGTCGCGTACTGTCTCGGTTGTCCCTCTGTTGGCCTGTATCCGTAGTCCTAGTATTTTTATGCTTGAGACCGTGGGTATGTTTTGTCCTCCGATGTCGACTTTGATGGGCGGTTGGGTGGCCGGTTTCGTCCTGGGGGGATGAAGGATCATCAGTTCGGATTTTGTCGTTGAGTAAGTGAGGCCCGCCTTGGTTGCGAGTTCCGCGATTATTTCGGCGCCTGTCCTTAGTGTCTGTTCGATGCCGGCGTCGCTGCCCCGGTTAACCCAAAGGGTGATATCATCTGCGTATATAGTTGATCTTAGTCCTGGAATGCTGTATAATGCTTTGGCCATCGGTCGGATTGCGAGGTTGAAGAGCAAAGGCGAAATTACGGCTCCCTGGGGGGTTCCCTTGTCTGGCATCTTGAAGATCTGTGTTTGGGACGTTCCTAGCTTCATCCTGGCCGTTCGGCCTGTGAGGAAGGATTTGACATAAGCGAATGTTCTTTCTCCTAGCCCGAGCGTGGAGATTTCTGTGAGTATTGCCTTGTGCGAGACGTTATCAAAGGCTTTGTGGAGGTCAATGGCTAAAATGGCCGCGTTGTCTTTTTTCGGTGGGTGGTCCAATAAGTCGTGTTGAATCTGTAGAAGTGCGTCCTGAGTGGAGAGCCTTGGTCTGAAACCGAGTTGGTTGTGTGGTAGCATGTCATTCGTCTCGAGGTAATCTACTATGCGGGAGTTCACGACCTGTTCCATGAGTTTCCCCACGCACGACGTAAGCGATATTGGTCTGAGATTTTCTATTTTTATTGGCTTGCTTGGCTTTGGAATGAGTGTTATGTTAGCGTGCTTCCAGTCAGGGGGCACTTCCCCCTCCCGCCACACCTTGTTAAAGTAGTCTGTTAGAGTCTGAATCGCCGTCTCCTCTAGATGTCGTAGTATCTTGTTGGATATCTTGTCTTCTCCAGGTGAGGTCGCTCTTCTGAGTTCTCTAATGGCGGCGTGCACCTCTTCGAATGTGAATTCGGCGTCTAGCATTTCGTTGCTCGCGCCCATATAATGCGGAGGGGGAGAGCGCGCACTATCATTTTGCGTTGCGTATAGTTTAATAAGCTCCCCATGCATTTGTACTTCCGAGCCCTGGTAATCTTGTATAAGTTTCGTGATCTTCTTTGCCGATTCTGTCTTGTTGTTACTGGGGTCGATTAGTTTCCGTAGGATCGCCCACGTGCGCTTCATCGATAGTGTGCCGCGCATTTCGTCACACACTTGGAGCCACTGTAATCGCGTCAGGTAGTCTGCGTGTTTGGCTATTGCTATCTTAAGGTTCTGTAGCTTTCTTCTCAGTGCTTTCCTGTGCCGGTGTTTTTTCCATCTCGCTTCGATGCTGCGATACGCGTCCCACATGTGCTGTAGCTTAGAATCGACGTACGGGGCCGGGATCATGGGGTCTATTGGTGCGTCGCTGCCTTCTTTGCATTTTAAAATGTTCTGCGTCCATTCTCTGATGTTGCTTTCTGAAAGTTCTTTGGGTGGTTCCACTTGCGCACATTTCTGTCTGAATAGATCCCAGTTGGTGAGGGGTTTCCTTGGTGGCTCATGTGCCAGCCGCGTCGTGTAGTTGACTTTTAATTCTATTATGTGGTGGTCGCTCCCAAAGTTTTGAGAGGTGACCCTCCATTTTCCCGCTACTATTTTGTGCGTTAGGGTTAGGTCCGGTGTTGTGTCCCTTTGTACGCTGTTGCCGATGCGGGTTGGGGTTCCTGGCGTATTGTGTATAGTGAGGCCCAAAGTCTGCATTAATTCCTCTAGTTTCCTGCCCTTGCTTGTTGTCTTATGGTATCCCCATGCCTCGTGTGGAGCATTAAAGTCTCCTACTATTATCAGGGGTTGCTGTCCGGCTATTCTCAGGGCTTCCAGCAGGAGGGGCTTGAAGTTGTGGGTCGTCTGTTTTGGAGGGCTGTAAACGTTGAGCACGTGGAGCGGCTGTTGTCCTTTCTTGACTGGCAATAGAGTGGTGAATATGTGCGGTATATTTGTGTTGGTGATTTCGCCAGTGGACGTGCATATGTTTCTGTTTACGAGTGTAGCTAGTTGCGGGTGATCGGGGTGTGTGTGTGTTGTGTAGTTGAGAAGTTTGGTGTTGGGTCCTGTCTCCTGTAATGCTATGACGTCGGGTTGTTCATTTAGCGTGGACAAGTGGGCTTGCAGCTGGCTTCTCTTAGCTCTGTAGCCCCTGCAGTTCCACTGCCATATGGTGATTTGTCTAGAAGTCGGCATCTTGCTCGATATCTATTGGTAGAGGGGTCATGCTTGCCTGGTCGGTTGGGTTGCTTGCCGGTGCCTCCGCGCTCGCCAGACCAAGTAGTTCCGCGCGCAGGGCCGTTATGGATTCTTTTAGGGTGGCGTTAAGTGATCGAAGCATTTCTTGTTTGAGTTCTTCCATGTCTACTCTGACCTTGTTGTCGTCGGATTTCGGGGTAGTCGCCGGCTTTCTCATGTTTTTGCGCTTAAGTGGTGGCGGGGTGGGTTCTGTCTCCGCGGCGTTGCTGGTTGTCAGCTTCGCTATCTGCGCTTTAAGGTTACTGTTCTCTGCCCTCAGTTGGGCGTTCTCGCTTCTAAGTAGGGCTATGTCGGCTCGCATATTTTGCATCTCTTTTAGAATAAGATCAAGTTTGCTATCCTGAGCTGTGGGGGGTATAGTATGTAGGGGAGGAGGGGTGAAGTTGGGAGCGAAAAGGCCCTGGGTACTCGCCTGTGCTGGTGTAACCATTGTTGCGGTGCTCGTCGCTCCTTTGAGAACTTGGATGTAACTCCGCTTTTGCCCCAGTGGTGGCAGTTGTTTCACCTGCGTCGTCTTCTCGGGGGATTTGGTAGTCTTGTGGTTGCGGTTCCCCTCTGTCTGGAGTGGTTTGCCTTGGTTGGTGCTGCTCTGTTGATTGTTGGTTAATACCTTCGGCGTCTCGTTCTTGATGTGTGGTGGTCTACGCCTTGGTTGGAAGCGGCGGGGGCAACCCGCGGCTCCCGTTGGGTGCGCCTCTCCGCACAGGATACAGTTCGGTTTGCACGGGTGCTGTTCCGGGGCTTGGGCTAGGCCGCACGCGGGGCATCTTTGGGTTGGTGGTTGGTTGGGGCAGACGTCTTTTCGATGGCCCGGCTGCCAACAGTTGAAGCAGGCCTCTGATTTCCGCTTGAACGGGTGGCAGCGGAGGGTGGCCGCCCTGTAGCGGACCCAGAATGGCACGTGAGGTCCCTGGAACAGCACTTGGACCAGGGTGGAGTTCCTCAGCCGCTTGGCGTCTAGTATGTGGAGGTCGTGGTTGTAGGCCACCAGGCTGTGCATAATTTCTTCCTGAGTGTCGTTTTCTGGCACGGTGAATATTACTCCAACCGCGGTATCGGATGGCGGGGGGATGTGGTTGCACAGGGTGTACGTGCCGTTGGGCAGTTGAAGATGGGTCATGCCGAGGTACTTGTGCGCTCTCTCCTCAGAGGGAGTGCTGACAATGATGAAGTTTGCTTTGTGATGGATTCTGACTTGGTCCTCGTTGGGTAGTGGTCCGCCGGCCTGCGTCAAAACGTAGTCCGCTAGCGTGGCAGCCGGGATCATGTGGAGGTCCAGTCCACCTTGAGGGCGGAGGATTATCTTTACATCGTCGTCGGGCAGTGGACTCTCTGGAGGCGGGGGTCTTGGTCTTCTCCGCTGTTGAGGGGGTCGTCGTCCTTTGAGTGGCTCATTACGCGTCGCCGGTTGTCGGGAGAGGTTCTTGATCTTGTGGCGGATCTGCTGCCATTCTGGCTTCAGCAGCTCCGCGGGGTCTATTGCTGATCCCTCGACGGAGACTTCCATTCTGGGAGGCAGTAGGCTCGCGCCCGCTGGGCCTGGTGGCGCAGCGTGGCACGTGCTCATGCGGCGCGAGGCGCGCCGGGCGTGCAACGAGCCTGGCAGGAGTAGGAGAGCACGAGCGCTCCTTGGTGGAACGGTTGTTAGGGTTAGCGCAGCGGCGTGGCAGGGTATTGCACTTGATCGCTATTGGCGTGAGGAATATTCGTCAACACTCACTCCAAGAGGTCCTCGTATGCGGGCTGACTATTGACCGCTCCTCTGGTAGCATCTGTTGGTGGCTGGGTCCGTTTTTTCGGGTTTGTGGTCCTTCAAAGACGGAGCCGACGTGATGAGGGTCTGTCCATCACGGCCACCTGGTGGCGTAGCTTCTCACGCAGGAAGTTGCTGGCTTGAAGCGAGGCCGTAGCGATTGTTCTTCTTTTTTTTTCCTGAAGAGGTGGAAAACGAGAAGCCCAGTACGATGTGCGCGTTGAAAAAAAAAACCAAGAAAACGAAGGGTCCAAAATATTTTGCAAAATTCCTCTGTTGCGAGCAGATGTTTATAACATAAGTTAAACCCTAAATTTAAATTCAGTTCCAGCGAATGTTGTCCAGATGTCGATGGGCAGGGATTGCGTATGTTTACAAAACATTGCTCGACGAGCTGTTGCAAATTCCCATCTACCGAAAGCCCTGACGCCTCCAATGCGGCTGCTATATTGACGAATAGAGCAGTTATGACTTCTTTTTGCTGTCTACCTGCGGCGGTTCAAAAGGACACGCAACGGTCAAAGTACGCTTGAAAAAATTGACGGCGTATCATATGAGGCAACACATCTATCTCCAAACGAATTCCCGTCAAGACACGGTCACACTAAAAGTCAGGTCACGGGTTCCATAAGTCAACGGTGAACAGGGCTTTCCCCAGGAATTGAATTTGAGTGGAGGGGGTGTCTAAGTTTCTAAAGAGGGGGGGGGGGGGGAGTATACACGAGGTAGAAGCGGCGCTATGAAACAAAATTTCGCGTCGTGTGTAAAAGGAAAATCGTCACGAATTAAGGGGGTGCCTCAAGAAAAGTAAGGGGGGAGTACACCCCCCTTGGTGGTGCCTAGGAAAATCACTGACAGTGAAGTCAACGAGCCACCCACGCAAGCAGCGCTATGGCCAACATAACTGGCCCCCTGCAATTACTGTCAATTGATTCACACCCTTTATGTCTATAGCTAACACCCTTACACCTATCAAAAAACAAAGAAAACACCATTTTAAAGGGTGTAATTAACGACGAAACACCGTTCAAAAGGGTGTATTCTTGCGTTTTTGCTAGGGTGTGAGGGTGTTATAAACAACAAAATACCCTGGAGGATGTTTTCATTAGTTTCTTTGCTAGAGTGTAAGGGTTTTGGTTATAGACAGTGATTTACACCCTTAATAGTGTATATCATTTCGCACTGCACCGAGGAGGATCCAATAAGTATCCGTGCTGTGCGACATATCTCGCCACGGGTGAAATGTCGCAATAGATATACCTGTAACCGCAGGTTTTTTTTTTCTTTTTATTAAAAAGTTTGACCTGTGGCACAGTAGACGAACGCGTTCACAGATACACGCACAGGTTAATTTCGTGTGGGAAGTTTAGGAGTTGATGGTGCAGGAGACCAAGAACCCAGCGTTGTACGTCAGGAGGGAGGCCAGGGTGGAGACCGGTTGCACGAAGGTGCCGCAGGCGAACTTGATGCAGCCTCGGTCAGGTCTACAGCAGATCTGCTGCACGAGCAGGTTCTGAATGGCGGACTAACAGGTTTAGCTTTTTTAATTTACCAACCAAGTGACCTAGGACCGCATCCTCCCACTTTGCGGCGATCATTTTCAGGATCCCACACCCACCCTAGACATTTGTGAAGTTGGGGGAAAGGTCGTGCTCCCCGTTCCTGTAAACAAGCACTGCATGGGTGAGGACGAATAAAGAAATAAATATCGTTGTACGAAGAATACAAGAGTCCAAACAAGCAGTTAACCATCATCATCACCATCATTAGCATAAACGACAAGAAAATTAATAACGGCATAAAGAACTGCGATTGTTCTCTCATGGTCACAAATGAAGAGTAACCGCCTTCACTTGCCGACCAGAAACAAGTGAGGTTTGGTAGGACATTTAGAGCGGAGGAAGGACAGTAGATGGACCATCCGTTTAACCGAATGGCTACCAAGGGGCGGTAAACGAAATAGGGCAAGACCACAGATTCGACGTACGGGTGAACTTACTAAGAAAATTCGGTGGCGAAGCATCGGGTCGACAAACCTACGACAGGGGTGGCTGGAAATCTTTGGGGAGATGCCTTCGTCCCGCAGTGAACTCGAACAGGCTGCGGCTGCTGGTGATGATGATGATGAACAGCCTTTTCGGACTCGGCGTCATCCATTCACTGCCCGTAAAGCTTAACTCCTCCCGGCATGCATGCATTTATAACAATCTGCATCCGCTGAAAGTCCAGCACCAGTGTAATTAGTGTACTCTGATGTTTCCAGAAGAGGTTCCCAAAGACACTCGTTGCCTCTATGTCTTCGACTAAACTTTTGCCCCCAGCTGAGCGCTATGCGCCGGCTGTAACTGCTATCCTTGTTTCTAAAACAAAGCCAAGCTGGTGTCCATCAGGCATCTCTAACACGCCAATGTCGCCCAGGAGTTTCACAAGGCGGCGAGGACGTGCAGGTCGCTTCGGGACACACACGTGCAGACTCTGGCAACTGTCGAGACTCCCCCCGCTGTCAATACTTCCGCACTATACGGGTCGCCCCATCGACGCCCCATTGTCGACGACTGACGGCCGGCAACCCACCGCTATGAATAGCGCAGCGGGAATGCCTCTTCTGACGTCACGCGGCCGCGGGGTGCAGCTCGCGCGTTTCTGACGCCAGGAAGAACGGTGTCACCCAGTCTGGCAGGGACTGCGGAGGGCTCGAGGATTCGCCAGCTAAAACCCTTCTAACCGGTGGGATCCGGGCGGCTGCGCTTGGAGCTTGGACAAGCCGTCGTCGTACCCGGAAGAAAGAGACGCCTCCGCTCAAACGACCGAGCGCAGTTCGGGATCCCAATTACAGAGGCGTCTCTTTCAGCTTCTCGTCGGGCGCTTCATCGGGGATAAGTGGGGCGCCTTTAAAGGGACCCTGAAACACTTCTTTAAACTTTTTTTGAAGTCTTAATGCTTACACAACATGGTCAACCAACACAGCCAGTACTTAGATTAGGGGGTCGCAAAGTACCTCCGCCGAAAATTGCTACTCTACGCCCTTCAGCTCACTAAGTACTTGTTCAAGAGTTTTTCTCTCTCTTTTTAGCCCTTGGCATTGTTCGGCCGCTGGAATGACGTCATAACAGTGGTGTAGCGGTCATCCATTAGTTGCACCAATTAACGCTTTCGATTGACACTTTATAAAGAAAGCCACAAAAGCAAAGCAGAAACGGAAGGCGCATCTGCTACGACCAGCACATCACGCAGTGACGCTCCGTGCTGGCGATAACTATAGCTTTGACATTGCTTCTAGACGCAAAGGAAATAGTGAAAGCGTTTATAGGAAGCTTTGCCGATTCCCGTTAAGAATTAAAAAAAAATGTGGTTGATTCCTTTGTCGAATCGGTAAAACACGAAAGTAAAATGTGCAGTGAAATCTGCAGCTGAGCATGATTTGCGGATCGGCGTCTGTCTTGTGGGTGTTCTTGGCGAGCGACGTCCTGCTGGCGGGTCGCTTCGGCAAAGGTGCACTGGCGTCATTTCCGTGACGAATATGACGTCGGTGAAATCTTGGGGTATCGCACCATAAAACACTTTCGTGTTAAAATGTAAAACCCGAAAACGAACAACCCTAATTATAGCGTACACTTTTGTTCTAAAGGTTGCTTCCCCGCAAGAAGACCCTGTGTGCAGGGGTGCACCCTTTACAGGCCGCTTGCTTCGTTGTACTGGCGCCACTTCTGTGACGGATATGACGTGAGTGAAATCTTTGTGTATCCCGGGATAAAACACTTTTGAGTTAACAAACAGCCGTGTCACTCGACTACGGCTCAATGCGGTTCCGGCTAAATGAGTGTCGTTGGAATTCTGATTACTGATTACGATTTTAAAGCGTCGTCTGTTGCTCTGGTGGCTCAACTACGCGTCGCGTATTTTGCTCAATCTGTACTTCTTACAGAACTGGTTTGACTGAAATGAAATTCGACTACGTCGCGTGGCAGGGTTGCACAACAATTCCGGGTTATGCTAACGATAAGCAAAGTAAAATATCCAAACGTTAGAAAAAGACTACCAATTTTTGTTGTATATTATTTCGCTCCGTTTGACTGTGTTGAGGGCAACCCTTCTCAAGCTGCTCCGCGCAGCTCTCGTGGCTACTCCTTCATTGTAGCCATGCATAAAAAAAAATAAATTTGGTATGACTGATTTGATTTGATTGCTATGTCTGCGAGGCTCGCTTCATCGGAAAACACGAGGACGCGGGTTCGATTCCTGGCTGCGGTGGCCGCTTTTCTGATGGAGGTGAAAAGCAAAAATGCCCATGTGTACCAGATTTCTGCGCACGTTAGAGATCCCCAGGTGGTCAAAATTAATCCGGAGCCCTCCACCACGGCCGCTGGATGAAAGGCGCACTGACGTGCGCTCTCATCCAGCGGCCGTGCCTCCACTACGGCGCGCCCCATCGCCTGCGTTGTGTCGGTGCATTAAACCCTACAATCAATCAATCCATCAATCAGTCAGTCAGTCAGTCAGTCAGTCAGTCAGTCAGTCAGTCAGTCAGTCAATCAATCAATCAATCAATCAATCAATCAATCAATCAATCAATCAATCAATCAATCAAAGCTTTATCGTAAACATTTAAATCATGATCATGAGCCCTCATCGTCCTTTTGCCATGTTTTTAAAAAAAGTAGTGGCGTGAACATATGGAGCCGCACCGAATATGGAAAAGGGGTGCTTCATCCTTCGCTTCACTAACGTCGCTCACACCACATGCGTCAGTCCTTCTGCGTGTATAAAGGCCCCGTGCGGCACTTCCAGCACCGAGTAGACATACGAGGTGGTACCAAAATTTTTTGAGACCAGTTTCGCAACAACAACGAAGGGCACCACGAGTCTGCACGCCCAGTCGCAAGAAGCATCAACTTTCGTAAGTCACTGTGCCAAGACACATCGTCCTGTTAACACTGGCAGCTGTACAGCTGTAGCTATCCCGGCCACGTGCGTTGTTCACCACGTTTGCGATTTCACCATGAACGGCAAGTTTGAACAAATGAGCGAACGCGAAATTAGGGCTGAACCTGCCTTGTCGGCACTCACGCTTTTATATATTCAGCCAGTTATCAGTCGCTAATCTGATGCACTATGCTGCGCGTATTTGCTTGATGAATTTTCCTTTTTTTAGCAAACTGATTTTTTCCCTATGATGTTTCAATTCAGTTGCTATATTTTCTGTAATTTTACATCTGTTGAATGGGAATTTTTCAATTTTTTTTTATTTACATGCTGCAGCTCTTCGGAAAGATTGTATTCTTTAACTTGTACCTAATATTTCGCCACTATGTTTATACCAAGCCACTCCATGTATTGGTTCCTGGGCCTCAGTCAAGCTGTCGTTAATATATTGAGCCCAAGAATCCATCTAGATTTTCTAGTAAATAAAGTAAATTGAATTGAATTGAGATATGCCCCAGACACATTTCGCAGGTTTGGGAAGTTCACGGTGATGCTGCAGTGAGTCATGCAAGGGGTTTTTAAAAGCGTCCGGGCTGGGCCGGGACGCTTGGCCGGGCTCTTGGCCGGACCGGGCACTCTTGGCCGGGATGGGGTTCCGGCCTACCATTCTCACGTAGGTATACATCTTTTCAGCTTATTCGTGCAGGTTAGCAGTCCATTTCATCATTTGGCCGTGTTAGCGTCGATTGAATTGGCGTTGCCGGCAGGACGACATAAGTGCGCATGCGCAGCAGAGTCCAGAACATGCCAAGATGGCGCCGAGGCTTACAGAATGAAATCATCCATGTTGTCCCGGCAGCAGGAAAGGAATGAACTGGAGTTTCGGGGTGTCTCTAATTTGTACCTACTGTCTACATTGTCCTATCACGACTGTATTACAAGGCATACCGAACAAGAACCCCCATTTAAGCACGCCTCACGTCTAACAGGCTGAGGGCGATCGTCGTGACAAGCGGATGCTCGGGGCTGGTTCCTAGACCTCGCCTCATCAGTCGCTGCACGCTTCTCTCCAGCCGCCGTCACCCCTTCTACCACTAACCGTGTTATTACTGCACTGCATCTCGGGCGCAGCCCACGCGGGCTGCAAACATGACTAGGTCAACCCGCCCACAGAACGCGCGTACCCCGCGGCCCGAGTCGGCCTTTCTCTCCCGCTCTCTCTACTCTCTCTAGTTTGTATTTTCGCGCCTTTTTTGTTGTCGTTTCATTCGCTGGAACAGAAGGGGCGCTGCGCCGGGGAATCCCCGCCTTCGCCGAGTTAAAAGGGGAAAAGGAAACAACGTGAGAACAGAGCGCAAATTGCAGGCGGTGAGCGCAGAGCCACCCGGGCTAGCATGAACGGCGTTTCGGAGAAAGCTGAACCTCCGCGGCCGTGCGAGCGGGGAGCACACCGCGATCGAAGTGCTCTGTAGATAGATAACAAGCGCTAGAGGACGCCTTCTGGCACCCTGGAGTAATCACTGGCTCAGGGGATCACCCTTTCTATTTTTTTTTTCTTTTAGTTTCTCACCAGAGGATGTTTGTGGTGAGAATCATCACGCTCGCTCAGCCCAACGGCCTTCTTGTCTGTAGAGTAAGCGGAGGGGACTTACCGTACTTCATGACCCTCGGTCTTAAAAAAAAAAAAAAAAAAAAAAAAAAACATCGTGCACCCATAACAAGAGCTTTACAAATACATATGTGTTCACAACGGCCTAGTTCGCTTATTTTGGAAATGTGTCACTTCTGTACCATAGAGATAATATACTCTAGAGGGAAAGCGTGCCGCTGAGCCAATGCATTGGAACCGTACGACACATAGTGGCAGACATGATACAACGATTTGAAGGTTGCCAGCTGAGCTTTTGCTTACTAAAAACGGCGAAAGCGATGGGTTGTAATCTGGCAACGTGCTACTGTGGCGTTTCCGCGTCCGGCTAGCGAAGCATGCCGGGAATAATTGTAACATGGCGGAATGCTGGCCAAGCGGAGTTTGTGTAGGCGGCGGTGACAGCATTGCGTAGTTTATCTCCTGCGGGTAGGTAACCGACGTGTTTTCGGTTTACCGTGTGACTTATATGTACTGAGACTATTTGAGCAAGATGTAGCAACGCTCATACAACACTTGCGCGCAAGCTCGATTGCGACTGATCGCATGCGCGAGGACGTCAAGGAATCAGCTGATCCGTACTGGGGCGCATAGAAAAAATGAATCTCCGTCATGATCTCCGCGCATTTTTGCGCTGTGCTCCTTTGTTTGCCATTCTGTGACATTTTGCGAGTCGCTCAATGCTTTTCAAACGAGGTGAAGTGAAGAACTGTGCCTTTGTAGCTGAATGTAAAACCTTTATTGACACACAAAAAAAGAAAAACGTTATCGCATGGGTCAACGCTGATATTGCCGGTGAGTTGAGGCCCTTTGAAGCACAGGAACGAAAGAGTGCGGTCGATCGCAGGCCAACGGAGTGGCAGAATGCATGCCAAGGGAGTATGCGAAATACAGTCAGCGGCGTGTCCCGTTTTCCTTTCCGTCTGTATTCGTCAAGTTCTAGCTGCTTTCCACCACTTCAAAGGGAAAGCTTGCGGGACTGAATGGGCAGTATTGAATGGGCAGTGATTTGCCGCACAGAGCGCGCGAGGAGAGAACATTGACTTGTTGACTTATTGTGATTGATTAAAAAAGAAACCGCATTTCGTTACCTATTTTTTCGTTCTACCTTCACGAATGTTTGCGCGAAAGTTCGAAGCACGGAGAGCTGTAAGAAGTTCCATGAATAAAACAATTGGAACCGAACGATTATAAAAGTTCCTTTTATTTCTCTTCCAACGGGAACAATCGCTGGCTGCCACTCCGTAGCCTGTAGTGAACTTGCGGTAGTCAAGGTCAGATCGGAATCGCTGTTCCGGCGTCAGTTCAGGCGCAATAGGAGGGTGCTTAACGCGAAGAAACGAATGACGGCCTCGCAAGCACCCGGGGAGGCACTTGCTCAGCGCGTGCATCCGAGTTGTACTAGTTGTACGCGTTTTGCACGCACGCAGATCTGAGCTGGATACTGCGCACACACACACACTGCGCAAGTCAGGCGCAAGGACCTCGCCACTTCCTAGCACACTTAAAGAAAATCAAAACCAAAACTGAGCTACGCACTTACTTTTTGTTCGCTAATTAGAGCTTAATTACACTAAAAGTTTTTTGTAGAGCTAGTTTTAATTACTTAGGCAATTATTTGTAACCATTTTGCTTCAGTTCTTTGTTTTAGTTAAATTATTAACGAACAACTTTTTCCAAAACTGAATACAATTGATCTGGCAACCATGGGAATTGTATCATGTCAGCGCCCACGATTCGTACGGTCTCTCAGCTCGCTTTACCCCCCTGTTCTGTACCGAAGAGAATTCTTGCTTGCTAGACAGCTAGAGCCATCTTGTGAAAACTGGGTTAACCAAAATGCGTTTCTTGTTTATTTTTTATTACAGTGAAGTAGTGTCAGATTTCCAAAAGAAACACACTAGGTCGTTAGGAACGTTTCTATGTATTTGTAAAGCTTTTCGTATTGGTACGCGATGCTTTTAAAACCCGTGGGTTATGAATTAGCAAGTCCGGCGAGTCTTCCTTAATGATAACGAAAGGTTAGCCTGGCAGCGAGCGTGGCGTGCAACTCCATATGGACACGAGAGAAGCGAAAATGGACGGAGGAAGCGAAGGACAAAAACGCACGCGAACACTAACAAACGCAGATAGGCCGACGGGATGCTTGTACCCGTTTCCTGAGCGCTACTCCTATCACCGTCCGTTCCTCTGCTGGCTATGCTTACCAATGTTTACCCTAGCGTCACTAAATAAGCTACGATAAGAGTACCGCCACTTCGTGCACCTGGAAGCGTCTGGGGGCCATTTTGTTTCTTGCTTGCAGTGTTGCCATCTCTCCCAACGAAACCGCCGCCGGTTGTGACGGGCAGAGTGGGACCGGCCGCTCTAGCGTCCGTGCAGCAGAGAGAGTGAGAGAGGAGAGGCGCCCAGAAACAAAATGGCTGCGCCCACATGTAAGCAAATATCACGTGCTGCCGACCGACCAATGAAAATCCTGGCGGCACATAACAATGAGAGAAAAGAGTGCCGATATTCTACAAGCCTTTATTTAGTGACGCTAGTTTACCCCTTACGGCTCTTAGTAAGCGCCAGGTTTCTGACCCCTTCAGAAACCTAGATGGTAGAGGGAGCTTACGGTTCATTATTTGGGCGTACTTTCTGAATGCCCCCCCCCCCCCCCTTCCCAAGCCATATCAATTCTACAATGTATTTCTTTTTCGTATGTCATTCTTGATGCCCAGGGTTCCCGAGCTGCACGCCTGGATCATGTGGTGTCCTCCACCGAATCCGAGTGCATTGCCATCGCGGCTGCTTTGAGGAAACTTAAGTCATATAAGCCGCGGGAAGTGGTAATTCCGAGTGATTCAAAAGCAGCCCTACAGCTTTTGCGGCGTGGGATCCCCACGAAAAGCGTCTGTCAGCGTTCCTTACGGCTTGCGCAAGAACTCAGCAGCAAGGGTTTTAATGTGCGGTTTCAACGGATTCCATCCCATGTTGGCGTCAAGGGCAATATCAGACGGCACGGAATGCGCTGTCATTTATTTGCCCCAACTGTTAAAGTCTCCGCTGATCACTGGAGCTACTTCCGGCGAGCAGTTGTGAAACGTTTCAAGTCCTTGGTAGATTCCTATCATCAGCCTTGCGTCACAAAGGGGCTTACGAGAGCGGAGGCACCTTTACTGTACCGCATCCGAACGGGCCCAGCGAAGACCACAGCATGGCTATACAAGGTGGGCCTCGGGTGATCGCCTCTGTGTTCGTCATGTGCTACGAAAGGGGATGTACACGCTGTGGGGATCCTGACGCCCAAGCCATTGCGCGATCACTGGGTTTGTGGCGTCGCGCGGCGCCTTTCCCCTCTCTCCCCGAAATTCCGGCTCGTCTTGGCGCCTCTGTGTAGAGCCGAGCCGTCTCTCAAACTCTTGCGTGAGGTGAAGCCTGCAGAGACCGTTGCGGCGATAAAACACTGTCACGCAGCGGGCGCTCCGCCCTGGTAGCGGAGCTAACCTCACCTCATTGGTCCGTTTGAACGAGGCCCGAACCCGACTCTCGCCGGGAGGACGCGAACGCGCGTCCTGCGCGGGGGTCCGTTCGGAGAGACGCTTCCAGGACGCCGAAGGCGTTGGCCGAAGGTATGTGACGCTTTCTTTACCAGCCGGCTGCAAGTCTGTTGCGCCGGCGAAAGCCCACCAGCCCTTCCGGCTGCGGCCCGTGCCTAAGGCTGCTCCTGTCGCCCCTACGCTTGCATATAGTAAGGCCGTACCTACCACTCGACGATCACGCCGTGCAGTACGCGCCTGTGAGCGAATGGGCCCCGTCTCCCTCGCTGCTGCGAGCCGATCCGGCCAGCACGGCGATGCGCGCGCGCACAACGCGCGCCCCGGAATTTGCCCTGACAGAAGAGCCCACTGGCTCTGCGCCGACGAAACGTGCGCACTTGCGCGTGGCGCCCCATCGCCCCTTTCACCTAACGGGAAGTACGTACCTGTGCTGTAAATTGTGTAATTTGGACTGTAAAATAGGTGGCTAGAATGTTAGTATAAAATAAACGTCTTCCCTCCGTACCTTGGGCATATTCCTTTGTCGCCCCTTTCTCCACCTGCCCAACAGAGGCGGTGTTGATTTGGCGCGACGGCGTTTCAGTATCGTGAGCGTGCTCAACTAGCTCGAACCCACGGTGGTTCCTCGCGGTGTGCATGAATGCCTGCCTTGTTCAAAGCTAGCGTTATGCATATTGCGAGGTAGAGAGACCACAAACTGGCGCCCAACGTGGGGCCATTGGCTCATTAGCCTTTGGCCGCTAATTAAGCTGAGTACGCAACCGGAATCAGTCTTAATGCTTATACGCTAGCGGTAGCTGCTACGGGGACGAGGCGACTGCCCCTCCGTACGCGAGTGTGCGTGCACCCCTCGTTAACGCAGACCCACGGGGGAGTGCGACGGTGCAACCGCGGCCCACTGGAGCGGCGGTATACGTATTCCGGGAGAAAGACCACAGCCGCCTCTCGGAGTAGTGCACGCGAGATTTATGCTCTTTGCCGTCCCGTGAGAGCAGAGCACGAACGTGGTAGTTGACGCGCTATCTCGTGCCTCGTTGTCCACTGAGATTCATTGTCCAAGTGTGACTTTAGCCGGCGGCGCAAAAGCGTGCGCCCGTGAAGGAGGCGAAATTGCCACAGCCGTTGAGTGGAGGAAGAGGGCCCACAGTTGAGAAAGGCCGTGCGGACACCCCGCAGAGAGGGGCAGGCGCTTTTCGCGAACTCCATGCCACCGGAAAGCGGACGGGCCTCGGCTGTAAAATCAGGAGGGGGAAGCGATGCCCGTTGCAAGGCGGTTGTATTGAGCCGAAAAGAGGTAGTAGCCGGCCAGCAGAATGACCCGTTTTGTCGCCGGATGTGCGACGGTCTCTGGGAGACAATTTTTTTTGTTTGATTTTTTTTTAGACGCCGAGACGTAGCTTGTCCTGCTGCGGGCGTGCGCCGAGATGCTACTTGTCTTGTAGCAGGCGCGGGAGGGGGGCTGAAGTCAGCGTGTGTCGCCGACGCCCCGGGGGAGTTATTTCTGCTGGACGGTGAAGGACTCGTGCTTAACTACGTAGCCACCGATGATGAGGCAATTGAACCATTCAATGTGGTAACCCCCTAAGTCTGAGTTGCGCACTGCTGCGCTAAACTCGTGACGAACCATTGACCGGTCATTTAGGCGGCTCCAACGTTTTTGGTAAACTGAGTCGCTCCGTGACCTGGCCCGGGACGAGGCGAGACATTTTCGCTGTTGCCGATCTTGCCATGTCTGTCCAACGGTGGAGGCGCGCGGTGGAAATTTAAACCGCCTGGAATTATGAAACTAATTGGCAGTGTGCGTCCTTGGCAGGTAGTCGCTTGCGATTTGAAGGGACCTTTGCCGAGAAGCAAGCTTAAAACTTATACGGTGTCACGGGCTGACTATTTGGCGCTAGAGCATAGTGGCTCTGCGCGGTGATGACAAGGCACCCAGGCTTATCCAGGCTTCTCTCGGCCAGCTCATCAATATAACGTCACGAAGAGGTCACCTCAGTAATTATAGCACACTAAAGGGCAGGTACTTTCGCCGCCCGTGCTAACCAATTCTTTCAGTCTAAGTCAGCGCGGCCGCCCTGGCCGTCCCAGCCCAATCTGTGTGGTCAGTTGTCTCTCCCCTCCAGCAAAGCTGTAAGCGCATGTTTTCTCTTTTTACTCGGTTTGTAAGAGTGTGCATGTTACGTGGCACTGTCTGTATTAGTGTGTCCCCATTTGGGCGTTGATGACTGCACGTAATGTATCTTGTCCTAATTTGTTTTGTTATTGTTTAGAGCACTAGTTTAATTGCACAGGGTGAGGAAGTGTTCCGCTTAGTATTTTGAGCGTTGTACCGCGTGATGTAGCATGAACCTATTTTGTTTGCTTAGTTTCTGGGTTCGGTACGGTTCGTGTGTTAGCCTCGTTGAAGGCGTTAGGGTTGTTTTCTTTTTTATGTATGTGTGTGTGTTGTCGGTGCACGATGTAGTGTTCTCTTTTTCCAGTGCTTTAACGTTATTTATTTGGTACAGGAACCCCTTAGTCTGCGCATGCGGGACGAAGTGCTTTGTACGTTCTTTTCTTTTTTGCCCCTTTTAGCAGTGAGCAGGGCTAGTTTTCATCTCTTCTGTTTTTTTACTCAGGCGCAGTCTTGACGAAAGAGCGAATGCCGAAAAGCGGCGGCTGGGTCGGTCGCGGGAGTGCCCTTCGAGGACTGTCTTTGGCTTTCGCGCGCAGCCAGGGTCGAGAGTTATAGTCTTGTTTTGAAGGTGTCGGATTTCGGCCGTCCGCGGCCCCTGTGTTCGGGCGAGCAGCGCGTACTGGAGGCCGTTGCGTGAACTGTGTGAAGTTTGGAGAGCAGGCCAGACTTTGGGGGACCATATACTCAATGCCAACGGGAGGTTGTGTTTTCCTGGAAAACGCGGGCCGGACGTACGCTACGAGTGGGGCGCACCGCGTGGTGGCGAGGGGGCACGAACACTGTGACGCGCATGTTGTGCGGATATTCGTGAGTGCGTGTGGTGTGTGCTTCTGCCAGCTTCGGCGGACCCAAGGTGCCTTCCGCGAGTGGTTTTTGCTTCGCCCGGTGCGCCCGCCGTCACGTGGTGTCTCGTCGGTGTGGTGGAGGGTCCGCAGGTGCCCGCTTCTTGGACTCTGCGGTTCGTGAACTTGACCGGGCCCTGGACAGCTGCGCTGATTCGGGGACCAACAATAGGTACCCCCCCTGTGCACCGCCTGCGGCGGGCGAGCGTAGACGGGCTGCTCTGCACCGACGATAACGGGACTGGGGGCCAGTTGCAAGCTGCGGAAGAGGTGCCCTCTCCAGATGCGGACAATGTGGTGTCATATCGGAACTGCACCATGCGTCATCGGCACCACGGCTGTCGTCCGGCAGCTGCCTCGCTCGCTCTGGGCGGCAGCCACCGCCAGCAACGGGTCATCGCTCTTTGGCGGGGCTCTCATCGGGTGCCACGCGAGGTCTACACCTGAGCAGCGCCCTCGCGGTCATCATACCTGCCGGCTGGCTGCTCAAGCCGCATTTCCTCCTGGCTGGTACCCCCCTTCACGGAGCTGCTGTCTCGACGCTACGGTGAGGTCGTTCCGGCACTGGTGCCCACCATCTTCCTTTTCTTGATTGACCACAACGGACGTTCCCCCTAAAGAACTTTCGTGCTCCCAACCGCGGGACTTTGCACAAGCCCCGCGGAACTGAGTCTCCTGAATTTGTATAAATATTATTTTCGTAGCTCAGCGTAGTTTCTAGCATGCCTGTGCCTTCTCTTTTGCGCTAATTCTTTGTCGTCGTAGTGTGTTTCTTTCTTTTTTTTGTAATCCTATGTTGCATAGTGTCGTCCTGCATGTATATATTATTACCCTTATTGTTATTATTATAGTATCGCATTGATTGTAATTGTATATTTCAATAGCTTCATTTTGTGTATGCATGTGGAACCGATTACCATGTATTATGTATCTCAGTGTCGCGTATAGTTTCCTGTGTGTATCATTCGTGCTGGAGGGGGGGGGGGGGGGGTAGTGTTGGTAGTGTAGTTTGTAAATATTTTGTATGGGCTGGGGACTGAGACTGCCCTGTGCATGCACTCTTTTCTACTCTTTGCCGTCTTTTGCATGCCGGGGCGATGGCCGGTCAACTCTTCTCAGACCGGCGAGGGCATTTAAGGAGAGGGGAGTGTGGGGATCCGGACGCCCTAGCCATTGCGCGAGCACTGGGTTTGTGTCATTACGCGGCGCTCTTCCCCTCTCTCCTCCAAAATTCCGGCTCGTCTTGGCGCCACTGCGTAGAGCCGAGCCGTCTCTCAAACTCTTGCGTGAGGTGAAGCCTGCAGAGACCGTTGCGGCGATAAAACACTGTCACGCAGCGGGCGCTCCGCCCTGGTAGCGGAGCTAACCTCACCTCATTGGTCCGTTTGAACGAGGCCCGAACCCGACTCTCGCTTGGACGCGAACGCGCGCCCTGCGCGGGGGTCCGTTCGGGGAGACGCTTCCAGGACGCCGAAGGCGTTGGCCGAAGGTATGTGACGCTTTCTTTACCAGCCGGCTGCAAGTCTGTTGCGCCGGCGAAAGCCCACCAGCCCTTCCGGCTGCGGCCCGTGCCTAAGGCTGCTCCTGTCGCCCCTACGCTTGCATATAGTAAGGCCGTACCTACCACTCGACGATCACGCCGTGCAGTACGCGCCTGTGAGCGAATGGGCCCCGTCTCCCTCGCTGCTGCGAGTCGATCCGGCCAGCACGGCGATGCGCGCGCGCACAACGCGCGCCCCGGAATTTGCCCTGACAGAAGAGCCCACTGGCTCTGCGCCGACGAAACGTGCGCACTTGCGCGTGGCGCCCCATCGCCCCTTTCACCTAACGGGAAGTACGTACCTGTGCTGTAAATTGTGTAATTTGGACTGTAAAATAGGTGGCTAGAATGTTAGTATAAAATAAACGTCTTCCCTCCGTACCTTGGGCATATTCCTTTGTCGCCCCTTTCTCCACCTGCCCAACAGAGGCGGTGTTGATTTGGCGCGACGGCGTTTCAGTATCGTGAGCGTGCTCAACTAGCTCGAACCCACGGTGGTTCCTCGCGGTGTGCATGAATGCCTGCCTTGTTCAAAGCTAGCGTTATGCATATTGCGAGGTAGAGAGACCACAACGCTATGTAATGTGTTGCCCAGAGCATGATGCCGAACGGACTGCAATGCTCTCAGCGATTCGAAAGTTGGAAGCCCCACACAACACTCTGGACCACATCGCCTTTCCAAGGGGACATTGGATGCTGCGCCGAGACGTGTCGGTACGGGCCTTGTACTAAGCTTCCTTCAGGAGATGGAACTGCCAGACTTGTGGTGAAAGAACCCTAACATTGGCTAAATAGAATGAGCACGGGCAGAGCAATCGGCGGCATGTCCAGCCAGCCTAACCCCGCCTGAACGCGCACAACAACAACAACAGCCACCACCACCCCGGGATCGGTATCTTCTTTGACAACTTGTCCAACATAGTTATATCTATCCGCGTTCCCAGGTATTCATTACCTACGCCAAAGCTTTCGGCGTGCCTGTTTCTTTCGATTCTTTCACGTTCATTTTTAATCCCACAAATTAATTTTTTTTCGCGTTACAAAAAATTCGAAACTGAAAAAAAAGTCACGCCATATCCACGGAATGAATTATGATAAGTGGGGCGAAGCTCGAGAGGGGGAGATCATCGGTAACCGTAACTCTCCCGTGAAAGTTCGCCCATTACATCATTAAGAAAGACGTAAGACTGTGTGCGTACATTGTACAAATCAACTTTTATTTTCGGATTCAATGCTCCCAGGCCCAGACCTGGTGAAAGACCCCGCGCCATCGAGGACTACCCCGCACCTTTACCACAATTTGTCACGTAGGATGGGACACAACGGTAAAGAAAGAACTTTTATTTAGGGCGAACTTGTGCCCGAACAAGACGAGAGGAAACGAGCAAAGGTCCTTGCGTCTCGTTCGATCTCCGAGAACGACTGCCTGCGTTCGTGGCGTGATCTCTTGCGTGATCTCCCCCTCGCAGTGCACGTGCGCTCGCGCCTCCGTTGGCGAACACAGACAAGCTCGCGCTCCCGGTGCCGAGTTTGCGCTGCCGGTTGCAGCCGGTTCTTGCGCGTGCAACGCGGCCCACTTTGCGACATCTCCGAAAGCATGCGGTGGTCACGTACCACGAGACACAAGGGATGGACAGACCCATGGCTTTAGGAGCTTCGCCCCTAAAAGAACTTGTACCATTCGCGAACGTAAAGCCTATCGCCACGCCGCGGAAGAAGACGACAGCGTAGTGGCTTCGTCCATTGGTCAAGGTTTGCTCGCATGGCGGACGATTGCGTCGCAGCAAAATGAAGGTCGAAGCGGTGGCTTCGACGACGTTGCACGGCGCACGCCGGTGATCGGGACGCAGGCTCTGAATGTGCAGATAACAAGCTGTCCGGCAGGTTTGAGCTCAGCTTTCCGCTTTCTCTTCTCTCCCCCCCCCCCCCCCCCCCCCCCTTTTTTTTTTTTTCTTTTCCATTTCGACCTCCGCGGCGCCCAGCTTCGAGCGTCCATAATGGCGGCCTGTACGGCGAGCGCATCGTTAAACGGACCCGAAGGGTTTTCTTCCTTTTTTAACTCTCCGCCGCTTTCAGGTCATTATGTGTTGGCAGCCCTTCTCCTCCGAGGCTAGCCGATAGGCAAAAGCAAAATGAAAAAAGAAAAAAAAAAGAAAAGAAAAGAAAACGCTGCAACGAGAAGCGAGAACGTACGACATCGCTTTCGCCAACCGATTCCTGCTTTCTGCATCCGCGAGCCGTAAAGCAAGAGGAGACCGCCTGCGAAAGCAAGAGGGAACGCTCCATTCGCTGCTTGTTTATTTTAGTTTTCCGCTACCAGTCTTCTTAGCTTGGAAAAGCCAAGCCAAACCGAGCCAGTTATACAAAATAGAATAAAAAGCGGAGAATTCTGCAGCAAAAACAAGGAAAAGCGTAGTTCATGTACGACGTTCGCCGCTTCTCCGGTTCCGAGTCTTATTTTGTTAAGACAAGCCAAGCCAAGCCGAGCAGCGGAGCTAGGGAAGAACCAGACGGGCGAACGACGCTCTCTCCATTCGGACGTTTGTATTTTTCCTCTCGTTCCGTGCTTGGAAAAAAACGCGCGCGTTATCTGCTTCATCCTGCTCACGTCTTCTAAATGAAAATGTGGTTGCGTAAAAAGCAAGAGAGCAGAAACGCCGTGGCACAGAGCGGACAGAAACCTGGAGTCCCGAAATTTTTTGCTTTTGTGTTGCACCGAAGCGCGCGTTTCATGGTCACGTCTCCTTACTTTTGCGGCCACCACGGATTGTTTCGCTGTTATTTCGCCCTCTTGCAACCAACCTTTCAAGGCCGATCATGATCATACTGTCTTTAATGCGCCTCCGGGTCCGGTTGGGGGCAGCTCATCAGCTGTGCAAGAAGCAAGTTGTTCGGGCTGCAGCAGGTTTGGACTCAGAGTGTTAAACGAGCTGTGCAAGAAGCAAGTTGTTCTGCCACAACAAGTTTTGACTCATTAAAGAGTATACATGAGCTGTGCAAGAATAAAGTTGTTCGAGCCACAGCAAGTTTGGACTCATTAAAGAGTGTGTAAACCAGCAGTGCAAGAAGAAAGCTGTTCGAGCCGCAGCAGATTTGGACTCATTCGAGAGTGTGTAAGAAGAAAGTTGTTGGAGCCGCAGCAAGTTTGGACTCATTAAAGAGTGTAAACGAGCTGTGCAAGACGCTGTTCGAGCCGCAGCAAATTTGGACTCATTCGAGAGTGTGTAAACGAGCTGTGCAAGAAGCAAGTTGTTCGAGCCGCAGCAGGTTTGGCCTCATTACAGAGTGTGCCAACGGCCCGCGGTCATTGGCGGATCCGTAGTGGGGGGGTCCGGATGTCCTGAATCCCCCCCCCCTTAATTTTACAATTTATACTCCCAAGATGATGTCTAGTTATGAAGATGTCTAGAAGATGTCTAGAAAACATCTAGTTGATGATTTTTTTTCTATTTCTTGTATTTTGGCTTAACGAAATTGCGGTGAATAAAAAGGTTACTATCCTCGTCCTTCTTATCATCATCATAACTGATAGAAGCTGACCCCCTCAGAAAAAAAAAATTGGCCGCGTATCTGCTCTTTTCGTTGCAAATGTCGACAAAAGACGTCTTTCGTCGACATTTGCCAAGTAAATGCCTCCCTTCGCTTTCCCGCTCACCTCTCATGCTGTTCCTCTTCTGTCGCGCTCCTCCCAAGGTAAACACGCAAAAGGTTTGCTCAAGTCAATTTAAATTTACCGCGTTCCACTGCTCTAGGCCAGGTGCTTCGATGCCAGCGCTGCCGTACGGCGGAGACACGCGTGAATCGAGGCGCCCTACTTCAACGTTTAAAAAACCACGTTGCTCTATATAATCCACGTGCGTTCCAAACAGAACGTGGAACCTATCTAGTGGAACCTTTTGCAACTGTTTCAGCTTGATTTCTTAAAGTGCCGCGAGAAGCTATAGTGGTGCGGGCGACCGCATGCAGGCGACGGAGTAAATTTTTTTTTCTGCAGTGGATGTAGTATGCCATTTCGCCAAGATCTAGCATCCATAAATTATTTTATAAAGGAACACTGTCAATATCACTTATGTACTGCTTTTCCGCCTTATATCTGGGTAACGTGTTGTTCTTGTTCAACAACGTTGACAAGCCGCACTTAGACGTTGAGATTTGGCTCTGGGTATATAAGACTATTGCGCGCCACTTGTTTCACTTTCGCCGGGTGGCTGAATCGAGTCACAGACAGGCAGACAGACAGATAGATATACAGGCAGACCAAAATTTCTGCGTTTAAGTAGCCCAAGAAAGACTAGATCTTTAAAACCTGGATCTGCCCCTGCCCGCGGTGCGCCTAGAGAGAGAGAGAATAGTCTTTAATGATACTGGTGAGGTTAGCCTGGCCAAGGCGCCTAGCTTGCTACACCAGATGTATAAAAAAAAAAGAAGAAATCGATGAACAGATGATGATAATGACTGTGATGAAGACTACGCGCTCATTAAGAGAGTCCTGTTTAAAGAGTCTGATCAAGTCCTGTGCTTCGCAGGAAAGACAGTAGAGCCTAGACTCGAAGTTCCTTCAGCGGCGATGCCGGTCAGGTTGCAGGCAGCAAGAAACAAAACACCTCGACGGAAATAAACCCTTTCCTAGACTTTCGTCACGTAATAGGAATCCGTGGCAACGCCTTGGGCGAAGTGCATTTGACAAAAGTTTCGAAGTCATGTCTGTGATCGTATGCATTGCAATGTAGCGATTGAAGTATACTTTGGGCCAGAATCCTGAATATGTGCCCCCCCCCCCCCCCTTTTTTTTTTTTTTTTGGTTTTATTCATCCTCATCAGACTTGATTTCGGTAGCTAGAACGACTGTTCAGCTCAGCCTTTCCGGTTTGGAAAATAAACGCAGTGCCGCCGCAGCTGTTCTAAAGGCCGCACAAATGTAACTTCCATTCAACAAACTTCACAGGACCAAAAAACAATCTTTAGAAAACTCTGCCAAAAATGGCGTCAGTCCGCAACAGGCACCTTTGAGAAGTCCGAAGCCAGCTTCCCATATTTCATTTTTGAGCACTTGTGTTTGTCATCACTTTGGAGTCGTTTGCAGGTTCTGCAGGTTATAGTACTCTTTGCAATGGTTTATTCAGGAAGAGGGAATTTGGGGGGTTATTAAGTGCAATGCACTTCTTAAGCGACCCTGAACCTGCGTCCACCGGCGATGTCCGCGCACGTGGAGATGGGCGCGCGCAGCCTGGCCGCTGACATAGCACATACCCACGTGGGGGATTGGCCAGGAATCTCCTCGTCTTCCTTGGCAACGGGGGGAGATGGGCGCCCGCAGCCTGGCCGCTGACATAGCACATACCCACGTGGGGGATTGGCCAGGAATCTCCTCGTCTTCCTTGGCAACGGGGGGAGATGGGTGCGCGCTGCCTGGCCGCTGACAGGGCACATACCCACGTGGGGGATTGGCCAGGAATCGGGTGTGAGAAGGGCTAATGCACCCGCTTAAAGGAGTACTGACACGAAATTTCAAAGCTGAGATCCGCTCTAGCAATCAAGTACAATGACAACACAAATAGGTGTCTGTCAATAAATGCATCTTTCTTTCTTTGTAGTTGTGTGTGTGTGTGTGATCTCTCTTTCGCGAACATTACCGAACCGCACAAATTCAACTCGTGCATTCGCACTTTCACATTCTTCCCCTCGGGGAAATGCGGGGAATTTTTTCGTCCAGGCGTTGCTGTGATGGTGTTCTCTGCCTCCTACACGTCTTCAAGCAAAGAAGTTAATCTGCAGGCGCTTACCACCGGAATGCCTACTGTCGTTTTCTAGCCATTTTTAAACCAGGGTTCTCATATCGCAATTTGGGCACACCGCTGCTTTTGTTGCTAAAGTACGTTTGTTTTCCTTTGTTGTATTTTGTTGTATGTGTTTTTTTTACAAGCGTGTTTGTTATTGAAACCGCAGCCGCTAGCGACGCCAGCGCCACCACCTCCCGCGTTTTTCTGACGTCGCATTGTGCAGTAGATCCACACATTCCTGGTCTCCGTGAAAATTCGAGCCTGAACATTGCATTCTCCCACTCCACACCTACGACCCAAGTACGGCATGTTATCAGACGTTATGTACACGAGGCTTGTCTACTGCTGAAGTTGAATCCAGCCTAACTGAACCAGCAATACACCAATGCCAACCATGCCTTTCGCAATCTCAAAATAAAATTTCTATCATTCGCCATCCCTCAGTTGAAATTTCCGAAGCGTTTGTTCAAGCAATACGCGAAATCGAGCAAATACGCAGCGATTTCTCCGAAAAATGTCGCGGCAAGGGCAATAAACTACTCGGTTCTGATAATGCGTAATTTGTACCACGCGGTGCCTTGACACGTCGTGGTACCGACTATGGCGTGAGGAGTCCAAGGCGCATATCATGGTTACGCCACGGGAGCACTTGCATAATTATGAGTTTCCTGCGGTTCTGCTAATCCATGAGTTATTGGCGTGAGTTAACGGTGCAGAAAGGCCTCTTATCACACATGGCCTTGAGCTTTGAAAACTTTATAAAGAGCGCTAACTACGGCAGTATCCTTTCCAGCCTTGCTGTCCTATATTTAGGACATTACCCAAACTTTTTTCAGCAATTTGAGAACATAACCAAAACAGCTGAATTGCAGGGAAATAGTTGTTCAGGGATACCTCTTTCGATAGATATCATTGATAGATAGATATCACCATTGTTCGATTTAGTTGCGGAGTACCTTACGACCGCACAATGTCCGTCCGCGTCCGTGCGCATAGCATTTACAATCGCAAAAGATCACACAGGCACCGGCAGGATTCGAGCCTGTGCCTGGTAGACCAGACAGAGTTAATGCCAGTCGTCTTACCCATTGGGCTACGACCGTGAGTTAGCTTAACGGCTTACTCCCTCGCCTGTAACTGTGCGGAGTACCTTAGGACCTCCCAATGTTCGCCCTCGTCCATCCGTGCACACACCACCATCAAGCGAAAACCAAGCGAAATTCGATTTAAGCCGTGAGTTGCAGTTTCATTTTAGGAATAATCAAGGTGTCACTCACGGCTCAAATCGAATGGCGGTCGGGGGGCATATCGGATGTCACTCTGGGCGCAACTTGGATGTCATTTCGAGTCCCCGTACTCCGCACCCTCGCCATCACCCACGGAGTGGAGATGCTGCTTTTTTTTTTTTTTTTTTTTTTTGCTACAGTTGAATGCTAGAAAGACCTTGCAATGAAGACCAGGCAGACGTCGGGGTGATTCCAAGGACCGAAGTTCTAGTTTGATGACATGGCTGCAAATGTAAGAATACTCGCACGACGAGCTTTATTTTTGTGTGTGGGCTCAGTGCTTTCGAAAATTTCGCCAAACAAGCAAAAACATGTTTCTGTTGGAATTTAAATTTTTGATTACCTGATGACCTAATTTGATGTCGTGCTTGTAAATAGCTATTTACTTCTATGACAAGCTCTTTTTTTTTGTAAGCTTATAGGGTCCAAATATTAAGGACAAGTTCGGGGGCCACCAATAGCACGAACCAAATTCTGTGACGTCATAGAAAAATCGTCGGAAAGTAGCTGGTAGTCGTTACTGCTTGATATGTTTTCTTTAATATCTAGATTATTTAATTGAAGTTTCCCCGCCAGGGCTTCTTGCCTCTTTCTCATTAAAGCCTATCAATCAATCAATCAATTGAAGTTTGCAATAGAATCGGTGTCGTTGCTGTCCCGACAAAGCATTATTTTTAACCAACCAAATTTTTATTTCGTCTTCGTGGCTCCTCTATAGGTCAAGACTAAAAACGTTTTTAAATCTGTTTAGTAAAACAATCCTTAACTCACCGGCTTTTTCTCAATTTACCATGCTCAAATTCGGAAACTACCCTCTTTCAAATCCAGGTGCAAAATCCCCCGCTGAAGAAATCCACGCTGTCGCAATTTTTGTCTTCAGATATCCCCTCAAGAAATAGTCCACAGCATCAGTGGTAGCGCTCGTGATCCTCATAACCGACTCGGCACGTTTGTCTATTGCGGCATCCTTGCAAGCGCTATAGTTCACCGTTCTAATTAAGCGCCTGTTTCTTTTTCTTTTTTCGCTCCGTCGGGGAAAAGGGATACGCCCCAGCCAGCGATCAATAACCTTGTTGTTGCCTCGAAACGTGCAGGCACGAAGAAGAACCTGCTCTTCGCAGTCTTCGCTCGTCTGCACGACTCCGAGTTCGCATTACCTGAAGCAGACGTGTTAAGTAACGATGAATCATAGCGTCGAAGCTCAGCAAAAAGTTTTTATATCGAGCAAAGGGGAATAATCTCGCCCCCACCCTGCGCGTTAAGTGGGGTTTAAGGGCTTTCAATCGTGCACTTCCAACGTATGGCCCCGGTCCAAGTCTGGGTGAACAGGAAACTTAATGAAAAAAATAAGGAAAACGGAAAGCGGCCAGTTATCGTGGAGAATTATGTAGTGCAAATTTTATGTACTGTGCGCTTAGCCTGTAAATCTCCATAATGGCGCAACTTACGTGACTGTCCTTGCTTTTTTTTTTTTTTGTGCTCGCTCGCAATTTCTTGAAATCGCAACTTGGCATGTGGATGATACGTCCCGTTCTGGTAATTTTAAGGAAAGTCTGCGTTCTTTAGGACCGTTGAGAGTATTGACATCATATTTTTAAAACTGACAGCGTTAAAAGTTGAAGCGATAGTATAGAAGACGGAGTAGTCTAACGGACTGTTCCGGCACATGTTATTCTTGAGCCTACCTGTCTCTTCGTCTTTTAGGGCTGCAGATTTGATTTGATTGATTGTGGGGTATTACGCGCAGACGCAACGCAGGCGATGAGGCGCGCCGTAGGGGAGGGCTCCGGATTAATTTTGACGACCTGGGGATCTTAATCGTGCGCCGAAATCTCGTACACACGGGCGTTTTTGCTTTTCGCCTCCACCAGAAAAGCGGCCGCCGCGGCCGGGAATCGAACCCGCGACCTCGTGCTCAGCAGCGCAACGCCTTAGCCACTGAGCCACCGCGGCGGGACCTAGGGCTACAAATTTAACGTTCGTGATGAACGACGAGTTTTTCCCGCGCTTTCAGCATGGTGTGGGAAATGAAGAAGACGTTTATTTCGCGTGACTATTTAGCCGTGTGCCGGTGAACCACGCAGAAAGGCAAACTAAATCACAGCGTTGACATCAACCAATCCTACAGAATCAATCAGATTAAAAATTTAACTGAAAAATAATCTAGGAAGATGTCGGGGTGCACGGCTCATCTGAGAGGCCGGTAGGAGTTCTGCAGTTGATTACAGAAACGTTGCATAACGAAGGTGAGGATGCAGATAAGTACGTGCTAATTTATCTATTTTACAGCGTCACTTGTAGATAGGTGCTGCGTTGCTTTAGAATCGGCCGACATCCGCAGTCGGAGGAAATCATCACCATCACTTATATAAGCTGGCCCGTGTGGTGTCTGGTAATTGTTCAAGAAAGCTATAGATGGTGAATTTATGTCAGGAATGACCTCCCATCCAAGTATCAGCGTTAAATGTAAGATAGCGTTTCCGTCGCTGGCAAAACAACGAACTACAATGGACGACCACACAAATGGCACATTATCAGGCACCACCCACCACACGTGTGACAGCGTTGTGAGAAAGTCTGATAGCATTCGTGAAATCATCCTGCTGGTGATGAAATTTGTAGTACCTCCGTGGTCGTCCTCTGAACTTTTTTAAAGGCGCCAAGACTTGTCTCCAACCGATTCGCGACCCAGACGGCTTATATGCTTGCGGCATTCTCCTCCGTGTAGAAAAGCGTTTAAGGACGAGAAGCCTGCCCATTGTCACGTAACTGATATTATCGTGTTCAAAGCATAGTGACTATGACTTTTGCATATGGCGAGCCTATCTGAGTAGCGCAATACAGTACAGTGCGACACCATCGCAGCCATCTCTGTGGTGGCTCTGGAGTACAGCAATCACCTCGTATGCAGTTCAGGCTCTTGAAAGGGAATTCCCGGCTGAGAAACTGCTCTACGCGCGATGACCCTGACCCTTGTTTGTCTGGTGGGACCATCGCCAACACCGCATTACTGGGAATGAAGGACTGAAACAGTGTAGTAATTGTCCTGCCACAGGCGGTTGTCGAGTTGAGTGAGCATCGTAGCTGTGGAAGGCACAGTGTGCCTTCGTGTGCTTTGATAATGCCGGACACCTAACGGTAAAATAGGTACAGGCGATCCCTGGCTTGGCGTTCGAGGTTTGTGTGGGGCGAGAAGTCTTGACAAGTCGGCCCGGCTTTGTACAGGAAATCGTTACCACGGGAGGCACATGAGAATGCTACATTTTTGCTCTTTAACTTCGTCAACTGATGATAGCTTTATCCAGCATACATTTAGCCCCCAATACGGGAAGATAGCGCTGTGAGGGCTGTGAACGGAGTTGGAGCAGGCGGCACCTCCCCTATGCCAGGATACTGGCGATAAGGTAGGCAGCAAAGATAATCGGCTTCTCAGCTGTCTGCTTATTGATGTTCTATTGCTATTTCATGGAAAAAATAGCGCATACGAGAAGCGCCGGTGGGAGGAGCAATCGCGCGCTTTCTGAAGCGGTGGCGCCCTCTCTTGCGTCGAACCTGATTTAAGCAATTTGCATGTCCCATCTGCCCCAGTTTGGGGTAGTGGCAGGGGTGAACGCGAGCGCAGCGCAATGTTCGTGCCTCGCCCTAGGGGCTCGTCCTCGGTGACCAACTAGGTCCTGGCACCAGGTAAGTATGCCTTTTCTTGCTTCGAACGACCATCCGATCCGATTAGGCCTAGTTTGGGGAGCCGGTGCGTATTTGAGTGTAACACAAATTATGACCCCTCTACAAACAGCTTCTGCTTGTACTTGACGATTTCTGAAGCAGACAGGGAGCGTTACACAAATCTTAAAATCGTGTTAGTTTCTTTTGAGCCGGCTTTATTCATTATACACTTTTCTTTTAGTACGCGTTACGTTCTAGCGCGAGGCGTTGGGAATTTAGTGTCCCGGTGTTTTAGCACCGCGACTACAGGAGACGACGACAGGAGACGCCGACAGCCCTAGCCATTAAGGTGCTTCGCCCCTAAAAATTGTTGAAGCATGAGGATCTATATGTCTCTACCTAATGGTTTAAGCACTCGGTTAACAGGTCCAGTTTTGCAGGTCTGGCTTAACGGGTCCGGTTAAATTGGTCTGGTTAAAAGAAGCCCCATTAAACAAATCATATTAAACGGGTTGAACTAAGCGAAACTCCGTTTAATAATCCTGAACAACAGAACTGGTTTTTACGTGGAAACAGGATTCCTTAGTGCGGAAAAACCTCATGTGTCTCGCAGGAACCAACCTTCAGCTCTGAGGGATCGATTGAAATCTTCCGCTGCATTATGACGTCTATGCGTGGTATCTACGCGTAAAGTTATTTATTTATTTACAAGATACTGCAAGGATGAAGCCCAAGCAGGAGTTGTACAGGCACTAAACAGGAAAAAAAAGAATATGAAAAGGCATCAAGCCTGACATCACATACATACAACAACCAATTAAGCGGGATTACATGACTTACATTTTGCAAAAAAAAAAAGGGGGGGGGGAGAGAAACATGGCACTGAAGTAAAGCAATGCAACAACACAATGAAACAGTGGATAAGAAAACAGCAAATCATTTTCAGGTCACCAGGAAGACATGCGCGTCAATAGAATCTGTCGACAGAAGGGCGGCAAGCGGTAGCTTGTTCCACTCACTCACTGATCGTGCGTGGAAAAAACGAAAATTTGAAAAGATTAGTTTTAAGTGCGAATGCACTTTATAAGCGACCCCAAACCATCCACCGCCGGCGGCGGCGGCGGCGTCCGCAGTGCTCCTCTATATTTAAAAAAGAAACAGCATCCGGCGCCAGGTTTCGATCCGAGGACTTTGCGGCCGCAGCGCGACGCTCTACCGACCAAGCCACGGACGCGACGCTGATATCAGTGTTAGTGACGCGCCTTATATCTTTAACGCATTCAAACTACGTCGTCAGCGGCGTGCGTTGGCGACTCAGCGGCGTTATAGCGGCTTGATAACTGCGTGGTGTACACGTGATACTACAAACCCGATGGAAGAGATGGAAGAGAAGGCGGCGAGGCGGTGGACTGCGGGGGCCGAGCGCAAGCGCCGCAAGCGGGCCGACAACCGTGCATTCGCACTTTCACATTCTCCCCCTCGGGGAAATGCGGGGGAATTTTGATCCTTTTGGCGAAATACGGAGTTAAGGCAAGGGCATGTAAATTGCGACCGCGCCGTGTTGCCAGGAGACTAATGTAGGGGCTGGAATCAAATAAATACCTAAGTCCTTCGCACCCTTGGTAAAAACTCAATTCATTTGACAGTCTTAAGGCAAACTTCTTGCACGGCGAGCCAGGGACAAAAGGGGGCAATATTTGCCAGGTGGATCCGTAAAGAGACAAAATCTAATGCTCAGTTCATCAGGCCTGTGCAGCAGAGGGGAGTAATAAATACTCCCCTGTACAAATGTACAGAGGGGAGTAATAAATTAGGCCTCATTCAAGAAGCCCCCCAGCCATAACCATTGCCAGCAACGATGCGCTGGCTAGATTGTAACGACTCTCCGGGCCACTTGGCCTCTTCTCTATTCCCGCTATCATCATTATTTATTTCACCAAAAGCGACGAGGAAACAAGTGATAACGTTCAAAAGATAAACCAAAGCATCTACAGTCCCGAAATGATGACGGCTGGATAGATTCGGTTAGACGCATCACGTCTACTACAACCTGCGGCCATCCCTGCTCTGCGTGCTTCTTCTACTTCTCATTTCGTCCGCCCCACCTTCTCCGGCGATTAAGCAGCGCCTTCAATACCGACGCCGACGGCCGAGCAACACCGCTTTCCTCATCATTTTACTTGCACTTTCAATGCCTCACCCTCCAATCTTCTCTCCTCCTCGACGGAGAAGGAGGAAGGTACGAGGGGAAAATCAACGTGTCCTCAAGAACCATTTTCCTACTTTCCACAGCGCCACTAAGCCGCGTTTGTATTGTTGTCTGCTCTTTTCAGCGTTTTTACTTCGGGGGGGTTCCGCCCTCGGCCACCACGCGCCGCCACTGGCCCCACTTTTCTTCCAGACTCTCCCCGGTTTCGCCTCCAGCTATCGCCGTCATCGCAGACCGAGGAAAGGTGCTGTTAAAGCCGGGCTTGCGAAGACTGAGTGGCTGTAAAGGGAGGGAGGGGGGGACGCCAGCGGGTCAGGATTGGAGCGGCCAACAGGGCTTATTTTATGCGCATCCAGGTCCATTTAATGGCGCTGATAATAGCCTCTCCGGAGCCGGCAGCAGCAGAAGATTGCCGCTGCCTCGTCTGCTGCGTTCTACGGTCTGCCCCCGAGCGGTGGCTGTCTTGGGTTCCTGACTCACGCTCGGGACCTAGACAGCTTGCTGGTGTCTTGAAGGCATCAAAATAAAAAGAAAATGAGATAGTAAAACGGAGGAAAAAAACACGACCGTAAACTACGAAGCCGTAGCGGCGTCCGCTCGTTGGGCTAAATTCCTCCAAGCCCTCGGCTCTTGTCCGGCGATAGAGAAATGAAACAAAACAACACAAAATGGCGGTCGCCTCGCTTGGCTTCAGACAGGGCCTCGCGTGCGTGTCCATACGTACTACAACCATGCGAGCAGGAAAGTTGGGTCGAAGAAGCGCTGAAGAGCCGTTCCCCGCCGCTCCCTTCTTTCGCTTTCGTCTGCTTTTTTGTATATTGGCTTCGTTTCGCGCTTGGCTTGTCTTTGCTTCGCGTCGTTGGCCGAGCGGCTTTCTTTCGCCGCGCTTTTCCTCTCTGGGTTAAGAGTGCTTAAGTCGCTTTCTGCGCGCGTCCTTTGTTCGTTTGCGTCCATTTTTTCCCCTGTAGCGTGTAATCCAGAGTGCATTTTCGCGTTGCGACGAGCATAAGTGCGCTGCGTAAGAGTAAAAATGACGCATAAATACAGAACGAGGGCGAAGAAGGGCTACTCGAGAAAAGGGCGTGTGCTGCTTCGAGATGGTCCGGTGATTCCGTTGGCTCTGGGGAAGAAAAGAGATTTCGTCTAAAAGGAGGGCAAATTAGGACTCCTTATTATGGTACTCTTTATTTTTACTTTGGACTAACACTAACGTGTAGTTTTCTTTTTGTTTATTTTTACTTCGAATTCGATTAACTTTATGTTGAGCTGGACCCTTCTTTCGGACAGAGATCAGAAATAACACGAAAAAGAAGGAAATTTTTAAACCACGAAATCTGCGCCATGATTAGGAACACGGTAATGGAGCGTTACACGATAGTTTAGGCCATCCGAAACGGTATAGCGCCGAAAGGATACAGGAATCGATAAATTTGCGCTCTCAATCCTCAAACTGGCTACATTTTATAGCAACAGTTTTTTCTCCAGTTCTGAAACGACACGTACGTAATGACGAGCGTAGCCTCTGCCTGACCATTCCGGGCACTATGCTTAGTAATGGTTACTACTATGCTTAGTAATCCGAACACTATGCTTAGTAATGCTTAGTACTATGATTAGTAATCCGGGCACCATCTTAGTAATGCTTAGCACTATGCTTAGTAATCCGGGCGCTATGCTTAGTAGCACTATGCTTAGTAAACCTATAGCTTGTGGTGCTTGCCGAAAAGCTTCCGATAAAAAAGCTTGCCGTACTTGCTCGCAAACGTTCGAACACTCAGCCAGTAACCTAAGAAGCTTTTCTCTCTACGGAAGCTAGAGCGAAAGCCTTAGACAAGAAATACGGCACCCTCCCGGAAACGGTCTACACGGATGCAGCCACAATCCGGGGTAGAAGAGCAAAGACAGTGGTAGTCACCACATAGACAGAGCTCCTTGTCAGTGCCACCGTAATAACAGCATCAACCAAAGAAGCGGAGGAGCTAGCTGTGGCACTGGCCCTCACGCAGACGGAAGCCACGCGGTGGTCGTAAGTTCTCGTAACAGACTCCCACGAAGCGTGCAGGAGCTTCAGGTCTGGTTGGGTGGCACCAGCAACGCACCGCATGCTCTCAACCTAATTCCCTGACAGAAAAGTAAGGATTTTATGGACGCCTGCACATGCTTCCATGGAGGGCAACGAATTTGCCCACCAAAAGGCCCGAGAACTTCCCCACCAGGCCTCGCAGGATGTGGAGAAACCTGTACCTCTTCTAACGTACCACGAAATAACACAACATTAGAGAGTTTTAGTATAGCGTTTTAGCTGTAGCGTTAACGTTTTGCGGGCCGCAATCGCGAACGGATAGCGCCTCGTTATGGCACGGTTAGCGTGCCCGCTAACGCTATGGGCGCGCTAAAGTGGTGCTTTCCGCTATACTAAAACTCCCTATTACAAGCTTAATCGACGGACTTTCCCGCTACCTCACCCAAACCTCACGAAATCTCAAGAAACAACTATTAGACTCCTACCAACACCTTCCCGCATCCAAGTAGGCTTCACCGGATATCCTCCACCCAGTATCCACCAGAATGCAAATACTGCCAAGAACCTGGTACACTACGACATATCATCCTAGAGTGTCGAAAAAACATGCACCCACCACCCCTTCCCCGCATTTCAAATCCTCAAGAGCAGTGGGAGACACTGCTGTCCAGCCCCTGCCTCTCGGACCAGCTCCTGCTCACCGAGAGGGCAGCCGGTGCTAAGACAGCTCATGGATTCCTGTGGAGAGGGAGCCACTCCTACAAAAACACCGTAAATGCTCTTACAATAAACGTTTTCTCTCTCCCTCCCTCCCTCCCTCCCTCCCTCCCTCCCTCCCTCCCTCCCTCCCTCTCTCTCCCTCTCTCTCTCTCTCTCTCTCTCTCTCTCTCTCTCTCTCTAAATAAAGAGCTGTTTTGTGCTCGCAATTTGGGATGTGTTTTTCTACACTGAAAATGAAAGAAAGGGAAATAAAAACGGAAATTATATTTTGGCTCTGGTTAGGCCGTTAAAGCTAAGCACCCTAAATAACGAGCCTTTGTGTGGAGCAATACTTCGTGCATATTCTTTAGAGCGCTCACTAAACATCATAAGCAAGCTTCTTTGTCCTTTAGGTCACTCTTTGTATCAATCCAGGATTTGAAACCAGCTTAGTAGCAGACTGCACAGGCAATTCCTCAGTGCGAACGTCTTCGACAGAACCTTGTCTCGTTGGGTTAAACTTGGGACCGCTTTTAATAAACGCCTTTGGTTGGTGTCTTTGCCTCTTCTTCGGAGGCAACTCCTGCATTAAGTAGATTCTCTCTCAGGAACCGGCAAAACCAAGTCTAGACAAACACATACAAACGCACGTTAGCTTGCGTATTTACTATGTTTAAAGCGCATGCTGGTTTTTTTTTTTTTTTTGTTTTTTTTTGGTCGTGTGCTTGTTCTGTAAGCAGTACTAACACGCAGAAGAGGCTTGCTTTCAACTTTTTCGTCCTCGAGAACTTTGTTGTACGAGTTCGCAGCGTTCCTGCAGTACGTCTTCGACGCTCCAAGATTCTACAAGGACCGTCAGTACCCCGCGGTGTAAGCTGAACAGAAAAGAGGATGCTCCCCACTGAGTCCAGCGCGTTCGTGACTTCGCGGGAGACTTTCGTGCCGCGAAGACACAGTACGTCTCCAAGTCTAGAAGACCTGCACTAAGTTGTAGCCAAAGCCGAAAAAAGGACGGCAATTTTGAGCGAAACGAAAAGAAGATAGAAACATGCAAAACCCGAGGCAGAGACAAATGCCGTTGCTGCAAACCCTCCCTCCCCTTTCAAGCCGCGGGGTTGCGCGGCGCAAAGATGGCGACCCCACTCTCTTCGAGCAGACGATACCATGCAGACGACAACAAAACTCCTAGCAGCGGGGCATCCCCGCACTGAGAGGAAGAACAGTCGGCCGGTTGTCGTCCCCTGCCGCTATTAACTGCTCCGGATTTTTCAGCAACGGCGTCGGTTGTGGGTTCCGCCGACGGGCGGTTGTGAACCTGCGACGCGATCACCCGCAGACGAGCCAAGCTCAGCCCAGCCGAGCACGATAAGTGCGCGCCACCCAGCGGGAGCCCGCGAGCGCATGACTCTTCCATCTGTAGGGATCCGGCTGGGCCGAGCGACACCACACACACAATAGAAGGCCTGCGCGTTGCTTTTGTACCACCATTACCTTTTTTTCTCCTCCGTCTTATGATGTAGATGATATACGTCCGAATGTTTGGGCTTCTATAACATAATACAAAACTATCATTGCCTGTATTGCTCGTGCGCCACCATAAGCGGGCCTTCTTACTTAGGGCGTGTTGACGAAAGTCCGGGCTTTTATTCTGGTTTGCCCAACGAAGTGACAGAAAGCCACCCGCTGCGCCCTCCTAGCGGGGCGTAACCCTCAGAGCGCGCGCCGTGGATGTGGCTTTGTACTTCATTCTCGAAGACGATGCGCACGGATACGAGTTTTCGTATGTGCCCGGCCGTTCCGTGAGCCCGTTCTAAGTAAACAAACAACTAAAGACGAACTCCAGGGGAGGCGGAGGAACCGCCACGAAGAAAATGCCCTAGCGGGGAACCTCCGTTATTCAGAAGACGTCACGCTCGGGAAAAAGAAAACAGAAACAAGCTTGCGCTTTAGAGAAGATGGGTTCTCTCGTTCGGGACACCTGTGGATCTCACCAATTTCGCTGTCAACCTTTTCTTTTCCCTCGCCTGTAATTTTTTCCTTCTCTTATTTCTTGTCATTTTTACCCCTCGCCTTCACTGCACTCAATACCAGAATGGCTGCACCGAAGTGCGACCCCATTTTTTGTACTCTACGCATCGCTCGCAAGCTTCTTGAAGCAGCTGAAATTGGAAGTAATAAAACATAGCTTTTTCTTTCGAACCTTAAACAAGCCAGCGTTTTTCGCGAGTGTTACTAAGCGGCTCAAAACAAACCAGTGAAAAAAACGGGATTCAAAGAGGTGAAACGAGGCACAAGGACAGTCACTAGCCTTGACAAACTGTGCCTTGTTCTGAGTAGCGTTTTTTCGCTGGCTTGTTTTCAAGCAGTCATGAACAAACAGGCTCAGACTTCCAACAGATTATTTAATCTCACGAACTTAGTTTTGCTAGGGTGTGGAATGCGCCCAACGCGGGGATATGCGATCACCAAGCTTTCCTGACACCCATTAACATGCCATGTACCAGAGACTATTTCGCATGTTCTCTGCCACTGTCCACGCTATGCGCATCCTCGAGAACAATTAGTTAGAACATTGGCCCGTTTGGACTGTCGTGTGGTGTCGGAGGAAGTGCTGCTGGGACCTTGGCCAGACACGAAGCGTTCCCACAAGGCATTGAAAGCTGTGCTGACATTTCTGCGCAGCAGCGGCCTCTCAGAGATATTGTAGTTGAGGCCCGTCCGGTTTAACTTTAACACATACACCGTATCGGTATAGGCATCTTCTATACATAGCCCTTTATTTATTTCTCCGCCATCTTCATCTCTCTCGTCCTCTATCCACACTCTTTCCTCCAATTTCCCTTCCCACACACAGAATAGCTGGCCAGATATACTACCGTCAGGCCGACCTTTCTGTGTTTTTTTCATTTCAATAAAATTCCTCTCTCTCTCTCTCTCTGTACTCGTGAGCACTGCATCTATAAACTGCTCAGCCGCCAGCCATGAAGAGTTCCTGCACGCTCACATCCTTCGCACCAGCTACCGGAATCTTCGCAAGCGCGAACGAAATGGGCCACCGGACATAACTCCTCAACGCCCACTCGGGTAGCACTCAGGGCGTCGCGTGGGACATTCCGCCATACCAAATCACCACTGTCGAGCGTCTAAACGCCTTTCAAAAATGGCGGGCTTTTCCAACCCATCGCAAAGCATCCGGGACTGAGATATCGTTACCACGTCTGGTGGCTCTTGCATGCGCTCATGGCTTGCTTCCATGCTTCCGTACCTTGCCCTGCCTGACCTTAAAGTACAACCTTTTTTTTCGGCAGCGTATACGATGTCGTATACTGTGGACATAAAAACGTGTAAGACGCGCAGCGTGACGGCAATGAATTTTTAATAAACTGCATTTCAGGTACTGTAACATCTCCGAGCTTTTCTACTGGCGTCGTATACTGCACTGTCATGGATGAGTTCTATGGTCCTTGTTTTGACCTCAGCTGTGCACCGTTGGAGAGCGTAAGACGAAGAATTTTTGAAAAGTGCCTGCACGCAAAACACAGCACAAGCACAATCTTCTCCCCAGACATAACTGGACGCGCAAAGACACACATGAACGCAAGGCTTTCCTCCAGCTACACTAAAGGACATGTCGGTGGCTCTGACTGGGTGGAGCGAAACGGAGCACCTGCAACGAAGACAAGACCACCTCCTTGTCCAAGAATTTCGGATAGGTCAGAGGCTGAGGCATTTCATGAAGAGACATTTCAAAAATGACAAGAAAAATTTCTGTAGTTTATTTTCGCGTGTCGTACTGTCGTCTTGTCGCATTCTTGTCGCGTCGTGATTCTGATGTTCTGTCGTGGGTCGTATTCCTGTCCTGATTTTGATGTTCCATCGTGCCGAATTCCTGTCTTGTAGTGATCCCGATGTTTCATTAGTAACTAGTAGTTTTCACATGGTTCGAATGTTGTTGCCCATTGTGAAGAGTAGCGTAAATGGCAGTTCTGTTGTGACTACAGGAATGTTTTTCGTTGAGAAAATTGACTTTGTCGTTACGAAAGACATGTGTGTCGTAACAACAGGACTTTTGTTGTCACAACCAAGGTTCTCGTCGTACGACAGGAATTCTAGTTGGGTTTTTGCGGTATTCCTGTTGTGATTTTAGACTGACCATGCACGCCCACGCCCACGTACCACGCCACGTACCAATTACGGAAAACAATTATTGTGCTACACGTTACCATGTGTGTTGAATTCACGTAATCAATAATCAATGAACAATGTTGTGTTTGTATTTTCGGTTTTCGTAGTTCGTAATTAGCTTGATTGATTCTGTGCAAGAATCTTGTGTCACTGTGTGTTAAGTTTGGATTTATTATATTGCTGCCAAGGAATGTGAATTATGTTTTTACTACATTGAGTTATGTATATTTTTGTTTGCATAAGTATACACAATTGTTTTATAAATACATTAGGGTGCACGGACCCCGTCAAGCCGCTTCTGTTGGCTTTTTGTCCGCGCTCCTGACATCTGAATTTATGGTCCGTAGTAATATCTGTATTTCGATGTCGAATAAACTTGACTTGACTTGACTTGACTTGACGCGCCCAACAGAAAAGCGCACACCTGCTTCGCGCTGTTTATCCTTATCCATTCATTTCTTGTCTACCGTGTTTCATATTGTTGCCATTATTCAAACGTCTTTTTCAGTCGCGGCCTAGCTACAAGCGCTCGACCTTTGTCCGCACTCATTTCATATCTACAAGAGGTCCAGATGATTACGACGCGCACATTTTAAATCACGCTCATGAATGAAACAACGCAGACCCGTAATCCTCTAGGCTAATTTATATGCTAAAGTGAGGGCGCAAGGACTCCCTCCTGAGCGGCCAACTGCTGCTTAGCATCTTCGTCACGTCTTTCTCTTTCAAAAGAAAGCGTCCCTCCGGACTTCCATGTCTCGTCATTGAACCAACAGTTATGACTCGCCATTTCGCGGTACAAAGAAATGCGCGCCGTTTTGACTTCCGCTACAAGGGTGATGGCGTTGATGATGGGAGCTGTGACCTTGTAAAGATGCATCAAATGCCGACTCGCACACATGGAGAACGCTTGAGGTGGCACGTGGCACGGTTGCTACGAAAGCTCTTGGTGCTACGCTCGTGGTCGCTGGTTTTATCGCCAACATTTTTGACCGTATTGAAGCTTTCTTAGTGGGAGCAATGGAATTCTGTCAAAAAACTAGTGCATTTCCCCATAGACCGCTTTATCGACTGAAGAGCTCTGATAAGATCTATGCGCTTACTTAGCGCACGAAAAATGGTCGCACGCGTGTTCATTCCTGGTTTTCGATTTGGGTCTTTAAGGTTTCACTCTTAAAAAAAGGTCGGGGCATTCACTAATGGAATACTAACAAGTTACTTGACCCAGTTTACACTAGGTACTTAGTAATTGGGGGTAGTAAATGCAGCACTTGTCAGAATTACTAACCGAAGCAGGCAGTAAGCACCACTACCCCCACTAGTAAAGTCCCCGCGATAGCACTCTTCTGAGCTACATGCGTTTACTAACTGGCCATGCACAACCTAGTCATAAGCACGACCTTAATCTACTCGTACTACTTCCTACTCTAGGTTAATTTACTAACCATCCGGTTGTTAGTGGCAGAGCCTACGTGCAAAACCGCAGGGTAGTAAGGTTCGTGAGGAGTTAGTAAATACGTCCGTTACTACCTTTTAAACCTTTTTTATTAAGTGTTGGCGATCGATGGGACGCACTTTCAGCGACGGTTTGACGCACCTTTAGCTTTCTCGCTCCTCTCAACTTGCTTTGGGAAGGGATGTTAATTATTTTTAACGGGAAAGCCTCCAGTGCCCCACAGAGCGAAAAAACCGGCGCCATTGTTGTCCTGTACAAAAATGACGACAGTAAAGAGTAATCTAAAACCCTTTCGAGTTAAGTTTTTATGCTGGTTGAACTCTGGTTGCCAGAGTAGCAGCAGAGTGAGTTACCACCGCGGTGCTTCAGCGCGTTTCCAGCGGTGGAACGACAGCTGACGGCGGAACGTGACGGCAGGTGAGTAGAACCGGTGCTAGCCAGGCCGGAGAACTCCGGTTCAGGAAAAGCTGCGGCGTAAGGTGTCCCCAATCTGCCTGTCGAAGTCATTCGCGTGAAACGACAGAGGAGCGAAAGCGAAGAAAGAGACGCAACCACCATGTAGCAAGACTTTCCCAAGTATTAACGGGAAAAGCCGTTGTGGTATCGCCTTCAAAGCACCTAAGCAGAGCACAGCACGTTGTTTGTGAAACGAACTGCGTCGCCACTGTGCCCACACTGCGATGTGCAGGAAACCCTCCTGCACCTGCTCTGTGAATGAGCTCGATTTAGTGCGAAGAGGAGTGTCCCTCGCAGTGTCTTTGAAACTGACGTTTTCCGCGTGGACATTCAACTGAAGGACATTTTAGGTTCGTGGGCATGTCCCAAACGTACTTTACGGGCTGCAAAAGATCTGATAGAGTACCTGCAACACACAGGCCTAGACCAGTCTCTGTAACTAACTCAACGTCTCTGTGTGCATCAAGTTCTGCAACATCATCGCCATCATCTTCATCACTTCATCAACTGGCGTAGGAGGTTAGGCATTTAACCGGGCTAAAATCGCCAGACTTCATTAAAGATCGTTCTCTCTCTCTCGCTTTCGTCTGGCTAGTTGGTACGGCAGTTTAAGAGTAGAAAACCTGCGCGTCAAAGACAAGACTAGTGCAAAGGGGACAGGACGGATGCCTGCGCCCGTCCTGTGTCCTTATAGTAGTCTTGCCTTTTACGCGCAGTTTTTCTGCTCTAAGAAACACCTAAGCAGATTTGCGCTCCCCTAGTAATTTTGACGAACGTATTATGAAAAATCGTTTCGGACATCTTTCTATTCTGGTCAGCATCCCTGTTTCAGACATCGTGTCCAAGCGCACTCAATGGTAACAGAGAACCCGCCGAATATGTTCTCGTCATTTTACAAGGTCATCCCCATGACAACGCTACCACAGGTACAACTTCTAATTCGTAGCTCCGCTGCACGTTTCAGAACACTGTATAAAAAGGCGAATTTAGTTACATTGTTGAACCAAGTGTCGCACACATGGCGCTCTTTACCCGAGGCCCTTTGCGGTACAGAATCCAACCAAGCAACGTCTTCCTGGTGAATACCTGCACCCTGGCATTGCTTGTTTAACCCTGTCATGCCTTGCACGGTATCATCATCAGAAAACGTTTTTGTATGATGATGAAGTGCGGGAAACTGCACCTGCATCGTGTTAGTGAGCGGACATTTGCACGTGGCAAGTTGTTTTTCCTTGCAATGTAGTCAATTTTTCGCCGTCATCTTTGAACCAATTTTTCCGCCAACACCGGTGTGTATACAAATTTATAGGTATGTAAATCTGATATCACATATTTATTATGCAACTTGCCACTTGCCGCGACCAGTCATACCATGTAGCCCGCACGTTTCCGAAAGCCGGACGTGTGACCTTTCTGTATAACTTAACGGTAACTTTTGCGCACTCGAAACGGAGACACAGAAAAAGGTGACACGAACACAAGCGCTTGTGTTCTGCGCTTGTGTGCGCTTGTGTTCTGCGCACACAAGCGCAGAACATAAACACAAGCGTGTCACCTTTTTCTGTGTCCCCGTTTCGAGTGCGCAAAAGTTACCGTTAAGATGTCAAACCAACTAGCCCGCCTATCCGTGTTATTACAGTTTCTTTCTGTATAACACTTAACTAAACTCGCCAGAGGGCTATCTTCCCAAGGAAACAAGCACATTTATATTTGACGCACGTATAGACAAAGTCGGCAACTGGGCGAGCTCGTGTATCAGCCACGTGGATCCCAGCGCTCAGATGCGATCTAAGTTATAACCTCCCCGCGTTAACACGCTACAAACCAAGCGCGTTTCGAATATATACGCTTACCGAGCGTGTATACGACACGCATATTAACCGGGCCGTACATCTTGCGATGACGTACTCGTCGTATCATCGAAACGATCAACCTTAAAGAGAGAGAGTGGTAACCGTCCTGTCCGGCTGAAAGAATCCGAACTTTAGTGTAGCGTGTAACCGTTTGCCCGACCAATCATGTTCATGGTTTGACGCAACCGAGCAACGCTTATAGGCTTAGGAGAAGTGGCGGGTCAAGGGAGGGTTCTCAAATAATTTAGACCTTTAGAAGTGTCCTAAGAAGCAGCGAAAACCGTACCCACGGCTGCTCTCTGCACACTACAACACTACATGCTTCGCGCCTCCCCAGGTTTCACGTTGAAGGGACCCTGCAACACTTTCGATAAGCGCTTTCACACTTGCTTTCATGTCTGGAACCACTGAAAAAGCTACAGTTATCACCAGCATGGAGCGGCTGTGTTATTTGCTCGTCGCACCAATTACGTCTTCCATTTCGACTTTGTTTTTGTGGCTTTTTTTAAGTTGCTATCGAAAAGCGTTTATTGCTGCAAATGGAGGAAAACCGGCCAACAGCCGCTACATGGCCTTAATGACGTAATTCGCGCCGTCGAAGAACGTCAACACCGGGAGAGAGAGAAAAATATGTTTAACAAGTTTCCAAGTTATCTGATGGGCATAGAGCAGTAATTTTTGGCTAAAGTACTTTGCGACCCCCTAATCTAAGTACTGGGTGTGCTGGGTGACTACGTTCTGCAAGCTTTTAAGACTACAAAAAAAGTTGAAGAAGTGTTGTATGGTCCCTTTAATGAAGACGGCCAAGGTTTTTTTTTTTTTTTTTTTTGGGGGGGGGGGGGGAGGGGGGAACTGCAGGATAAATGACGTGTTCATCTAGCCATCACATCAGTCACAAGCCCCGTGCGTTCGCGAAGTGGTGAAGACGCAGGGCAACGTGGACGGGCCCACGAACGACTACGTACATAGTTTCCGCATGCCGCGCAAGGCTCCGCGAACGGATCAGACGACGACAAGAGCGAGAGGCTCTCGCCTGGCAGCCGGAAGTTTGAAACGAGGCGATTTCCTTCTCGTCTATGATCCGGCCGCCTCAACCGCCCTCCCCCAGCGCCCTCCCCTTCTCCGTTTTCGCTTTTTTCCTTCCCCTCGAGTTACACGGCGAACAAGAAGACCCAGTGGTTGACTTGTGCCCCAGCCCGGCCTCCTGCTATCGTGTTTTCCGGGTCGTAACACTTGCAGTCTCAATCCCAGCGCCCGGTGCGCTATGGGGGCTCCGAGAATAACGACCTCCTTCGCAGCCGTCCGAAGCGTGATGGGATCGCGAATATGAGAATCGTGGTCGAAAGAGGGGAGTGGAAGAGCCGAGCATGATAAAGGGGGACGAGCAAGATTACGTAGCTGCTATCTCCCAACGGGAAAAAATGGCACGAAAAATACGGTGTAGGAGGGAAGAAAAGTCTGTTTGAAGGGGCCATAAAGAGAAAATAGAATTTGTTCAGTTTGAAAAAACTGGCCTTTGGTAACCTACCAAGATGCATTCCAGTCATGGAAGACCAAAAGAACTGGTCTTGGTAACCTACCAAGCTCTATTCCAGCCACAAAAATCTGAAATAACTAACCTTCAGTAACCTACCAAGCTTCATTCCAACCATGGAAAAAAGAAAGAACTATCCTTGGTAACCTACCAAGCTCCATTCCAGCCACGAAAGACTGAAAGAACTATTCATTAGTAACCTACCAAGCTCCTGTCCAGCCACGAAAGATTAAAAGAACTGGCCTTTGGTAACCTACCAAGCTCTATTTCAGCCATGGAAGAATGAAATAACTAGCCTTTGGTACCAAGCTCCATTCCAGTCACGGAAAACTAAAAAAACTGGCAATTAGTAACCTACCAAGCTCTATTCCACCCACGAAAAAATGAAACAACTAGCCTTTGGTAACCTACCAAGCACCATTCCAGTCACGGAATACTGAAAGAACTGGCCTTTGGTAACCTACCAAGCCCCATTCAAGTCACAGAATACTGAAAGAACTGGCGTTTGGTAACCTACCAAGCTCTATTCCAGTCACGGTAGACTGAAAGAACCGGCCTTTGGTAACCTACCAAGCCCCATTCCAGTCACGGAAGACTGAAAAAACTGGCCTTTGGTAACCTACCAAGCCCATTCCAGTCACGGAATACTGAAAGAACTGGCCTTTGGTAACCTACCAAGCTCCATTGCAGTCACAGAAGACTAAAAGAACTAGCGTTTGGCAACCTACCAAGCTCTATTACAATCACGAAAGACGTTTTTTTTTTAACTAAACGCAGTAGGTTTTGAGACTAAATTTCGCGCTACACTGTGCCAGCAGGGACGCAATAAACATTAAAAACATAGTTATCAGTGGGCGTTCTCAATTTAGCAGTCCTGGAACCTCCGCTGGTAGCAGGATTGCCTTCGGAGCGGAGCTTTCATAAGATTGCACGAAAAAAACGATTGCATGCCGGGCAGTCCGCGGACACTGCCGGATATGATAATCGTGGACGCCCAGTGTGCTAACTGCCCCTTAGCATACAAGTGCTACGATTAAAGAAACCTACAGGCACCACTTCAACCGCACAGTTTTGTTTCTGGGCGGTGGCTTTGGTGTGACGTCATAAGGAGCAGGAAGCGAGCGATTAAGTGCCTGGTGAATCGCCACCGCTTCATCTGTTTCCCTTAACTTGGTTTCCCTTAGCTTGGTTTTTTATAAAGCTTGCGTTAGAATTGACATCATTATTTTGGAGAAAAAATAGCCATTTTAATTTACCCAACGTGTATTTTCATCTTATAAAATGTTCATGTGTTGCCTCACACAGTGCCCCGGGTTCAAGCATATCCCGCACTCTTTAACAAAAAGGTCGTGGCACTTTCTAACAGAAGACTAACGAGTTACTTTTCACAGTATCCACTAGGTACTTAGTGCTTTTACTAACTGGCCATGCGTCACTTAGTAAAAAGCTACGCGTAGCAAAATGGATCGCCTGAGTGAGCAGCACGAAATAGACACATTCAACACCCACATGTCCCACTTATGCAACAAATAAATTTAGCAAGAAAACCAAAGGGATGTGAAAAGAGAGTTTATTACAAAACCACGTATCAGCACGCAGCAAATAGTGGTAATGGCACTGCCCTAAAAACAGAAAAAAAAACAGTCAGTTTGCAAAGGGATGCACGAAGAGAGCGAGTATAATTTAGTTACCTTAGAAATGCTCCTAGTCTTCTTGATTTTCTAGCGAGCAGCGGAAAATCCGCTGATAGAGTCCGTCAGCTTGTCGTAAAAATAATAGTTTATCGATAATAGTAATAGTTTATCGATAATTTCTGGATTGTGCATTTTAATGTGAGCATATGCGAGTCACCATGTGGATTCGCAAAACCATTTTAATCGTGACTTGGAGTAAGAAAAGTGCTGAAGGTATAATGTTCAATAATTCATAGAATTTTGTTACTACCAGTGAATGTTAACATCAAACAAGCAGCAGTTACAAAGTGCATGGTCTAGAATAGTACTCGGTAGCATTTGGGTTCCGTACTTAGTGGCAGGACCTACGTACCGTTCCGGTGGTAGTAAAGTTCGTAAGGAGTTAATATTTACAACCCGTTACTGCCTTTTAACAAGCATTTTTGTTAATAGTGAGGCATCCAAACGAAACACCGAGCAGCAACTCACGAGATACAGTCGCAAAGAATTCACATAATAAACTTAGAACATCCCCATCCCCATCATCTGCACCTCGAATCTCCAAAAAGGCAGCGCAACTAACAAGGTGTCTTGAACGTTATTGCGATTGAACATCATTTATCGGGAGATTAATGGGAGAGGCCTTTGCCCTGCAGTGGGCATAGATAGGCTGGTGGTGATGATGATGATCATTATTCCACTCAAAGGCTGCGTTCCAATTCGCATACAGCTTGGTAGACAGCTTGAGAGGCAGTCTAACTAGACGTCTAAAGGAATAAGAATTGGAACGGCGCAGCGGTCGAGAACGTAACACCAACACAGACGACAAACTGTTGAGTAAGGCGAGCCGCAGGTTTCGTAAATAATATTACCGTGATTGTTACAAACATTACGGGATATAAAAATAAAACGAAATCATCTTTACTGCTAGTAAATTATACTAAATATTTCAATAAAAGAACAAGTTAGTTTGTAACAACATTAATACGTGAAAAGGTGGCGCTGGCGTCGTTTTGCAGTTTAGACTGGAAGGTAGCCTGCGTGGTTGCTGACTTCAATGCTGTCTCCTCGAAGCAGTCTTCGTTGACTGCTTTGTTCAAATTGGAACGGGGCTTAGCATGGCTGACTGTCTGCGAAGACGGCAACGAAGCCGTCTAAAGGGTAAATTGGAACGCACCCAAAGACGGTGCAGCACCACAGTCTACCGATGACGATGCTGCTGCTGCGGACGCTGCTACAACGGAAACAGCAACAGAAAGTGCAGGGAGAGATACGCCACCGTCTAGTCCGCACATCCCAAACCGGCTGATTTTGCACCTGCCAGATGAGCTAACAACGCGTGTCCATCGACCGCTGGGTCGAGCACCGACCATCAGGCCTCGTGGACCTGTCTTTTTCTGAAGCATTTGCATTTCTCTTTGTCTTTCCTTTGCCCTTCCGCGTGCCCTTGTGCCCGGCAGTCATGTAGCGGAAGTCGCCTGGCCCGTTCCGCTTCCGGGCGCATATGGAGGTTGTAAAGCGGTAGTTCGTTTCCGTTATTTGTCGCTCCATTGCTTCCGTCACCGACGGGTTTTAAGGGCGCCTGAGCAGCTGGCTCGCCACTTTTCCGTGTTCGCCCGGTCTACGAAGCTTAGGCGTTGACGGTCTCTGCTCAAAAAGCGCAGAAGATATCCAAACTCACAAACCAAATGGACAACAAAGATGGTCGTAGCTTGACGCGCGTCAGAGGAGGGAAAACGTCACAGTAACACCTGGCGACAATTTGCAGAGTCTCTGCTAATGTACGTTACACGTGGTCGTTATAGAAAGCAAGCTGTCTTGTTAGCACGGTTGTCGATAAGTTGGTTGAGCCACATATGGTTTGCCTGGCGTTAACACACTGCCTTTAACACACCGATAACCATGTTTTTACTGGTGGTTGATAATACGTCACTCCTGCCCACATGACGTCACAGCAGCGCGAAATTTAAAAATTTTGCTGTACTTCTTGCGTTTTCGGGGCTTAAAAACGTCTTTTGGGGCTGGAATGGAAGGCCGGTTCTTTAAAGTTAAAGAAACTTTTATTTTGTCTTCACAGCCCCTTTATATTTCATTTCTTGTCGGTTACAGTAAAATAACATTCGAACGGACGTCATTTAAACGAACTATTCCGTTGTACGAACTTTTTTGAATCCACCACTGAACCGCCATTGAACCCAGTGCAAACGCCCTTCAGTTTAGGGAAATTCAGCACAGTGCGCATTTCAGTTCTGCGAACATATTCCGCGGCACCATTCTACGTCTGCCAGCTCACATTGATCACTTCAACAAGCACAACACACCCTTTTTGTAGCACATTTCTCGTACAGAACCGCGTTTCATTACCGCGCGAGCAATAAGGGGCCCCATTTTAACTTTGAACTGGATTGGCTACCTGAATCATTTTGTAGCCAGCCCGAGTCATAGCCATAGCCACAGCTCCAGCTTTAGCTCTACAACCACTACAACCACAAAGAAAAGGCATCCGAGTGCTGGTTTATCATGAGTACTAAACGAAAGCGGCAGACGAAAAACGGTGTTTCGCGTAGGCCCATGCTTCATAAGAGCTTGGACACAGTGATTCAATTCATGACCACTGCAGGCCTAAGTGCACAGGTGCAGCAAAATATTACTGCATTCTACAAAAGGAGCTAAATAGTGAATATCCGCTTGCAAATGAGGAGAATGACAAATAAATGGGTTAAACATCATTCACACATCCTTTGTTTCGTATAGCTTGCGGTAACAAACGGCAGCATAGCTATTTCAGTTTAGTCAACTTTAAACTTCTTTCTGAGGTCCCTGAAAGTTCGTTCAAGTGATGTTTCAATGTATATGTTGAACGAATTTGGTATCATTTCCCTAGCTCATTTTTTCCGCCACTTCACGCGGGCAGTGAAGCATACCGCAACACGTTGCAACACGAACCAACGTGCCAAGAGCACAAGTCATGGGTGCTGCACAGCGGCGCCATGCGATCTACACGCAGATGAGAAGCCTGGGGAGAGAGAGACCGTTGGGAGCAATGAACCGAATCGGATGTCTCCCTGCCAGTGCTCGCGACGAGCCACAGGGGTCGCGGCCAGAACAGACGACTCGCACACACAGCTGACACTGTAGAGGAAAACAAAAATAGCGTAACGTTGTGTCTGACTGCGTACTTCGGACAGCGCTAACACGACGGGTACAAAGAAAGAAGGTCGAAACAGGCGCTATCAACTAACTCTATTTGCAGAAAACAATATATATATATATATATATATATATATATATATATATATATATATATATATATATATATATATATATATATATATATATATATATATATATATATATATATATATATATATATATATATATATATATATATATATATATATATATATATATATATATATATATATATATATATATATATCGGAAGACCCCGCACAAGTCGGCAGCAGTACCAGTGTACTTGGTTTTATTAGCCCGTCCGTGACTCAACAGCACAATGATTATGAGCAGATGATGATTATAATGGGTATGCACAGATGATAGATTGGCCCCATCAACTGACGGTGCTTGGCCATGGTAAATAAAGACAGAGGCACACGAGAAAAACACTATAAGAAAACAAAAGTTTACTGACGTTTCAAGAAGAGTCAGCCGGAAAACAAGCGCTAAATAAAAACACAGGACGAGGAGTGGACGGGATAGCGCTTGTTTTCCGTCTGACGATGAACCAACACGCCCAAACATTTTCCCTTTTCAAGAAGAGGACTTCCTTTCTTCAGAGTACAGGGTAACGTAGTTTCAGTGTTATATATAGAGAGAATGTAGCGCGGGAGAGGGTAGTGGGTAGGGCAAGGGAAGGGAAAGTCGTACCCTGTACTCTGAAGAAAAGAAGTCCTCTTCCTGAAACGTCAGTAAGCTTTCGTTTCCAGACTATCTATATATATATATATATATATATATATATATATATATATATATATATATATATATATATATATATATATATATATATATATATATATATATATATATCACAATGCAATATTCTTGGTCGCCGTACAAACTCAAAAATCTTATGTCAGCAAACCAATTTTCTTATCTGGCAAATATAAGGATATGGTCTATGCAATTATTTTCCAATCTTATAATGTGGAAAGCTTCCACTACTTCTGTTGCTGTTTGAATGATGTGAACTTGTTGTTTGATTCATATTCAGCGCCTGTATCGGCCTTCTTTTTTTGTCCCCGTTATGTTAGCGCTGTTCGAAGTATGCAACCATACCAGCTAGCGCTCGGCTTTCTTTACAGCTGCTGTTACTCCCGAGTCGTCCTTTCCTTAATTTTTAGCGCGAGAAACCGGTGCTGTCATTGTTGTCCTGTGGAGACAATCGGCAACACCTGCAAACCTATGACACCCAGAAAGATCTCGGAATTTGTGACAATGTGGTTTAATTTCGAAAACTTACATGAATTAGTTTAAAATAAAATTCCGTATATCGGAGTTCGCCCGGGAATCGGACCCGGGTCTCGAAAGTAAGAGCTGAGTGCTCGACAACCGCGCCACCTCAGCCTGTCGCCTGCGACTAAAAAAGAGAGCCCAGTGCGCAAGACGCTGATGTAACATCGCGGGACCGATGCCCGTGAGGGCACGTGAGGTGAACAGCCGCATTTCAGTCACCGAGACCACTCATTCAGGGAAAGTATAGTGCTCGCCTTAAACGGGAGCAAAGAGACTCCCACATCCTCAATCTTCTTGCACGCAAGAAATGCTGTCGCATGCCCACACGTAAGCAGTCTCAAGTGTGAATTTTTTAGGGGCGAAGCCTTTCAGGGGCTCCGACTGTCGGCGTCTCATGTCGTCGTCATCGTAACCGTCGTCTCATGTAGTCACAGTACTAAAAAAAAACACCGGGACACTCGTTTACGCCTCGCGCTAGAGAGCTTCGTGCTTCAAAGACACGAAAGTTTTATAGCAAAGCTATATACCTGTACCTCTCAACGGTTTTATCTCCGTGGGCAAAAATGCCAAGGCGCCAAGAATACACTTATAAACTGCATGCTTCACCCCTCCCCAGGTTTCACGTTCGTGGAGATGGCCCGGGTTTTTGTTAAACTTTACCTGTATTTCCCATCACATGCGTGCTTTGTTGTCTGTTCGAACTTGTTCCTTGAAAGTTTTACAAACCGGAATCGTGTGGCTTGAACGTTACGGACACTTTTTGCCAGAGATGGCAAATTACTTCTAAAAAGTAATTAATACATTACTCATCACTTTCCTAGAATTTCCTAAAATGTTAGAAATTACAGGTGGCCGAAAGTAATGACATTACATTACTATTACTTTTCAAATGTAATAAAATTACTTCGAAATTACTTTGAAACGCATGAAAATGGAACGAAGAGGCACGAGAGAGCTGGCAGAACTCTCATCGAAGCGTTGTTTCCTTCGCGTTCGTAGAGTTCCAATGCTCAGAGACTCTCTGGGTATTGGAACTCTACTTGGTCAACTTTTCTTGGTCAACTTTTTATGCCGTAAGAAAAGCGGACAGCTCACCTATATGGTAGTAAAAAGTAATTGGGAAAGTAATGAGTAATTTCCATGAAATTACTGGCCTGAAGGCATTTATTACATTACTAAATTACCAACATTCAAAAGTAATTCATTACATTACTCATTACAGCAGAAAGTAATTTCATTACTGTAAGTTAATTATTGTAATTTAATTACTGCCAAGTCTACTCTTTGCCACATCGTGTGCATGTCACCTTCCCTCCCCCCCTCGCATCTCCTCGTCGGACTCCGGTGTGTGATAACATGCGAGTGGCAGGAGGCCTCTATTCGTGGTAGGACGTGCACGATTACTGTGACTGCTCGACACTTCCCACCACACCTCACTAGACGCACACATCCGGTAAGCTCATGTGGCTTCTTCTTCGCAACAACAACAAAACTTGCCAGTCTGTAAATCAAGGTATTGCGTTTCCTTGTTTCCCAGTAACATCTGTACAGTGAAGCTGTCAAATGGACTCTGCAACACTTCCGGTAAACGATTTCACTATTTCCTTCACATCCGGAAGCACTGAGAAAGCTATACCAGGAAAAACATTGAAGGACTCTTGCTATACTTATCGCCAGCACGGAGCGGCGCTGTTTGATTTGCTCGACGCCGCAGATACACCTTCCGTTACTGCTTTGCTCTTGTGGCTTTCTTTTTAATGTGGCTATTGAATGATCATTGATGCAACTGAAATGAAGCGGGCCAATAGCCGTTACTCTACTGTAATGACGTCATTCCAGCGGTCGAAGAACGCCAAGACCGGGAAAGAGAGAAAAATCTTTTTGAGCTAGTTATGAGCTAGTTTTGAGCTTTATAAGTTATTTGATGGACACAGAACAGTAATTTCTGGCTGATATACTTTGCGACCCTCTAATTTAGGTACTGGGTGTATTGGTTGACTAGCAAGCATTCAAAATTTCGGAAAAAAGTTGAAAGAAGTGTTGCAGGGCCCCTTTAACGCCTCCTTCCGGGGTATTATTTGTGCAGATATCTGTGTGCAGCTCGTGAAAAAAAAAGCCATGGACAGGAGCGAACCACAGCCCTTTCCATGGTGCGCCGACACAGGACCACTGTGAAACAACTGCAGTTGGCTGTAGTCTTGTTCAAATTTTCCTGGGCCATGTCAAAAATCCTAGGCCGGGGCAATAATTGAAGCAGGATTTTTACCCCGGAGGGATCGAAGTCAGAATATTTTTGGAATCACTGACGCTTTCGTCAACTTTACGGTACAAGACATTTCGTTTGATTTCCATAGTGTCACCTTCTGCTTTGAAGTATTTGTGACATGAAAACTTTTGGCATGGCCCGGGGACTTTTGACCAAGAATGTCCCTAGCTGGCTGTTGGTGCGGCTCGTAGTTGGCCTTTGGTTGTTTCGTGTAGTAGCTGAAAAATACAAACATCGAACGAATGTTGGGCGAGCTTCATGTTTACAGCTGATATAGGCTCATATCTGTTGTAAGCAGTGTAGCAGAGAAGCTAAATGAAGTGACGTTAGAGCAGGTAAACATGCTATGACGTCATGTTTACCTGCTGTATCGGTCCGTGACGTCACTCGTAGGTGTAACCCGCCAGCGTGCCGGCTCCACAGTTTACGGGTTCCCTGAAAACAATGTTCATTTTAAATACGCAGAAGCGCTGAGAGCGGAGTCGAGGCAGCCGCGAGTTGCGAGTCGAAGAAACCCAGCTATATAAAACATTGATTTCTCATTACGATCAACACAGGTACTCGGGAAAGACAATGATGACAACACTTACGATCAAAATGCCCATATTTTTTTGTAGTCGTTGCATCGCGTCGCAGCCAAGTGAACTCGCCGAGATAAATTTCTCGGATCAGTGTCACAGCACCGGTCCACTTTGCGTGCAAACTTGCACGCGCATGCGCACACCGTGTGAGCAAACCAGCGCGGCAACTTCTACCTGCTGTTCTGTTTTCTCTCGTCTTTCCTGGCGACATTTGAATTCAATACATCGCCGATTAGCTATGCTTTTGCGAACACACGCACACAAGCACGCAGGCTATCCTCTAGGCTCTCACGATTCGTCACACTTTTCTCGGGGCCAACGGAAAACTTCGCCGACCATGCCCGGCAACCTGTCGTGGGGTCACGGATTTCGTAGTGACTCAGATCTCCAAGGGAGGGGGGTGGGTTTGCCGCCCGCGGTTTTATCGCCGATACCTTCTGCCTACCTCAGCGAACGCCGCCCCCATACGAATTAAATGAAGTGTACCAGTCTGTAAAAGGGGGCTCTCGGCCCCTTTATCAGTCGTGCGTATATGGTTGCTGTCCGTAAGCTCGTCGAAGCGCACAATTCATCATTGTCTTTCCCGAGGCAACGGAAGGTTTCCGAAGCGTCGCCTACACGGACTAAATGGCGCGTAAACAGGACCTCCCTCTCTACCCTACTCTTCGGTGCGTTTGTTCCCTCTCCAATCACTCCTTTATTTTTTATCGTTTCCTCCAGGGCTAAGCCTGGCTGCTCCTCCACGATAATGAAGTCGGTGCGCGTGCGCTGATGTGAAACGGCTTAATCGTCTTGTTATTGCACGTGTGGTAACTTTGCAACCAAATAAACTGCAAATGTTTATTCATTGTATTTACAATTCGAAGATGCGTGTGACACCGCGTTTTGACTTCGACACAAGCGTATATCTAATACAGAAGCTTAGATATCTTATCACCTCGATATGGTGAGTCCTAGATTCCTTTCTAGTATGCGTTAGGGTAGCGTCGGTGCTTTATCGTAACACTTCAACCTCGTAGTGCGAAACTAGGCTCTAGCCAGGTTAACTTTCCTGCCTTCCTTCTACACCCTTTCTTCCTTCCTTCCTTCAACCTCGTTCTAAATTCTCAATCATTTATAAAGATTTTATAAAGCTGAAACTTAGAAGACGGTGGGCAAACAAGACAACAATCTTGGGACAAGGTAGCAACCTCAGTCCGCTGCCGTGTCAAGGTTTCGGCAAAAACAAATTTCGACAAGGGTTTCAACAAGAAGAAAGAATGTTAAATAAAATAATAATTTAATTTGATCGAAACCCATTTTTAGTCTTTTAGTATATATCTATGTGCCGAATCAATCGGTTATGTTTGATCGAAACTCATTTGATCGAAACACATTTTTAGTCTTTTAGTATATATATGCCGAATCAGTCGGTTATGTTTGGGAAACCTTTGCAACCAACAAGCACGTGGCGTCGTCGCGTAGCGCTACAGAGAGCAGATGAAGTGAATTTCTACGTAGTGAACTTAATTTACGTCCGACAGTTTATTTTGTTGGGGTTTTGCAGCAGTGAAAAAAGCCCAATTGCTAAAATAATTAATTTAACGTCACTACGTTGCGAGAAGGAAACTTCACAGCAGAAGAGACGCCGAACAATGGGGGGTGAACACTACGAGGCTTCCCCCAGCCATTGAGAACTGTCCTGTACATTGGCGGACCTCCATGCAGTTCGAATGAAGTTGAAAATTTCGAATGCCATCCGCCTTTCGCAGACGCCTGTGTAGCAAGGGTATTCGGATTTATCTGATAAATTGGTTTGAGGGAAATTCGCGCTTCAGCGTTTGTCTTTTAACTGTTGGAAGCTGTTTTTCTCTAGGGTCTCGCCGAAATTCCGCGCATCTATCCGGTAACGCCGACAAAGAATCGCACGCGCTCGCTCCAGAACTAGGGTGATATGCTTTGTAACTTTCAATCTATTGTCACGGGACTCATATGTGGGCAAAGCCGCAATGCGCCATGTTCCAAGACAGACGAAGAATATGAAGTGGCTGGTGCAGACTCTGTCATGGCCGCCATGTTTCGCTCTGTCATAGCCAATGAGCGTAATCCTCTAAAGTTTAAAACATCACTCGAAATACATTTGACAACCGTACCGTCGTAATGTCTTCGGATTAGTTTTGTAACCAGTTGTCCTTTATCTTTGGCACTTTTATATGCCACTTTGAATTGTGCTTTTACTTGTGTAACGAGTTTTATTATTATATATTACCGTGTTATCCCAATTTTTGAATTGTATCATGCTTTATGTTCTTGGCCTGCAATTGCCTTTCTGTATGGTTGTTCGACCCCCCCCCCCCCCCTCCCTCATGTAATAACCCGTGAGGGGCCCTTAAGGGCACATAAGTGATGATTGATTGATTGTACGGTTTAACGCACCGACGCAACGCAAGCGATGAGGCGCGCCGTAGTGGAGGGCTCCGGATTAATTTTGGCCACCTGGGGATCTTTAACGTGCGCCGAAATCTCGCACACACGGGCGTTTTTGCTTTTCGCCTCCATCAGAAAAGCGGCCGCCGCGGCCGGGAATCGAACCCGTGACCTCGTGCTCAGTAGGGCAGCGCCATAGCCACTGAGCCACCGCGGCTGGTAAATAAGTGATGATGATGATGTTCTCACTGTAAATACGTCTATCTGATTTCTCTGTAAATAGAACACTGCCCCTTCAACCATTTCTCGCCTGATCAGTTCTGCCCCACGTAACACTATTACCGGTATTTTGGAAAATGCTATACAGAAATTGTTCACCTCTAAGATGATGATGATGGTTGGAGTTTTTTGGCGCAAGGCCATCTGGGGCAAAGAGCGCCATCACCTCTAAGCCGACTCCATGATCACGCCGAGTTAAATTTACTTGTTATTATTAGCCCACAGTGAAGTTAGAAACGTCACAGAATTCCCATCTGCTGTGAATACGTGACCGTTTCGGAGGAATTATGGTTCCAGAAAGGTATATTGTCAGGTATATTGTAAGTTATGTAAGGTATGTAAGGTATATGTAAGGTAAAGGTATCTAAACTATCCCGAAACATATTGTATGCGAATAAATTTATAATTTATTCCAAGGAAGTTATGTGTATGTGTTTTTATTCGATCAATATCGAAAGACATCATATATGATTCGCAATATACCCTGTTGCAAATTCCATCTACCAACCATAAAGATTCATTGCTGGCAAGGTTGATCGCGTTTGACGGTCGTCTCGGAAAGCTGGATGTACGTAAGAAACTGTAGTAGAGGCTGCTGGAAGGTGACGCTGGAAGGTGCTGGCAGGCACGCTGCGCAAATGACGGCAGATGTTGGCGTGACGGCAAGCTTGACTGCTGAATTGATGATAGAAAGGCATTTTCCGAACGAATGATGACAGCAAGCCAAAATTCATTCGAAAGTGAAGCGGTTGTAATAGCAGAAACATAGCGGTGGCACTGAAGATTTCGAGAAAATTACAATAACTTCCTTTTTGAAAAGGTGCTGCCGAAAACTTGGCATATTCCAGAAAAGCTACTTTGATTAGCGCCTCTTGTTTTTAAGCCAGAAATTGGAGGGACTGTATCGCACTGTATGCCCTTTATTCGCCGTCTTTTGTGTGAGAGGGGCAGTGCTTGGCCTTACACTAAAAGCATGGGCAACTTTTTTTCGCTGCGACATGGTCAAACCGTGTTCATTTTCGCTATGCTTTCATTTATTGCGGGCTGAGCCCACAGACAGAACTGTCCGTGCCGTGGTTCAAATTGTATGCGGCAGAGTACACCATATATTCATCCTCCAACACTCTTCCATCTTCACAGTCATGGAGGGGCTCTGAATTTTTTCAATCAAGCGAGGTCGATTTTGACAGGGGAAGCCAGTGGACGCTCTGCTAATAATAGCCAGGCGGGTGGAACACATTCCCGCACGAGCGGCGGCAAGGAAGCGCACGAGACGACCCCCCGCGTCCGACACGCCGTCGAGGACCCTCGATAAGCAAGGTAGAACAACACAGCGATGCCGATGATTGCGAGTTTGTGCCTTATCAGGACAGCACCGGGCGCCTAGCTGTTTGTTCCCTCGCCTCGCCTGTTTGCCGTCTTTATTTGCTCAAAGATTTGATAGCACTGCCACGAGAACCTCCGAGCGCCATGTTGATGTCTCTGTGCCCTCTCTTGCTTTTTCTGCATATATATTCTTCGGCTGCTCGAGCCAAGAACCGCCTCCGTTGCGTGATCTTCTCTGATCCTTGGCCTTTTAAATAAACCCCACTGCAGTATGTATGTATGTATGTATGTACTAGAAGGAAACAATTTCCTGGACACCGGTAAGTATAATGAATCAGAATATATATATATATATATATATATATATATATATATATATATATATATATATATATATATATATATATATATAGAAATAAGGGTTAGCAGTCAAGAATGCCTCAGAAAGCACAGGGGAGAATGGGGTAGGTCATTGAAACAGATGAAGAGTTTTGAAACACAGAAAGAAAGTGGAGAAAAAATGCCCGCCGGGTGGAATCCGAACCCGGATCCCACCCAAAAACCTGCTCATGTTATATATATATATATATATATATATGTATATATACACGAGCTCTTGCAAATAACATGAGCAGGTTTTTGTTGCTTGTGAAGGACTTTGTTTGCACCTTATCGGGTTTTCCGTAGGTATTGCGCAAGTTCTTTCTGCAGACGGATGACAGCGCTTTTTCTTCCCTCTCTGTCACGATTTCGCGGGGGTTCCAGAGGATTCTGTTATCTCGAGACATGGACAGTATCAACAGGAAGCACTGTATCGTTGGTATGTTATCTACGTAAGTGCCGTACAGCGCCTTGTTTGTGCGGATGTTCGACCTGATAACCGTAGATGCTGTGCACAGAAAACGTAAATGACGTCAGGTGACGGAATTAAATGGATGGCTTTGTTCTGAATAGGAGACCAGAAGTCACCGTTTAGGGAAATAGGAGCGACGGTAAGGAAGATGATTTAAATGAAGTTTGTCCGTGACGCAATCTTACCTATCCACGCCGGGGTGGTTTACGCCCATAGGTGTACCACGCACGCAAGTTTAGTAGAGCTGGTGAGGACACTCTAGAGAAGATGAGGAGTCATCCAGGAGCCACAAAGGGTACGACCCAGAGAGTCATTGAGAAAGGTGTGACGATCCACTACCTGTTTCAAGACAGCAGTCTGGAGAAGGGGGAGAAAGGAAGGACGGAAAGGCCGGGAGGTTAACCAGGGATAGAGCTCGGTTTGCTACCCTGCACTGGGGAAGGGTGGTTCAGGAGATAAGAGAGGGCGGGAGTAGAGGAAGATATAGGAGTCAGAAGGCGCACTCTTTAGTCTTGTTTTAGGTATTACAGTCGTTCAAGCAAATTCGTTTCGCTCAAGAAACGTAGAACGGCTTTCTTCGCCTTCTGTGAAGTCGATGGTGGAAACCGATGACGTAGGATCGTCCCTACTGTAAGTGGTCCATAGCCCAATCGGCTGAGCGCGGTGGAAAGCACGCTCCTCTTCTACGCGTATTCGGGGCACCGACACAGCACATGCTCTATAGTCTCTTCCGCCCCACAGTGGGCGCAGCAGGCCATCCCGATGAGGAAGGAGTAGGCCACTCCCAACCACAGTCCACAAAGTAAAGTCGACTGGGGTCGAGACAACCCATACAGAAGACGGTGCTGAAGAAGGGGATCTTGAATATGAAGACGGTGATTCGAAAAGTATGGTGTGTTTCGTTGCTTGATGGTGATTATACGTGCAAACGAGCGAAGCGTCTTCGCGGCACGAGTCCTTGAAAGCGGAAGCCGGATTGTGCGTTCACTCTCGTGGCCTGTACAAGCAACTTCATCCGCCAATACGTTGCCGATGATTCCGCAGTGACCTGGAAGCCATTGGAATATTATTTCATGGCTGTCTGTGCTGGCTTAATACAATTTTTCTCTAATCTCTGTCACCAGTTGGTGGAGGGGGCCGTAGCGTAGGGCTGCGCGTAAGCTTGATTTCCTCAAACCGCTTAGGATTGTCGCTGACTCAGGTGCTCAAGGGAATAGAAAGCGTGTTCTATGTTAACCAGTTCATTGCGCTAATGGGGGTGCCTCTAGGCGACCAGGTTTGTCAACCACGCATCCCTGACGTACCAGACGTGTACCACAGAAGTCCTTGTGTGCGCTGATAATGTAAGGAGCTGTCCGCGACCAGTTGAGCAAACTGAACATGGCAAGATATGATGGAACAAGTTTTGTGTACTCTTTATGCCTCGGTAGCGGTACCTGTAAGTCCAGTAGGGTGGCTGGGAGTTGTTCACTTCTAAATGGCGTTCGGATTGAATGGTGATTCGAAATGAAGAAAAGAACGAATCATTCGGCCACTTTCGCAATTGGGATGTGAAGACTGAGCAAACAGCGGAGCTGGTGCTCTTCCCTAACCTTAACTTGACTATTTTAGGGTCTTCCCTTCTTTCCGGTAGATCAGACGCTGATGCCGCCGAATGCACGCTCTCTCCCTCAACTAGAAGAACACCTTCACGTCAGAGCTCACGTCGTCACTAGGCGCAGCCAATCCCCGACGAGCATCTTCCCACCGCACCCTCTGCGCCGCGACGCGCACTCCCCACACCTGCTCGTCGGCTCCTTGCCTCCTCGCCACTTTCCGTTACACTTCTTGGCCTAGCATTTTCCCCTCTCCGCTTTGCTCCGCCGAATGCGAGCGTTGCCAGGCACGGACGGAACTCAAAATAAAACAGCTCCGCTGCAACAAAAATAGCAATGGCTTAGCTCGGCTATTCCAGGATATACGCAGCGTGAGCTAAGGTTCAGCTGGTTATTCTTAGCTTTCCTGGTTGTGGTTTAGCTTGATTATCATGCTTACTGCTGCTTCAATGACACGCACGCGGTATACGCATTATGTAACACATGCATATTTATCAAGCGACTCCGGCGCAGCGTCACCAATAGCCCCGGAGCTAAGCTGGTTCCACAGGAGCACGCCGGTGTTGCTGCGACGCACTAGCCATCGGTCCCACACCCGGCCACCCCTCGCATGATCATCAAGTGGACCGGGCCGCCACGTGCGGGACGGAAGTCGGAGAAGACGCGGGGCGCGTGGGGTGTGTGAGAGACGCCGGGCAGCGAGCAACGTTCTGTGCGCCGTGTGACGTCACTGCTCCTCGCGCATGCGCAGCACGGCTCTCCAGGAGCCACGCGAAACTGCTCAACCTCGGCCAGTGTAGCTCACGCTTCAAAAGTTAAGCATCCTTGTCACAAAGCCACTAATTCATTATTCCACAGTATACAGCCCAGACCGGCATTCGTGCCTTGTAAAAGTATGCAAATAAACGAGCCCACCGGTCTCCCTTGTGCATAACGAGTGATTGTACGTGCCGAAAGATTTGTACGAAACTTCGGCGTATAGCTACCCTGCTCCGCCGAACACTGGCTAAGAATTGCCACTATCCATAAGGCGATTCCGCCGTGTATTGTCAGTAGATACAGCTATCTTCAGTGGCAGCGCCCCATCTATATATTCATTGCCTTTCTACCCCGATTAACCAAGCCACTTAGAGCTGACATTTTTCTTTTGGTTTGGCCGTTTTAAACAAAGAGATGAAACAAAAAGAACGCACTGGTGTACATCGCAGATAAGTGAAGCTGGGTATATTTCGCCGTATGTCTTGCACTCAGCGTATGCTTGATGCCTGACGATGAAAGATAAAAAAAGACCTTGGTTCGGGACATAAACTTGATGCCTCTGCAAAAGGGAAGCGGTCTTTGTCACTAAATGGACTGCCGTTCTCTTATCGCCGCCGTCTCGTTTTATGGCTCAAGATAAAATCCTTTGACACCAGCACTGCAATACGTTTGAAGAACAAACGCAAAAAAAAGGAACGGATGTTGGACGTATTATGAAGGTAGCACTTATAACCTCTAGCGTGGGCCCTTCCGTTTTAACGTCCCACAGGAGCACGCCAAAACGGGTACACCCTTTTGGGTCTCTGCTATTTTGAGATCACCATCAATAGAGTGTCGTATTCGCCGTCATAAAACTGCAGAGTTGAGAGCTACTTGCCGTGATTCGAAGTCTTGAGGGCCGTTTGTGTCGTGGTGAGCCAACGTGCAAGGCCTTATTGATGCAAATAGGTGTACTAAGGGCAATTGATGCCGAGTGCTAGCATAGTAATTTGAATGCCGGATGGCCTTCATTGGCAACTTAGTATTTCAAGCGCATCACTTTATATTGTTTTGAACTCCATTTAATACATGCTGCTTGGGAGCGGTCTGACGTGAGCTTACGGAGGCATTGTCAAATTGTACAGGCACGTGCTGCCATTTGAAATAGGAAAGTGAACGTGGTTAGTCAACCGCGGCTGTCCAAGCCTTGTAACGTGTGCCAACAAGTACTCCGCCCGAGCAGCTCATTTTAAAAATTATTCGTGGCGAATCGCCAAGAGCCACAAAGGTTTGTGTCTTGCAAAACCTGGAGGACTAAAGGCGCAAGATGTCTCGCCTAGGAATCCACTTTCGTTTGGCAATAGGACGTCCTCCATTGAGGCATGCCTGCGGGTTTCCTTAAAGGACCTTTAAAGGAAACTGACCGCTTCAAAGCATGCTCTAGGTAGTCCATGAAAAATAGCCTCACGTCACCTGGCACACAACACGTTGTCCACACTGGTCATAAGGTAAGGTACAGCTCTCTACTGTGCCTCCGCATGCCCGGATGAATGTCGGTGCTTATGCACTGGTTCCACCAACTTCTTAAAAGGGCCCAGCAACACTTTTTCCAACTTTTTTTCTCAATCTTAAATGTTATCAGAACGTAGTCAACAAACACATCCAGTGCTTAAAATATGGGGTGACAGAGTACCTCAGTCAAAAATTGCTGATCTATGTCCATCAGAATATACAACCTGAAAACTTGCTCAAAGGATGTTTCTCTTTATCCCGAGTTTTAGCGTTCTTTGAGCTCTCGAATTACGTCATTACAGCAGTGTAGCGACTATTGGCGGTTCATTTCTGTTGTAGCAATAAACGTATTCGATAGGCACTTATACAAGGTCCACCAAGGGAAGCAGGAACGGAAAGGCGGATAGTTTTGCTGCGACGAGCAAATCACGCAGGGCCGCTCCGTGCTGCTAATAACTTTAGCCTTGACAATGCGTCCAGACGCCAAGGAAAGAGTGAAAGCGTCTGTCGGAGGTGTTGCAGAGTCCCTTGAAGGCGTACTGCGGTGTCTCATTGGTTCCGACCGATAAGCCGATTTTAAGCAAAAGGAGATGCATCACAATGCATCGCGACGCCTCGCCTCTGGCCTTTGGCGATTTCTCGTCGGTGGTCGCGATGCAGGAAGTGCTTGCTGTCCGTATCACTTCAACGACATCCCTCACTCCGCATCATAAAACGGGGGACGCGTTTTGCAGCATGATGCGGGCTGCATAAAGATACGGTTGCACTCTTCGCGCCGTGCTCCACGTTTAATACGCCCGTCGTTGTGACCGCCATAAAACAAGTGCATCCCGGTCCGGCTGGGACTGCGCTCCGCCCTGGCGAGGTAAATTTGTGCCGCTCCCTTGGCGGACGACGACCACAAACACATCTTCTGCTGGCAAAATGCCTCTTGTAAGGGCAGTGTCTTTGCGGTTTTACGCTTGGGGCGGGTCACCTTCACGCGCAACTAAGATGTACTTACAGGAGCCGATCGCCACGCTTGCCCCCCGTTCCTGTGTAGATAGTGAGTTGTGCACTTTGGTGCGCTGAATCCGTGGGCGGGTTTTCTAAGTTCGGGAGATGCGTATCGTTGCGAGAAAGGTTTTTTGTGCGATCGTTCACCGCGGCAAACTTTCGCCCGAACCCTTTGCGGGAGGTATACTTCAACGTATCTTATTCGCCACGTCTGCGCTAATGTAACTTGTTCGCCTCTAATGTACGTCATTCTACACTAATGTATCTGTTTCTGCATTATCGTATTCTGCATATTATCATTCTTTCTATAATCTACGTATTATATTATATATTACAGAATTCAGTAATATTTGTTTTTTTTTATCGTTCTTTAAATATTCTGCATATTTGTGTTATATGTCTAAGTTATCTCTTGTTGCTCTTCTGTGCTCGCGGTTTGCAAAATACATTTCACTGCTTTGTACACTCCTGCCTTGGCAGCTAAAAGGCTGCTGGCAGTATTGGGAAATAAATAAATAAATATTCCGCTTATATTCTGAATACATTCTTCTATTTTTCTGCATATTCTTCATTCATATTCTATTCTTCTTCCATTATTCTGCATATATTCTTCTATATTCTGGATATGCTCTTCTATATTTTGCATATTATCATTCTGCATATTATCAGTATCTGCATATTCGCCACTAATGTGTCTTATTTCCCACTAATGCATCTTATTGGCACCTCTGCACTAATGTAACGGCCTCAAAGAAAGAGGCACTTGCCGCCTCGCCCACATTATTAATTCTGTTCAGTCGCATAACATGTGGTGTCCCAACACACGCTTTCCTCACTCACTCACTTCGGGGAAGAATGAACAGTCGCCGACCGATTTTTCTGACCTGGAGGGGTACAAAAAATAGTCCGAATAAAAGAGAAGTTCGAAAAATCCGCGAATGACTACTCATATGGGACAACTGGCGATTCCTCGGGAAAGTCCGAAATATCCGGCAAGTTCGAAATTTCGGAGTCCGAAAAAAACGGTCGGCTACGTTTTGTGTTTATTCTTGGGTACAACTTGATGCGGCAACGGAAGTTTCCCTGTGCCTCATCGCCACAACCGGCAGCTCCTCCACGCGTCGCACACTTTTTAAAAAAAGGTCGTGGCACTTACTAACAGAACACTAACCAGTACTTGTCCCAGTATGAACTAGGTACTTAGTGGATTTTAATAACTGGCCATGCATCACCTAGTAAAAAGCTACGCGCGACAATGTGTATCGGCTGAGCATTAAGCGCGACAGAGACACATTAAACACGCACATATCTTACTTTGACAACGAGCAAGAAAACCAAATGAATGCACGAGGAGATCGAGTACAACTTAGTTACCTCAGAAATTCATCTGCTCTTTTTTGCTTTTATAGCCAGCAGCGGAAAGTCATTTGATCGAGTTGGTGGGCTTGTCGCAAAAATCAAATATTTTAGCGATAATTTTAGAATTATGCATTTAACGTGAACATATGAGTCAAGTCAGCATGTGGATTTGCAAAAAACTTTTCAATCGTGATTTGGAGTGGGAAAAGTGCTGTAGTTACCTATTACGTTCATTAATTCATAAAATTTTGTTACTGTCAGTGAATCAGCGAGTAGCAGTTTAACCATGGCGAGTAGCAGTTTAAGTGCACGATCTAGACTAGTAACGGTTCCACACTTAGTGGCGGGACCTACGTACCGTTCTGGGGGGCAGCAAAGTTCGTAAGGAGTTAGTAAATACAGCCGTTACTACCCTTTTACGAGCTTTTTTTGTTAAGAGTGCAGAGTGCGTTACTGCGAGCATTTTGATCGTGACACTAGTGATTCAATTCTGCTGATAAACTATTGCATCGATGGCAATTTACGTGTGAAAAAGCAGACGTTGTCATGCATGCTTCGTGCCATTGATCAAATAACATCATCATCATCATTATTATTATTAATCGCCTTCTCCTTTCAAAGGACACGCGCGCGTAGACATTCGAGTTAATCGCATCGGCGGAGTGCTACACTACATGAGTGATTGCCGTTTTTAACTTGTACTCTTGTATACTCCTTTCAATAAAAAGTGATCTTTGATTATCTGACGCATTAAACGGTTCGGGAGACAGCGTTCTGTCCCACAGTGATTTTTTCATCCCCTGCTTCAGCATCATGTAACCTCAAGTTTTGTGATAGATTCTCCGGTCTGATGCAACTTATGCGAGCGTTCGGCGTGCGCTTCCACCTTTAAGCTTACTCCTGATGTATTTATGGAAAGATGCGCGTAGACTAGCCACGAATATAATCTACGTCATGAAAATACACCAAACAAAGAACCCGCACAACTATGGTTCAAGAAAGACCACTTGCACAATGCGACTTGTTCAACAAGCACCCCGCTATTCTCGCACTGATACCGTCTTCTTTGTCGATAAAGCCCCTGATCAAAACGATAGCTGCGTACTTGTTGCAACTGCAGCGAACGTGCTGTTAGTGGGTGTGGGCAGGGCCCAATGTTACTGTTTATTATTTTGCTCTTCTTCTGCTTCGTTTCCCCTGTGATGTATACTAGTGTCACGATAAGGTTACAGACTAACGGCACTCTTTTCTCCTGTTGTTCTGTGCCGCCGCCATGATGATTGGTCAGTTCGCATCACGTGACATTTGCTCACACTGTGACAGTTCATAGTCACCGTCATTTTGTTGTTTATGCATTTGCAGTCGGTCAACTCTGGTAGTCTCAGCTTGCCCTCCCTGCTCTATAGCTGCGTGTGAAGATAACGCGTGCAGATAACGCGAAGATAACGCCTGTAGCAGCACTTCAGCAGCAGAAGTGTGCCCGAAAGTTCCGTTTCGCTGTATCTTCGGCAGTGTTGCCAACAAACGATCCGGTTGAAGTCGGCGGCTAGGCCGTAGAAGCGGAAGTCTCGCAACACTGATAAACACCAAAATGGCCGCCATTGCTGACTTGCGTACTTCAGTGGCGGCACTCTGATACCTTATCTGGTGACACTAATGTGTACTATGAACAGATTATCTTGTATTTTTGCTTTATGTGGAGCGTGAGTAAAGCGAAGCGCATATATTTATTCCGTATTTATTGTTTGGAAGGGGAATCTAACTTTTCTGTGCATGCAAATGTTTTGCTCTGTCATTTTGCGGTTGATTTGTGTTGTTATATGCACAAAAAGGTGGGTGGTTGATGTGAAATCTCGCTAAGCAGTCTTTTGCCGTCTTTTTAGCAGTCTTTCGCGACGCAGTCTTTTCAACATTCATCACGCAGCTATCAGTCTGATGTTTATTGTTATGTTTACATGACGCCTATTCATGTAACACCTGTATTGCAAACTTTTGCAATACACCTCTATTGCAAAAAGGTGGGGGGTTGATGTCAAATCGCTAAGCAGTCTTTTGCCGTCTTTTTAGCAGTCTTTCGCGAAGCAGTCTTTTCAAAATTCATCACGCAGCTATCAGTCTGATGTTTATTGTTATGTTTACATGACGCCTATTCATGTAACACCTGTATTGCAAACTTTTTCTTTGTATGAAACAAACAAACAGACGATAAAACTTTTAAGACCGAGAGAATTTTCGTTAGTCGCCTGTACGATGTATACTCCTCTGTTGTGAGCCTTACATGACTCATTCTTTCGTTCTCATTCCAGTTTCGATGTCGCTGAGATAAAAAGGAATGACACAAAAGAAAGCCGGCACTGTGGTGACTAAAAATGCTAGAGATACCGTTATCAGCATCAGTGCCAGCCTAATTCTTTCTTGCGGCAAAGAAGTACGAGCCAGCAAACCGTGATAAGCCTACTGTGCCCCACATCCTCCCTCTGTTATAAAGATACCTTCCTGACTCGGACGCCGCTATCAAAGGAAAGAGCCGAGACAGTAACACGGGTCCCTGCAATCAGCTCTAACAGGCACAATAGATCCGGTTAATACCAGTGCGCTGAGGTCTGCCATAACGAGCAACAAGAAAGACAAGGCTGCTAAACGAGTGCTATCGCCGGAAGGTTTAGCGCTCCAATAAAGACCTAAGCGCGACGATAACTACCAGCAGGCCTCATTATGAATGGAAGGGGGGGAGGGGGGGGGGTCGCTGTTAGATGACGTAAGCGTGCGGACGCTTCCACCCTAACGTGATGGATTCTCAACTGTATACCGTTTATCTGTTGTGTAAGACTCGTTTGTTTAGCTTGTTTCCCGGGAAAACACAGAACCTGCGGACATAAAAATGAAGCGACATTATAAATCCACCGGCATTCTTCGACAAGTTCGTCTTTACTGGAATAAGTCACTCGAGGATCTTTTAAGATGACATTGAGTCACTTTTTGAGGCGTGAAAGAAACAACCATAAAAGAACGTATAGATGTTGGCCGAAAATTCATACTCCAATTGTAAGGGGCAGGAGCCGTATATCCAGCTCACGAACATCTTTGAATTATTTAAAACTGATTTTTTTTCTCTCTCTCCAAATGGCTAGTATGCAGGGTTCACGACGACGCATTGTAGGCGCATAAGCTGACTGCACTCTTGGAGGGAATCGTACACCTGCAACAAAGAAAATGCACATTGTTACAGATCCCCCCCAACAGAATCCTTCTGTCGTCTTCCAGGTTACCTGCGCCACCAGGCATGGGGGTGTCTAAAAACTCCAGACACCTCACTCCAGCCCCATCCTACGATGAGTGGATCGCCTGCCTGACCAGATAGGTAGAGTGGGATGCAGCAGGACCTGCAGACGAGAACCAGGGCAGCCAGCCGCAGCCAAGGTATCCCGCACTAAGAAAGCCGTCAACCAGCCGGTTTTCCGAAAATCAGCGCCTGATGCTCGTTACATAAAATTTCACCGATCAATTATTCCGTTGACCAATCATATAAGCACCCCCTATCCTCATAAACGCCTCTTCTAGACTAGCGCCTCCTGCTAGCATCCTGCTTATCTTACGGTAGACGTAAATCACCTTCAAATTCATGCTCCGATGGTGTTCAACGCCTGCGAAGTTCAGGTTTTACATCTCGAAGGATGGGGCGGCCCACAGCCAAACATCGGGTGGCTGGAGTAAGGATCATGGTACTGGAAAGGTGAAACCTGACAGAGTGCTGTTTAACCTGACGCTCGAAGACGTCCTAGACGGATAGTCCATATCTCCGCTGCTGCTTCATAGTCCCAACGTTAAACCCCTTGTCTCTAGTCCTATTGTTCGAAAAATAATCTCCGTTAGGGCGTAAAAAGCGACGAGGTAGGGCACGATTTCATTGTGTGTCGCCGCTCCCTTTCTTTTCCGGGGAGAAAAAAGATAAAGGGCCAAGATAAGGGTTATTTTTCTTGCCCTCTGTTGCCGTGCCCGTCACAGTGTCAGGTGCCTTTTTTTAATATCGTTCTCATATGCCTGCCTGTTTTCTGATAGCGGGCGTTGACGTAGAGGGCTTGATACGAGCTGAACGTTACACCCCACGGATGTGGGCCCACACTAGGGGCAGGTTTTTTATCTACTCTAGATAACAAAAGCCGTTTCGCGGATTTGTGTTTATTTTTTGCTCTGACGCAGTCTTCGCGCCGAATTTCCGAGAAAAAGTAGCGTAAAATGGCCAGTATATGGGACAAAGGCTGTTAAATGCCTGGCTCGCTAAGAGAGGTCACGAAGAGAGCGCATCAGAACGAACGAACAAAAAATGTTACAACGCAGAGCTCTGGCGCGCTATCTTTCAGAGCAACGTTTCCAGTGACGTCAAAGTCGCCGAAAACAGCACTAATGCCGTTAAAGTGTATGCATCTGGCACAAGTGAGTGTTTTGACGGTCTTACTTGGAACAAGGACAGGTGCCAAACATCGTTTTCACACGTTTAACTCTGTCACTTGATATGGAAAGCTACGGTCAACACTTTGGAAATTCGCCAAGCTCTCGAAGAAGGATAGCTCATTGGCTGATGACAGACAAAGGCCAATCAGGTGTGAATTTTCCACCCGCTCGCCTTCTCCAACACTCCTCTTACCACCTCCCTCCTCTGTTCACGCCAACATGGCCAGTATTCCTAGCCCTCCCTCCCCCCTCCGCGTCCTCGCACGTTCTACCACTCCAACTGCGCTACCCTACTTCCACTTGACCGTTTCGAGTCCTATGCTCTCCGGCTCCTCCCGGTACACTATTTCCCGTCCTCTTCCTCTCCCCTCTATATATACCACTCATCGTCTACATCACACTTTCTGTCTTATTCTCTCTACACTTGACTACCCTTATCTCTGCCCTCATCTTCTTCACTACAAAAGACTCTACACTTAGCTTCCCCTCATCCATCCCTTGTGCACCCGCTCCGGGTATGTCATGAGCCCACTAGTGACTAGGCTCACCAGTCACATTTCCGGCTGATTCGAAAGGCCGAAAGACCAAAGTTTCGCCTTTAGGTAGCTCAAGGAAGACTATCGTCTTTAAACAACTCCGAAGACACGTAGGCTTTCTCATTAGATGGGAATAACGCACAATCGCTTAACGGAATGCCGATATTTTAGGAGCCGGTGTGTCGCGCAGAACACCCTGCGTCGCTTGTGACTGCTGCGCCACCGGGTGAGGCAGCGGCAGTTGTGCGAAGCTCGTCGGCGAGCGTGCTAAAGTCACGTACCCTTTCAACATCATCCTCCTCCTCCTCCGTTACTATAGCTAAGAAAACTGCCGAATAGCCATTGTTAGGCGTATATTTAGGCTAACGTTACGTAGCTCTAGTGTTCTTAAGCCTAACGACGTGCGAATCAACGTCAAACCTTATTTTGCGTGAAGCTGCCAGTCCGTACCGGTTGATGGCGTTAGAGTTCAAAGCCTGACGTTAAGCCTAACGACCGTAGTGCGCAAAACCACGTACCCCTCTGACGCTTCAGCTGGCTACGTAGTCATACGTGCTAAGCAACGTCAGACTGATCGCACGCCAAGCTACGGGTGCCGGATGACGACGATAAAGCTCAAAGAAGTAACAGTGCACGAAAGCTTAAAGTGAGTCACTAGGTTTAACTTCAAGCCCAGGCATACTCGCTTCCTGCCGCTGCTCCTCCAGCAGTTCGGCTGGCTCGTTTCAACGGCGCCACCATGGCTAAGGAGCCTTTTTTTAGCGTTTCGCTGCTGTGCACTTCGGCGCCGGCTTCTTCTGTGCTATCCCATCTCTGCGTTCATCCTGTTACCCTGCTGTGTCTGTCCTCGTCTGTTCCCGCGGTATATATATATTTTTTTCAAATATCACGAAACAACTATGCCAAGTGCTTTTGCATCAAAAATCTCACAGAAATACCCAGGGATGACGAGCTTTTCTGGCTAACAACCGGCTTGCGCAATCATGTTTACGTGCAATGTCATCCCAACAATTTCCGAACCAGCAGGAGGAGGAGAAATAAAGTTTAGTGGATGACCAGGCATTCTATTTTTAGCCGTATAACAGGTGGTTCCATTCTATCCCCAATGGTTGTCATGCCCGGGTTACCAGCAAAAGCTGGACCTTGGGAACTGACTCCTCAGCAGGACCTGTCACTGGTCTTTGATTCGTGATGGGTCTGAAGATACGACACTGATAACAGACAGGACTCGTGCCACCTAGACAGAGCAGCATCCTACCCACCCGGAAGGCCATGCATTTTTCTAGGTCAGCTGCAGGTTCAGGGCTGCTCTGCAGACTTGTCAGACTGGATCGATGCTGAGGCGGCCTCTCTTGCTCCAGTGGCACAGCAGCTAAAAAACGCCTCTGGATTTGGCCGTACGCACCGGCGGTGGCTTGCTAAAGAAAGGAAAAGCGTCGGCCGACGGCCGTCTATCGGCGGCGATGATCTGCCCTAGACCCTCGCCTGACGGGAGGAAACGCCCCGACCATTCATCCCGGCCGAGCGACGCTGCTTCAAGATCATCAGCGAGCGACCACAAAGAGTAGAGCGGCTGAATCAGGGACTGACCTTGCTGCGCAACGAAACAGCGCGCTCAGTCAGTCCTGGCTCGTCGCGCGCTAAGACAAACACGCGCTTTTCCTTCGTCAAGACAATGGAACCGTACACGGCACTCGGCCCATTGTTCGCGGCTTCGAGGCGAACGCGTACGCCCCCGGCTGTGGTCCCCATCCTTTCTTCCTTCGGTCGTCTGCTTTGTTTTGGCCTTTCCAGGCTCTCTGAGATCTTCTGCAGTGCGCGTGGCAAGCTACGTGAAGAGCGCGTCATGTACGACGACGCTATTTTAGCAAGACGCCATTTTTCCCAGAACAATTTCAACGCAACGCTACGCACGCGTTGACCATATTATACCACGACAAGGGCTACTAAAAGGGTTACAGAATGAAAGGCTGTGTGCGTGTGCGCGCTTATTGCGACCGAGGCCCAAATCATCTCAACTGACGTCATCATGATGAGGCGGCTGTCCCAGCTGACGTCATCAGTCCTAACGGACGTCGTCATCACGAGGCGGCTGTACTGAAAAAATGCAGTGAGTAAATGCAATGCCAGTGGGCCAACGAGATGTCTACAAAATTAAAGGCTGTGTGAGTGTGAGCGCGAATTCTGACTGAAGCAGTATCCTCCTAACTGACGTCACCGTAATGGAACGGCTGTTCTAACCGGCGTCACCATAACTAGGCAGCTGTACTGAATGGGCCTCCTCGATTTACCAGTCCCGGATGGTCCGCGGGCAGTCCGAGGATTGCGTTCGGACCGGAGGTCCCATAGGAATACATGGGAAAATCGAGCGCCGGATCGCGTCTCGGGCAGTCCGCGGACGATCCGGGACTGATAATCGAGGAGGCCCAATGAATGCGATGCCAGGGGACCAGTTGTGACCCAGTTACGACACGTGAGCTGTAAATGCAAAGGGAAAGCCACGTGGTGATGTCACGTGACGTGGCCTCTGACGTTTCTTCCGAACGTTTTTTCTGACGTCCCGCGGGAGTCCTCTCCTGTACCTTAGAGTAACTCGAAGCGGACGTACAGGCAATATAGCAGGATGAATCGGAATAACTGTACAGTCGGCGTAAACAGTTGCTAAGGTAGAATGTTAAGAATTGCCACGGGACCTTGTCAGTCGATCCGCAGCGAGATGCGCATGCGCGCTGCGTCACAACCGGGACGCCAGAATGCTACTGTCCGGAGTCAGCTTCATCCACACGCGAGAGCCAACATTGGGCATCCTCGATTATCAGCGCCGGACCGTCCGCGGACTACCCAGGACGTGATCCGGTGTTCAATTTTTTTCATGTATTCCTCGGAGCCTCCAGTCCAAGGTCAGTTCTCGGGCTGCACTCGGACTATCCAGGACTGGTCAATCGAGGATGCCCATTAATACGAAAGCGTAATTTTTCCCGTGGTGCGAAAAGGCCGGCGCTGTCAGCCGCGAATGGGCGCGAAATTCAACTCACCCTCAACTAAAGCAAGAACTTGGCAAGAACTAAAGCAAGAACTAAAGCAAGAAGAAGCCGTGGGGCACGCAATATCACGGCCGCTATTCTACGCCTCTATTCAATGACCTACGCTTACGTCATGCGGAACTCGGCTGTGGAGGCGCACTTCTTGCACGCGCTTTGAATATGTCAGATTTAGCGGAAATATCCAAGCTGGAGTAAGTTTCTGCGAAGGAAAATTTGACGTTCATGCAGCCGACAGCTACAAAGGAAAGCTATACAGCTTTCTCAGAAACTATGCAGTTGAGGAAAAATTCGTCCTGGTTGAGGATTCGAACCCGGGACCACCGTCTAGCTAGAGCAGTCGCTCTACCAACTGAGTTATCCAGGAGGCTAGCCTTCTTTAGTGCGAGAACAAATGAATCAACAACTCGAACTTAGGAAAAAAAAAAAAAAAACGTCGTGGATTCGCCACCTGCATTGTGTAGTCATCAAAACTTCGCGTTGCCAAGTACCCCCCATACCCCCCCCCCCCCCCAGGACCATGAAACGCCCAGTATTTCCATAGTAATGTAGATTTCGCGGAAGCTAAGCTCCACCTGTAGTCGTTATAATAGCGTAAATGGGGGTAATTGGTCGGAAGAAATTTTGAAAAAACTAAAGCATACGAAAAATGTAAAAAAAAAAAATACGGAAAACGCCGCACCGTGTAACGCCTACATTTCAACAGTAATGCAGATTTCGCTGAAGGTCCACCTGTTCGAATATCTCCAACGAATTTCTGAAAAACTAAGAAATAAGGAAAACATAAATATACGAAAAATTCCGAACCGCGTAACCCCCCGAATTTTCGCAAAAATGCAGATATCAAGGAAGTTCAGCCTGCAATCGTTATAACAGCGTAAATGTCGATAATTGGTCGAACGAAATTGTGAGAAACTAAAAAATGAGCAAAATATAAAAATATTACGGTTAATTGCTAACCGTGCAACGCCCTGCATTTCCACAATAGTGCAGATTTCGCGAAAGTTCCCATCTGCAATCGTTATAACAGCGTAAATGGAGATAGTTGGTAGAACGAAATTTTTAAAAACTTAGAAATAATAAAAAGATAAAAATACGAAAAATAGCGAACCGTGTACAACCTCATTTCCACAGTAATGCCTATTTAGCAAAAGTTCCACCTGTAATCGTTACAACAGCGTAAAAGGAGATAATTGGTTGACGGAAATTTTGAAAAACTAAAATATAAGAAAAATACAAAAAAATGGCTGTAAAGAACTCACACTGAAGATAAGCGGCATAACAGTGCTACGCATTATTAGACAATTCTCTGAATTTCTGCAGATTTTTCTTTTATTCTTACTGTACGCTTGAAATGTGTCCATCACGATTAATTGATTATGGGGTCTAAAGCACCGACGCTACACAGGCGATGAGGCGCGCCGTAGTGGAGGGCTGCGGATTACTTTTGACCACCTGGGAAGCTTTACCGTACGCCGAAATCTCGAACACACGGACGTTTTCGCTTTTAGTCCCCACCAGAAAAGCGGCCGCCGCGGCTGGGAACCGAAAAATGTGCCCATCACATCCCCAAGACAGTCTCCAACGGGGTCTGTGAACGTCGTGGACGCATACACGAAACCGAAAGGCCACTGAATCGCCCTCGGTGGTCGCGTGACGCTCGCTTTGTGGGTCGTGTCACGATTATGCGTGCGCGCGGTTCGCTGACGTCAGCGGCAGCAACGGGTGGTTGCTCCAGCCGACGAGCCGCTTATAAATAGAGCTTGGTTCCGGTAACACCGTTCGTTACGCCGGCGCACGACCGCGGAGGGCGAGGGGAAACGACGGGCCGCCACGGGGAGCAACGATACCTCACCCGGGCAGTCGAGTGTGACGGGCCGCGTTTCAGCCCGAAAGCGAGAAAAACAAGAAGAGGCATGGGGCTGCAATTGACGCCGCAGACCAGATGGGTGATGGCGGGGAGGGTGGGGTAACCACCCCCTCGTTATAACGAAGCCTTGGGAACGGGAAACTGAATTCGTTATAAAGTGGTACTTCGTTAAAAGCGGGAAGTCTTTTCACCCTGAAGTAAATCCTGCTTCTAACAACGCCTTCGGGACAGGTAGGCGGTATTTCGTTTAAAGCTAGAATGATCTCTGTCTCCCCCTGTAACATATCCTCGTTCTATAACGAAGAAACTGACTTCGTTATAAGCGGTATTTCGTTAAAAGCGAGAATGTGTTTTTTCTTCTTAACGTAAATCCACTTTCTAAGAAGGCCCTCGAGACAGAAAACTTATTTCGTTTCGCGATATTTCGTTAAAACTGAGAATGATATTTCCTTTACCAGCCGGCGTTTCCGTGTTCACCTCTAGGTGTGACAAATTACGCCTCCTGGTGGACCTTCCTCCTCTTTTTTTCTCGTCAATAAATTCATTCATTCATTTTCTTTCTCGTTCTAACGAAGCCTTCGGGGCAAGAAACGGACCTTCTTATAAAGGGTACTTCGTTAAAAATGCGACGATTTGCTCTCCCTGCAGTAAACCCTTGTTATGGCGAATCTTTCGGAACAGGCAACTGACTTCGTTGTAAGTGGTACGTTTTCAAAAGCGGCGATGATTTGCTAGACATGCCTTGCCGTCGGGACCGTGAAAAACTTCGAACAAAAAGAGCATTCGAATAAAGCATTTTCGTTATAACGGTGGTTGTATATGTGTATTGGATGGCCCTTCTTTATTTTTTTCATTTTTAAGTGTAGGTATTTTTCTGTGGACTCAACAAGAAAACCCGTTGTTCCGTCGGTAACGCTTGAGGTGTCAAACTTTCGCCCCATGAGAAAATTCTATTAGGAAAGGTCCTAGGAGCTGCGTATTTCCTGCGCTAGGTTACAACAAAAATCGAAGAATGATAGCAGAGACTCAAGAAACTGCGAACGGCACGCATGCACGCTAGACTCGTCTTTCGGTGTCGTCACGGGAAAGTAACTCCTGTTTAGACGAGCCGGGATTGCCGTTGTCTCTTCTCAGGGCCTTAGACTGCAACAGGTTTCACAAGTCTTGATCAGATTCGGTGAATAACAAAAATCATATGAGCACCCCATCATCATTATCATCACCATCGTCACCGCATTCATCTGGCGTAGCAAGCCAGGCATCGTAGATCGGCTGACGTCACCAGTTTCATTAAAAAGCGTCCTCTCTCTCTGTCACACAACAACAGTAATGGCATTGTCTCAGAAGGTTGCCACTGTACGATGCACGAAGCACGACACGCGATCTGGAATAGGAACCCTTACTTCTTGCTCAGAGCGTAGAACTTTGCATTCATCTCAGCTCTTCACAACAACACCAGGAGTAAGAGGAAACTTCACCTCGGGGAAACAACAAGCCTTCTCGAGGCTGTCTCGTCAGAACGCTCGAGGTAATGAGGCTCCCTTGTTTCGGTACCCCTCACGTGAACAATCCCACAACGTGACTCATCCCGACCCCGTATTCTCTTTCCGTTGATCAGTCATAACACCTGTTGGCGACGCTTTCCGCTTGACGCACCGGCATGTTCACTACGAGCAGTCAGTGTCTCGTCACCCGGTGGTCACCGGACGTCGAGTCCTCTTGCAGAGACAACAGCGCGATCGGCTGCCTGCGCCAGGATTCCGTTCAAGAAGGACGGAGAAGGCAGGCCGCAGAGCATCGACACGACCGAGGTATCGGCTTCCATCGAGGAAGCGGCGTCAGCGTCTAGGAAGGATGCAGGGTGCTCGTTTTCAAGAGAGAGAGAGAGGGGGAGAGAAAGACTTTATATGATTCACTGCCTGATCGCATTGTGCGCAGGCAGCGGCGTCGGTGGCGGCGACGGACCTGTACCCTTGAAGGCGTAGGTCAACGTTTCCCGACTGAGGTCGCGGAGGATATCTTCGCGTTGCGTGCCGGAAACGTAGCTGTCACAGTCTGGACCCGAGCGACCGTCCCGTCGTGTTCGATAGCACGCATTGTTTCCCGGTCCCGCATATACGGGCGACGTCGTGTCTTTGTCGCCTAGGCACGTCGGCGTAGTGTTTCTTCGTCCCGGTGAGAGTTCGAGAGGAAAGAGTTCGTTTTGTCTCGAGCTCGACCGTGATGCGGCCCAGGTGTGGACTTGCACTGCTGATTCAGGACTGCTGTCTTGTGGCTTCGAACTCACGCCCTGTAGCCGCCCTCATGCAGCTCTTACAAAGGACAGAAAAATGTAACAGCAGTTGCGTGACCCTGCGGAGTGCCGTCACAGGTCGGAGCCGTTACGACTCCAGCAGGTTGACTGAAGCCTGCCTTTTTCTATCTGTCATGCTGGGACTATTTACAATGGACACAATTGGGACTTCTGCCTATGAATGCCTCTACTAATGAACTTAATCGAGACATCAATGTGAACAAGCGCTGAAGTGATTGGCTTTCATTTCCCTCCTTTCTTCCCTTACCACGCTCGGACCTCTGGTCTTCCTGTCTTAATAAATGTTTTTCAATCGATCAATCAATCCTTAATATGACGTACAACAGCGCTTAAACGAGCACAAAGAATTCATGCTACAATATTATGATGAGCAAATCTCGTAAGGCCTATAGAAGGTCCTCCTGTCGAGGCCACGTGACCCGTAGCTTAATTTCACTGAACTCGGCATGACTCTTACGAGATTTACCTCCTGTTTTAACAATGTGAGCGCGCCTTCAAGGTAACCACGTCTCTCATCTTGGTGGCTTCTTCTGAGCGCCATAACTTTTGAAAAAGCAAAATTAGCCCGTTCTTTTTCCAGCGCAATCGCCTACAGAGTTGTCAACCAGCGTGTGATGTGTATATAGCTCACAAGCTCTTGCCGACTCTCTAATACCTTGGTGTTAAATTCTGGGGTTTTCCACTAAAACTACCTTGGGGTTAACCTATTACTAAAAAAACTATCAACGCTTTAGCAACATGTAGTTTATTTCTTTCAGTATTTGTAAAACCTTGAGCTTACATATTAGGAATGTCGTACTTCGCATTTAACCCAGATGTTAAGGTGTGAAGACCCCCTACTATCCCCCTAAACCAGTTTTTAAAAGTTCGTCAGCGCATATCTGGTGGTCAACAACCTGCGTGAAAGAAGTTCGTCTTCAGACATAAAAATGCATTGCCCGTACAGGTGCCGTGAAAAGTAATTGTAACAAGGTCTTGTAAATTTCCAGGAATTTCTTCTTCTGGAAACTGCCTGGCTGCATTGCTGTGCGTTTAAAGGAGTCCTGCCTAATATAAAAAAGCCTCCTGTAAAACGGTACTGGCTGTCATAAAGGCAGTAAGACCGATAATTTGCGATAATCACAAATTCTAGTTCCAATCGCTTATGACGGCACCTGTACTTAATCTGCATGCATTCACACAACACGGCTATGAAGTATAAAAAGAGCATTAAAGGGGACATGAAGGCTAAATACAAATTTGGTACATTAAACATACTGCTTTGTCCTGATAACAACGATATCAAATTGATCGCGGACTTCAAACAAGAAATCTAAATATTAAAGAAAACGTACGAAGCAGCGGCGATACACCAGCCAGTTTCTGGCGAGGTCTGAATGACGTCACAGAATCTTCTCTCTGCGATTGGCGGCAACCGACCAAAGCCACCGCCAAGATACATGATTGGAGGATTGTAGGGCCTCTAGTTCCGTCTGATCGTAGCTCTTGAATGCTAACACGCAAACACAAATTTCTAGTGTTTATCTCCATTGCGTCACAGCTGACGTTGTCACGGTAGCGCGAAATTTTTCGGCCTTTCAATTTTTCTTGAATTTTTTTTTTATTAAATAACGTCTTTAGCGACTGGAACAGAGCTGAGTGAGTGAAAAAAAAACAATTTCTTTCAAACTAAACAAGGTTGTATTTTGTCTTCATTCCCCTTTTCCATGAGTGCTAATGTCATTCCGTATTTTCGCGCGTATAACCCGCGCCAAAAATGCGAGAATTTCAGTGGCAAAGTAGGGGTTCGGATAATACGCGGGGTATTTCCTTTAGTGCAGCTTCACGGCAATGCGTGTTGTGCCGCCATAACACTGACTAAGCCTTTCATGGCAGCGATTGCGCAAAACATACAAGGACAAGGAAGAGAAAAGAAGGACGAGTGCACTCTAACAACTGAATTTTATTAGTGAATTGCTACTTTCGCCTTGCAGTCAGTGTATTCTACATGCTAAATATACGCTTTTTCTGTCTACATAGTATGTGACGTGTTGCTTGAGCAGTAGCTTTGGCACAGCCTTTCCTCTATGAAATGTGCGGGCAATACGCGAGGATTTTTCTTTTCGTTGCCGGAGGGCTGAGGGTGGGGGTGCGGATTATATGCAGGGGCGGGTTAAACACGCGAAAATACGGTACTATTTCCCTATAAAGCTTAAAACCTTAGAACACAGCTTCTTCTGTGCGCCGCACCCCATGGTACTCAGTGGTAACGTGTTGCTAATGCTCGCTCGTTGAGTGAGCACCGTCTTTATAAATGTTCGCATGGCCAAAACAAACAATGAGATGACGTCTGGCGTGCTCCCATGTTGCTTCGCGTCCCTGTCATTTCACTCTAACAATTGTGTCTTATCATTAACGACCAACACCGACGCCTCTGCTCTTACTCCACGAAAAAGAAAAAAAAAAGAAACGAAAGTTGCGCAACTAACGACATCGTACTTAGGATGACGAGCCGCGTGGGTCGGTAGATCGCAATCGCCTTTGTGCTGTGATACATACGCATCCTATTACGCAGTAAAGGCGCGTGCTGTTTCTGAGCACAAGCGAGATAGAACCTTCAAACACTGCACTGCCCGCTGTCAGACTGTATCGTTTGTTTCTGCCGTCTCCAAAGCAGCCCGTGTTTTTCCTCCCCGTACCGGTCATTAATTTCTCGTAGTCAAGACCGATGGCGACCATCGGAGAGAAGAAATCTCGTGATTCATCATCAAGAAAGGGAGATCCAGTCGGTGTTTCCACTGGTCGCTTCGCCGAAGCCTTCCTCGGAGACGGTCGACTGGGCAAGGATATATGTCAGCTGTGGCGAGTCTATTTCTCCCTCACCCAGATGGCATCAGCTTAGGACCTGTTGCGCGCAGCTTCCTCGATCTCTGCGAAGAGCGTGTCTAATCCATTAGAACGCGATTTCTGCCTTCCCGTTACCAGTCGCACGTTTTGGTCGGAAGAGGCGCACGGCAGACCATTAGTGTCGTCTGCCCGTGTGTGTGTGTATAATAATCGCTCTCGCTTACTCCTCGGCAGACATTTTCGGCTCGACACGTGCCGGTGCTTAACGTCTTCTTCCTCTCCCGCCTTTTTCTTCTTATATTGATTTTATTAAGTTCCTTTACTTCCTCCTCGGGGCGGGCCTCCTCTTATTCGGTGGAATCCACACACCTCACCATTACCGATTTTCCGCGGCCACAGCGCCGCAGGTCTTGAAGATTAAACTAATAATGAGCTACACCGATCATACTTGAAGGATGTGAATCGTTTAAATATCCTCCTAACATCCACATGCAACCCGATCTTCCCCTCTCTGTCTCCTCCACCCGAGACACAAGCTGACTGCTAGTCTCGATGGAGATCAACCCCTTGCGGTTCCTCGGCCGTCCATTTTCGTTCATATCTCCAGTTCTCTTTCGGTTCTGCCGCGTCTGTCGCGCTAATCCCGCGAATTCAACGCTCCCTTTTACACGCGCGTCTTGTATGGCTGCTTCGTTTTCATTCTGGCCGCGCTGCCTGGTCATCCTTTCATTTCTGGGCGCCCGAACTGAATCAGCGGTGGAAGCAAGGGAGGGGAAGATTCAGCGCCAGAGATGAAGCGAATAAGCGAGCGGCAAGAGCCTCGCGAACAAAAAACCTAAAGCCCAAAGAAGTAAAGAAAAAGGGGGGCGAAGAAAAAAGAAGCCAGAAGGAAAAACGAGCCCGGAGGAGCAGAAACACTTTCTTCTCAATATGCGGCTCAGCGGGGCTGCGCCGTCTTCGCGACCCGCTAAACCGGTTTCCCGCGCCCGGACGAGTCCACTTCGAAGCGGGCGGGTGAGGCCGGCGGCGGGCGAGGGGGGGAACTCGGAACGAGTCAGCAGGCGAGAACAGGCTCTCGCGAGGAGGTACCGCGGCGGAAACCACTTTTCCCGTTCCCAGAAAGTGGTTCTCCGAAGCAAATACGAAGAAAGCGAAAGTTCTGAGCTCTCTCCTGTACTACCCTCCGCAACTACGCGGCGCCGTGGCAGTTTGAAGATAAATACAACCAGAGAAGCCCGGAGCCAAGTATGCTCTTTACACCCATCGCACGTTCCCTCCCACCCAGGCTTTAGACCCCCCCCCACACCCTTTTCTTCGGCGTCCATTTTTCTCTTTCTACTTTGGTGTCACGAGGCTCGCGAGAAGAGATTCTGCTACAGGCGGGGGGAAAAATTGCGCGCCAGTTTCGGTTCTGGTTTGGCGTGTCTGCGTTGTGTGCTTCCCACCACCCCTCGACGAGCTCCCCGCTTGCATTCAAAATTTCGGAAACCTTCCTCGCTTCTTCTCGGGTGCTTACCATCTCCTCCGAACAATAAACACCCGAGTACGGTTTGGCATCCTTTCTCGGCCGTCGTCTTTCGGTTTCGACGGCTAACCTTCCTCGCATGTTCAAGGAAGGGGAAGGCACAACAGAGAAGTTACAATCCGGGAAACGGGTGGGTGGACAGGACTTCGCGAAACGTTGCTGAGGGTAATCGCATTCGTTCACAGAGCTTTTCCGCTTTGGCCCTTCCAGAAAGATTCCTACCTCCAGAAAGATTCGCGCCCTAAGTACATCCACTGGTCGCCTTGGCTTGTTTGAGCTTGTAGACAAGCCGAGACGACAGCCTTGTGCATTCCTGTGCCCTGTGCAACCACACCGGGTCGTTTTACCCTCGGTAAGATTTACTTATGATTTTATCAGCATGACTCGGCTTAAACAGCAATTGCCATCACTGTGCTTGCTCGGCTCAATCATAAGGCAGTGTACATTTCACAGCTTAAATCCGGCTTCGCAATGTCTTGGTATGTATCAAGTGTCCTAGGTATACTGCTAAGCGATGAGACAGGAATTAACAAAAACATTTATATAAACGAACCTCCTCACATAACTACTAGACGAGATAACCCAAGAAAAATTAGACCGTATCAGTGCCGCATTGATGTCTTTAAATGCTCATTTTTTCCTAAAACGATTGAAGATTGGAATGCTCTACCCAGTGAAGTAGTTGCCGCATCTGATTTTCACACTGCCATCGATGATTTTGTGATGTAACATGTAACAGTTGTTTATTATGCTCCGCCATTGTATTTCTAAGTGATGTTGCCCTTTTGTGTATTGCCCCTTTCTGTGATTGCTTTATGCATCAAGATTGTAACCCCCCTACAATAATGCCATATCGGCGCTGTAGGTATATGTAATAAATAAATAAATAATAAATTACGAAATAAGGTTTCTCCACCTGAAATTAGGGGCGTAGCCAGTGGGGGTGTTTCGGTGTCAGAACGCCCCCCGAAATTTTGTAAGCGCTGCATTCCCATTTTTGATGCCGTCGGCCTTTAAGCGGGAAAATATTAGATATTACAATGAAGGAAGAAAACTAATCTTATGATTAGGGTAACGTTTGCGCGCAAAGGATCTCTTCATTGTTCACTCCCCGAAATATATTTCTGGCTACGCCAGTGCCTAAAAGAGTGCTACAGCCACTCACCGTTTCTGCGTTAAACCGCTCTACCAGTGGCGGGCAGTATAACACACTGCTGATTTGTTAATCACTTGAGCACGTCACGCTCAGCTCAGAAGAGAGTATGAGCACAATCAGGACCGCAGCTTTTCGATGCTATCGATCTAAACTGAATCCTGAAAGTATACCTGATCGAAATGATTGTCTTTCATTTTAGTCTAAGCAGTGCAAAGAAGAAAAAAATGACGGTGCGCACCAAAGCAGACGTGATAAGCTTTATTGCTTTGATCATCATCCCTGCACGATGAAGACCTCTTCCAAATATTTCCAGCCGCTTCTGTCGCGAGTTCGCAAAGTCCGTTCTTTATCCCTGGACTGTTATTTCATCCCCACTTAGTTCAACTGTCATTTCGCGGTAGAAACGTTGAAATATTTAGGTGACACACAACGCCTAACAACAAAACACTTTGCAGAAGAATGCAAGCTGCTTCGCGCGTGCCACGCAGCACTCGTCACGTCATCTTACATCCTGTTATGTGACAAAAAGCTCTAGTGGCGCCTACTCTACTGTATCTTTGCGTGCAGTTTTAATTAGTGAGAATCCTTTTGTTCCCAGCTTGTTCCCAAAGCGACTCGCTGCGCCGGTTTGCCACTGGATAAAGGAGGAAAGTACATGGGATGTCTTGGGCCGGGTTCACCAAAGCCGACTGGCCAAGGCTAGCCAAGCCCGCCACGTTTGAGGACTCGGTGTTGAAAGGGGCAGGGAAAAATACAATGTTCCACATTAGCGTAGGGCTCGGCACATTTGGGGCACGCGGAGGAGTGTCGGATACAGAAAGAAAAGGACGGGGAGGCGTAGGGAGGGTATTTAAGTGCACGCCTCGAAGAATGCGTAGTTGCGTGGTTGTTAGATATTTGTCCCTCCAAGTTACCACTGCGTGTAATACCATCTGGGACCACGACACCACTGTCATTCAGGTGTTTCGCCCCTGCATCAGCATTGGACACAGTTCTGCATCTTGCGGAACGCCTGCGGATGCGGTGTCGCCGAGCGAGTACAACTCCCCCTCGCGGAAGAAAGAGGCGAGGAATGGACGCCCTCGTCTGCCCGTCGTAATCGCCACATTGTACGCGCGGCGTCGTTGTCGACGGAAGAGGAAGGCACTGGCAATTTGGCTGTTTTGTGACCTCCTCGCCCCTCACCGCGTCTCCGAATGGAGTCTCAAAGGGATGGTGCCAGGAAGCGCCCGGCAGCTCGTTGCCGGCTACGAGGAAAAAAAGATAGGAACGCCGAGCGTGTCCTTGGCTTTCGGCGGACATCCTGCATTCGACGGCCGCTTCGGCTTCTGCCGCCGTGGCGTGTGTTTTGTTGGGCTTAGCTCTTTTTCTTGCTTGCTTGAGTGCGGCGTCGACCACGTTGTCGTCTCGGCGGCGCTTTAACTTTCCCCCGAGTCGCAAGGCTGAGGAGGGGCTGACGAGAAAGAGGGTCCGGCCTCATTAAGCCAGTCAGCAGACATCACCTGCTCCCGTGCGCGTAAAAGACGTCTCTTGGATTGTCGGCTTTTCTGCTCGGTTCTCTGTGTCAGATGAAGAAATGATAGCTGAGCTTCCCTGGAGCTAAGCTGTGCGAGAAAATGAGAAAACAAGAGAGTGAACGAGCAAGCAAGCAAGGAAGCCAGCATTATTAGAGGCAGGGAAGCCTTTCTTGGTAGGAAGTTGCTTTTTTTTTTTTTCTGACGCCTGGTGACCCGTTGACATCTGTCTATTAACCGATCTGCCGCGTATAATTTCTTGGTATGTGAGATAGGTGGGTACGATTCTGAGATTTTTTACACTAGATGAACCTGTACGTTTATTGAGCAAGAGCTTGTATTTTTTGCATTTTTGCAAACCATGATTTTGTTTTCATGCTTCTTTCGTCTCCTGGACTTCGATAACGGGATGAAGCGAGGGTGTAAAATTTCTAAATCTCGTTTTTTTCACTTAAGGGAGTTGTGACCAAGTGGTTACTATTGGTTATATGGGCGGTTATGAGTTTGATCACTAGTGCTGACAAGCGCGTTTTATTTTTGAGTCAGCGCTGGAGGTGTCTACGCTCGCATGAACAGAAATTCGGAAGTGACTTGGGTACTGCTAAATGCATTTCGTGCCTAAAAGTGGTTATTGGGTCAAATTTCTCACTTCGTATTTGTTTGATATTACTAGCGCTAACATTCATTTATCTCGAAAATTATATAATACAAAGCAAACGTGGTATTTTTGCATCTGGGAATTCAAACATCTACATGCGGATTCTTGTTTACCTGGTCAACGTGCAGGCTAAGTGAAATAAACTGTGTTTAAGTTATAATGACAATTTCGTAACCCAGACTGTGAAATATCCTGTAGTATTAAAAATGCACATAGCTCCTTAGATCATTTTTTTATCTGAGCGGCGATTAGCTTTTTTTATGGACATATTGCTTTTCTCATTGGCTTGTACTTGCATGATGCCGTTTGCCATTTCACTTGACTTTCTGCGACCTGTTAATATGCACGCGTTGCAGCCACTACTGGCGTTAAATCTCTCACGAAGCTTCGGATCACCTGCGGTGGCATTTTTGCCTCGCGGTAATTATTCCGCTACATTAATAACCTTGTGTGCTCTCGCCAGGAGTTCCACGCAACTGCCGCTTTAATTTTCCTCATAAATTGTACTGTTCTTGCAGGGTCATCCGGGTCACGGTGAAGACACTGCTTGAACAGCTTTCTCAAAGCCAGTAGTTTCTCTCCAGACTCGCCGATTGGAGTCTATTTTTAAGCTTTCATCATTTATGCTTTCATTGACTAGTACCTCGGTACACTCAATAAATATCATATTGGAACAAGCACGTGATAAATATACTACAAGACACTCGAAAGTCCTTCTAAATCGCCTTCCTGGCTCGGCACGTAAGACTCCTTTGCACGGACAACGCCAATTGAGGCTATTGAGACGTTTGTAGCGTAGCCACAGCCGTAGCTGCCATATTCACTCCAACGACGCCAGTCTTCTCATAAAACGCATAACAAACATAAAACACAAAACATAACATAAACACAAAACATAACACAAAAACACAAAATATAACCACAACAAAAACAAGACCATAAAACACAGACACAAGAGCCTATGTGTCTATCCTTTCCTCAGTTCGTGTGTGTTTGTGCACTGTTTCACGAGATGAATTCACGCCAACTCGCCCAATCCGCTATGATATAAGCTTTAGTAACGCTTGGTGGAGGGCTAGTTGGTCGAACATCGTTTGGTGGAATTGCGCTGGCTATAACACAAGACGGACTAAAAACGGACACATACACGCGACGTAAATACTGCGCACTGACAACTGTTTAATAAAATCGGAGGGACAACACATACATACAAGAAAAGCAAAGGAAAAAATTCACGCATCTCCACGAAGTGAATCATGGCGAGTGGGCGAAGCACTGGGGGTCGTTCTTACCGTACACCACCCGTGAGAGTGCTTACTGCTGCTAAAACGGTTTACAATCCAATCTAATTCAATTTAATCCATTCCGATCCATTCCAATCCAACCCAATTGAATACAATCCAATCCTCCTCGCGCATGCGGAGCACGGCTCTCCAGGTGCTCTCTCTCTCTCTCTAACCTTTTATGAACCTTTTATTTTCTTCTTGTTAACCTTTTGTTGGATAATTGGATTTTGGGAGATTAATGGGAGAGGCCTTTGCCCTGCAGTAGGCGCAGATGGGCTGCTGATGATGATGATGAACTTTTTGTGAACCTTTTGTTCACAGATGTTTCAATTTACACGGTGCTGTCTCTCTCTCTCTCTCTCTCTCTCTCTCTCTCTCTCTCTCTCTAACCTTTTGTGAAACTTTCATTTTGTTCTTGTTAACCCTTTGTGAACCTATTGTTCGCATATGTTTCGATTTACACGGTGCTGTGCCGTGAGCACGGACGCCGGACAAGCCGCGGCCTTAAGGTGCTTCGTCCCTAAAATAATGTAAGAACGAGATGCCAAAGAAGGGAGAGGAAAAGGCGACAATTGGCGATTCACAACGGAGATTCACAATGCGATTCACGAGGCGATTGACAACGATTGCTCGAAAAATTGCATTTCACCGCTGCGACAACATCCTTACCACAACAAACTGGCACGCCGGTGGAAACCGCCACTTCCACAAGCACCGACCTATCTCCGCAATGGCACTCCACGTCCAAGGATAGAAGAGCTAATACCCCTGACACACGGGCGCCTAAAAGGCCTTTGCAGAGAAGGACTGCTACCGAAACGGCGTTTGCCTCGATGACACACGACAAAGGAGAATCTCCTTCACCGCAGCGGGCATTTCCCGTAAGGGGTGTTCGCCTATCTCCTTTCCCGAACGAAAAGGAGCAGCGAGCGGCGCAGCCTCGTAAGCAGGCACTTGCAAATCTCAAGCTTCTCAGAACTTAGTGCGACCAAATGCAATTTCATAATACTTTCATAAATTTTTAAAACTGCAATGAAATTAAATTGCACTAAACAAGCCCAATCGTAATGTATTTTTGTAAACATATGCCCACTGTTGCCAGATTAGGCACAGAACATAGGCTAAAAAAGCACTCCATCGTTGCTGTTTAATACATATATGAGAAATTACCCATTTATTTTTCTAAACAACAATAAAACGCACGGTTCGTCTCTAAAATAATGAAGATGACCTATTAGCCGCACTTTATTTTCGTTATTGTGCATGCTTTCTCCACAGAACTGCTAGCGCCACTTTAATGGTGTGTCAGTTACGGCAACTACATAAAGGAGATCGGGGGTTGCTGTGTGTCAGTAGCGCCACTCCTTTCCACAAGATGTCTTTTGGCGTGGCAAAAGGGGTTTAGTTTAAAGGAGATCTAGCGTTGCCGTGTGTCACAGGTATTAGAAGAGCCGAGATCTTCTTTGCCCACCTCTATCGCACAGCGCGGAGGGCAGCGACTACTTGGCCTTGAAAGGGACCGCGACAGCGAGCGGGGAGGGAAAAAGAAGCGAAAAGGGACGCTCGAAGACACGCTAGGAGAGGAGCGAGCGTGCATTTTCCTGCCAGCGGTGGCCAGGGTCCGACGGCCGCCGTTCCGCCGCAACTCGGTCGACCAGCCAGCCAGCCAGCCAGCCGGTCGGTCGCTTCTCCTCTTATTTTCTTCATCTTCTTCTTCCCAGTGCGTTTCTTCTGCGCATATCCACGTGGAACCGCTTCTTTTCTCCCCGCGCGAGGCGGCGATCCGCTCCGTCGCTCTTACCGCTACTTGGCCAGTGGGCTTCGCGGGAGGACCATCTTCTCTGGGCCGACTTTCGCGCCGGCTGGCTAAGATTCCCGCTCGCCGACCTTCGCCCTGTCATGGACAAAGGCCCCGTGGAATTCAACGCCCCTTTCCTTTTTTGTTCCCCCTGTTTTCTTTCTTCTCCGCCTTTCCTTGTGTCTCGTTTCTTCCTTTTTTGTTTCCTCCGTGAGAAAAACCGTATCGCACGCTACCCTTGTTCTTGGCCCGGCTGTCGTGAAATCCTGGAAGTGCCGCGACCGATGCGGTTTGGTGCGTGTCGGAATGATTGGAGTCGTTCTAGGTGCTACTCTGAATGCGTGGTGCCGACGTCCTGTGCCATCTGTTGTAAGAGTGACAATGCCGTGGATTTCTGAAGGGGATAACGGTATTTCCCTACATTTCTTCAATTTCCCGTGAATGAACGCGATAATTTAATACTGTTAATTTTCTGTCGTGACAATGCATACTGATTATTTGTTTATTTATTAATTTAAAAAATACTTTGCAGACACAGCAGTACATTGAGTGAGAGGGACTTACAGATGAAATTGTAACAAAATTGCGACACAAAATATACACGACAATTGAACATTATATGTTCTTGGGGAGTCAAGCAAGATGTGCAGTGCGAAAAAAAAAAACAGACATCATCACTGCAAGCGTAGCACTATAATTTATACAAGAGACACAAACTTACAAGTCACAGCCTACAGATACAGTAAAGACAGAAGACTAGAAACAACAGTAGTAGTAGTAGAAGTAGTAGTGGTGGTGGTGGTGGTGGTACTGCAGTAGTAGTAGTAGTAGTATAGTAGTGGTGGTGGTGGTGGTAGTAGTAGTAGTAGTAGTAGTAGTAGTAGTAGTAGTAGTAGTAGTAGTAGTAGTAGTAGTGGTAGCAATAGTAGCAGCAGTAGCGCTTTCAATATGAAACACGAGCATCAGTGGTTCAAGTAGGCGGAAATGGGTGATTAGGAACGGGAATGGGAATCGATACAGGCCAAACAATATAAGCAGCTACCGAGAGAGTCCTCTTTGGGCGCCATGACTCGTCTTTTTTAACCTATTTCAACAGAAAGAGAATATGTAGCACAACTATACGCATAAATGTACTTAAAGCGCAGCTTGCTTAGGCACTACGCTGGTGCTGTAGGTACAGCATTTGTCAAAATTATCTAGTCCAAGCCGCCCACGCCGCAAAAAAAAAAAAAAAAAATTCAATGTACAAGCTTACGTTCCGAGCTAGGCTGAAACTAAACTACCAGAAAATACTTTTCTTTGTGTTCGCGCATAGGCTTAGGATTGGCCTAGAAAATTTTGGCGAAGTGTGTACCTTGCTTATTCATACAGGCGATACGACACTTGCAAACTATTATCCTAAACAGCCAGTGTGTGTGTATATGAACCTCATATGCCCGTTTCCAATTGATGAACATTTCAGTGGCACAATTAACCTGAGTGTTTAACGCGGCTCGGTCATCGGTACCTAAGCGGAAAAAGGAGAAACGGAACCGACACGATTCAGTTACAATGTATGTTATCGTTGTTATCGCCCCAAACGTAAGTAGGAAGTTATTTGTACCAATATTTTGCACTCTGAAGTTGCCTCACAAAAATCACGAACGTAGACCCACCTGAAAATTTTCTTCCCTCTCAAGTATATTTCGTGGTGCAGAATTTAGCAGCCCGAACGTATAAGGAACTCATTGGAACGGTTTTATAAAATATTTTGAGAAGACGCCTGAAGCGTATACGTCTCATCACTTAAATATATGTACTTCGAATTGATTAGTTAATAATCGCCAGCATTTTTAAGATCAAAAATATGAATTCGACCTACAACTTATACGTCCCATCACTTGGATACGCGTTTTGAGTTGATTAGTCATCAACAGGCACCATTTTCAAGACCAGTAGAGTCAAAACACGTCTGCGCACGTATTTATATGTGTATTTTGCATGGATGACCACCGTCAACGCTCAAGAAAAGACCATTTGCGGACACCTTAACAGTAAATTCTGTGTCAGCACTATGTGGTCCACTAAAAAGCTTCGCTGGTCCTCCAGCTTCAAAGAGCAAAATATCTCAACATTTTTAGGGGCGGAGCACGTTGGGGGCTCGAGCTGTCGGTGTCTCCTGTCGTATCATGTAGACACGGTACTAAAACACCGGAACACTCGTTTTCGAAAAACTCGCGCTACTTTAGCATACTTCTTAGCATGCTATGATGGGTGACCCGAAGCCAAGTTACGGCAAGGCTGTCTCTCATTTAATTGCTTAAATCCAGTTCAACGCAAGAGATGGCGCCACCGCCTTAGCAAGTGCGCGATAGCTCCTCCCACCCACGGCGCTGCTCCGGCGCCTAATCAGCGCGCGCCGTGTGGCAAGAGGTAGACCTACAATATTTGAATACACTTATACACTGCATGCTTCACCCCTCCCCAGGTTTCAAGTTAGTGGAGATGACCCGGTATATATTTTTGCTTCTTTCACAACCCGCGGTTTTCAATTCTCAATAAATTCAACAAAATATTCTCTACCCCTCCACAAAACTTTGCCCGAAACCCTTCTGTACCCCCAGTGGGCTTACCGGATCTCTTTCTCTCTGGTCAACTCGTGCCAGGGCTGCAGCCAAGGCCCAGGGGCACCTGGACAGGGACCAACTTACCCTATTGAGTGGCGGTTCAACAAACACCATTTGCTCTATTCAATGTTTATTACCTATCTCTCTCTCTCTCTCTCAAACTGAATTAAGCAACTTATTGGCTCATCATCATCATCATCAGCAGCAGCAGCAGCAGTTATTCATGCCCACTGTGGGACAAAGGCTTCTCCCATAGACTCCCAACCACCGCCACCTTGCGATGTCCGAATCTACTCTTTGCCACCGAAGCTTCTTTTTCACGTCATTCCCTTCTGCAGGAGATCAGATCACACAGGCATCCTGCGATACCGTCCGTTATTCAGAAAGATCTGCATGGCTGCGAGTCGTTGCCCCAGGGAAACATAAATCTTGCCTAAGTATGGCTGCCCTCAACGACATCCAAGAGATCATTGTGCGCTCTCAAGCTGGCCAGGTGAAGGCACGTACACTCCCACTATTTCCTTCTCGTGCTCGTACATATCCTGCCAGTTCACATTGTTCCTACCTCACAACAAACTTCCGCCGGCCTAGTGAAGATTACGCTTTTATCGCCTTATTTTTTGTACCTCAAACCGAACACCGCATCTCTCGCCCCAATCCGCAGCGCTTCTCCCGAGTAGTTAAAGGCCTGCTGACCAACTCCCACCAGGCTTACCCGATCTCTTTCTCTCTGGTCAACCCGTGCCAGGGCTGCAGCCAAGGCCCAAGGGCACCTGGACAGAGACCAACGTACCCTACTGAGTGGCGGCTCAACAATCACCATTTGCTCTATTAAATGTTTATTACCTATCTCTCTCACTCCAACCGAATGCAGCAACGTACTAGCCCATCATCATAACCACCATGATCAAGCCGCAACTATTCATGTCCACTGTGGGACAAAGGCTTCTCCCATAGACTACCAACCACCGCCAACTTGCAATGCCCGATTCCACTCTTTGCCACCGAAGCTTCTTTTTCACGTCATTCCTTTACTTATTGTCACTTCGAAGTTAACACTTCAGATCTTCCCAGCATCCCCAGGTCTGGACGGCTGCTTCATCCAGTCAAGAACATCTCAAATACCTGTGAGATGTGTACAACAATAATAGGAACTTGATAGTTTGACGGAAGTGCGTCTGGTCGGGAGACATGTTGAAGCAAAAACGGACCCACTGACCAAAAGAAACTGTTAAAAACAAAAAAAAAACAAGGCGTTTCGGCTTCGCTACGGAAGCCTCGTTCACAAGCGTTGTTCACAGATTGTGAACAAGGCTTTCAGCGAAGCCGAAACGTCTTGTTTGTTGTTATTCAAAGTTTTTAAGGTTTTTAACAGTTTTTTTTTTAATCAGTGTGTCCGTTTTTACTTCAACAATGATAGGAAGAATCCCCGGGACGCAAAAAGCCCTCCCTCGCCGGAAGAAAGTCTGGCCCTCTGGTCTAGTATTCGGTTGAAGTCTCCCCATGAGCCTACGACTAAACTTGCTTTTAGCCCCAGTTACCTGTTACAGAATGCAACGGCGGGGTACATGCCTCTCATCAGAAGGAAGTACTATCCTTCCATTTACTAAAGGCAGCATAGCGCAGGAAAAAGGCAGGCGGGGTGGGGGAACAAGGTAATCTAAAGCTGGCACACCTAAAAAAAAAAGTTAAACCAAAGGGGAAAAAAACTGCGAAATGGGGTGGAGTAGGTTGGCACCCCAGTGTCAGTTTGGCGGCTTGAAACAGAGCGGGAAGCGGGTAAAAAAGCGAACTGGTCTGGTCGCTGTGCACTGGCAAAGTGCGACGTTCTACATCGGCTATTTACTTCTTTTTCCTCCCTCCTTTTTTTTCCAGGGAATATTATCGCCTGCTCGCTACCGCGCGAGCAGACGACTTTCCAGGCTGACAACGGCGACGACAAGCCGAGAGCCACTTGTCGTCTGCGCCGTGCTTTTTTTCTCTCTCTCAGCCGCAGTTTCGAATCTGGGTCAGTGTCACACACGGCTGCTGCAAAAGTGGTGTTGCCCCCACGTCGGTCCTACCACCTTCCTCTCCGCTCCGCCTTCTTTATTTTTACCCCTTTTCTTTCTTTTTACTTGGTTGTCCTTCCTTCTTTTCCTGCGCATCTCGGACTTCCCATCTTCTGGCCGCCACGTCATTGCTTTCGAGGCACACCCCTCGCGTTTCGAACCTGCTCTCGCCTCATTACTAGGACATTTTTCTTTCCTGGTTTTGCTTTTTCCCGCAAAAAAGAGAGACAAACACGCCCTTCTGATGCGTGAGAGAGCAACGCAAACAGGGGAAAACAGAAAACGAAGTGATTCGAAAGAAGAATCAATGAAGAGGAGAGGCGATAGGGGGGCGCCCTGTCAGACAACACGCAGCGGGAGGTTCAGTCGATCGTCGCCGAAATAAAGACGTACTACTACAAAAGGCGATCGCAAAACGAACACACAATTGGTCCGCCGGTTGCCTACTCGAGGGCACACCACACACACAAGAGCAGACGCCAGGGCATGCAGCAGAACAAGCACAGCAGAGGCGAGGGGGGTGAAAGCTGCTTCTCTAGCGCACGCGCGGGCCCCAACTCTCGTCGTCGTCGAAGTAGCTGCGAGCCTAGCCAGCCAGAAAGCCGCGGCGGCCTCCTCCGAAATGGGGTAAGCAGACCGCCCGCGATTACCATTGGGGCCAACGACCCTTTACCGCAGTGGATGCCGCCCGGCGGCGGCGGGCTTCGGCCGTACTGGCCTGGCAACCTGTGGCTGGCTGCACGCAACCAGCGCGCGCCGGCGGCGTGCATTTGGGCACGCGCTCTCTTCGCGATCGCTGCTGCTGCTGCCTCGCGGAGACGCCGGTCGCAAGCGCTGATTAATGCCTGGGTCACGCGTGGCGCTCTGGGCTCCAGGAACGCGTCGGGGAATCGCCCAGTGTGCAGCCGCGGCGGCTTGAGAGCGGGCCCAGCTAAAGCCAAGTCTTGTGCGTATTTATAATCAATTTCATAAGCCGCGTGCTGCGCGTGAATGCTACACGTGACATTCTACAGTGGCTGGCTGAAGAAAAGAGAATAGCGGCGTTGGGTCCTTGCGGTACCACCTGCCCAGCTGGAAGTCCTGGGCCACCACTCGTGACAACCCTGAACATGTTCATGTACAGGTTTGTCACAGGGTTCAGAGATGACGATGATGATGGTGGTATCAGCTACGTCGAGCGAGCGGAAATGAGTGAATTAATTTATTGGATTGAAACTTGCAAGGAAAGTCCACCGGCGGAAGTAATTTGTCCCACCTAGCAGGACAAGTTCATCGCTTATATGAATTTTCCCACCACCAGAACAGTGCGACTATTGCTCACAAATCTGCCCTACAATGAACATCTTTCAATCCTGGAAAATGATGCCCTGCAACTGCTCTTGAACCATGACGGAAAGAAACTATCGGTCTCATTCTGCGCATTAGGATATGACTTGCATTATATGGTTAACAGCAGGGCAAAAAGGAGCCCCGGGCTTCCAGAATGTGCTTTGTGCCTGTTCTCACCTTGTGGTGGTTTTCGCCCTGCAGTGCCGTGATCCTGAGCCAAATTGTCAAGACTGCTGCATCGGAGGAGGAAGAATCACGTGGGCGCCAGCTCTGACACCAAACACGCAACGTTCTTACTGAACTGCCCGACGGAGGTGCTTCGCCAGTTCATAATTAACAGTTACGAGAGATAGAATAAACATTTATTGATGAGCGTACGTGCTGGTGGCAGGGCTCTCGCCCAGTGGAGGGCATCCGCTGCTACTTGACGCCCAGGCCCTCTTTACCAATTATTTTTGGTGTCCAAGATCCAGAGCGACCAGGCGAACCATCCCGGCACCCATACCTGGCGGTACAGGGTTCCGGGCGTGGGACAGAAATTGCAAAGGGATGGATACTGAGTGGGGTAGATAGAATGGAGGAGGGTGCTGTTGAGGATGGAAATTTGTCTGCAATCGCCAAAGAGTGCTGGCTTCTTGTCTTGTTAAACGAGGATCAGATGGTGAGAAATTTCGTTCTGCCAAGCCTACAGTGTGACAGGACGTCTGAATACCGGAGTTGGGCACGTGCACCAACTTGCCCTACGTACATGTATGCAAGGATAAACGAGAACTGAGAAAAGGGGCAAATAGCCACGGCGCTGACTCGCAAGTGAATTTTAATGAAGGGGAACAGCCGTACTTATACTTGTACGTCAGAGAAGACATAAGCGAAAGATGGAAAAAAATCCCGGGCCATCTTCACTAACGTGGAACCTGTGGAGGGGCGAAGCATGCAGTTCATAAATGTTTTCATAGCGCCTTGGCGTTTCTGCCAACGGAGATGAAACCGTTGGGGGGGTATAGGTATACAGCTTTGCAATAAAAGTATGTTGTCTTTGAAGCACGACGCTCTCTAGCGCGAGGCGTAAATTAGCTCAGCGGTGTTTTAGTACCGTGACTACATGAAACCACGATTACGACGACGACAGGAGACGCCAATAGCCCCAGCCCCTAAGGGGCTTCGCCCTAACATAAAACTAGATGAAAGAGACTTCTACGTTAGAACAGGAGGAGGAGGAGGAATGCCTTTAATAAATGACGAGAAGTCAGCCTGGCAGCGAGCTTGGCTTGCTACTCCACATGAACATGAGATGTGCGAAAGTGAAGGGAAACGAAGACACAAAAATTCCTACAGACACTACAAAAGCAAATAAGCACACAAGCTGACAAATGCAGGATCACGCACACGGCGCACAAACAGAAGTGAAGTTAAGGCACATATTCACAGAGTTTCGTTCAGGCCGGAGTCACGGAGAAATGACACCAAAGCCCGTGTACTCCGTGTTGCCGCGGCAGTTGAGTGCCAAGGACCAATGGCGTCACAAAGCTTCAATGGTGTATCAGCACGCAGTCCCAAAGTTGTCTTCCAGGTTATCCGCGGGGTGTCATAACGTTAGAACAGACACACAAGGCAGTAATGTGCATTCCAGATACGCAAGTTTTCTTTTAGGCAGTGCAACAGAAGGGCAAGAAATGCAGTTGTCAAGCTGCTCGGCAATGGCATGAGCCTCAGTAATCTCGCGCGTAACGTAATCACGGTGCTTGGCTACGATACGGGGTGTTCTTGAAACCCGGTACGCAGCCACATAATTAACAATTTTGGGCCGTGATCTCACACGGGCAGGCGATACCCCAACGTAAAACGCGTTGTTAGCTCAAATATCAATGGGTAATTTTTAATTGACCGTGATTCTAGTTTGTTCCTATTTTCAATTCGCATTTTTTCTCGCCCACGTTCTTTGAAAGTGGCTGTGCCCAGTTTTCATAAACCCACCGTTCCCACACTGTCGCGAGCTAAATCGATTATTTGTGGTCCTTAATTACTCCTTCCGGCAGCACTTGAGTGGTTTAATTACGTCCTAATACACAAAAAAGTAATAACTTCAGGCCTCGGCACGGATAAAAAGGGTATTTATTTATCCTTGGAACCCCCAGAAAGGGCACTCCTTGGCAGCCGTGTCAAGACGGTAATTAAAAACCTCCGCAAGGATTGCGCTCGACTAATTATCCGTAGACAAAAACAAACAAGGCCTCATCCCCGGCTCTTCCTTCTTGGAACAGGCAGCTTCCTGGCTCAACGCCGACCATAGTGCTTCTCCGGTTGCGCCACGAGTACGACAGTGGGAGAGATTTATTTCTGAACATAAGAGCCAAGCAATGGCGGCCACTGCTATCCGGGCCGCGGGAGCGGCGGCTCTTCTTCGGAGGCGCGCGTTGTTGACGGTGTTCCCCGAAAGCGATGTCGTTGCCTGAAGCTTCTTCCTCTGGGAACGTTTACCCAGCGACTCCGCAATGACGTGTACTGCGCAGTCTGGAACGAGGCGTCCTGTGCTCGCGAACAATGGCGGAGATGTTTGGCGCCCTCACGGGCCCGATGAATAACAGCCGGCGTTTACACGCAGGGTTTGGCACCGCGCGGCGACGTACTCCGTCGGCCAATATACTTATATAGGCTTCGCTCCAATTCGTTCCCAGGATAGAAAGAGGTCGAAGGCTTCGTGAGCGAGAACGGGACTCCTGTAAACAAAAGCGACTCGGCACCCATTCCATCACCGCTTCGCAGAAATCAGTCGAATATATTCGACTGATAGGAACTCGCTTAAGGGACACTCACCTGATCACATTCCTATGGAGCTTACCTCTTCATGACCCACGGGCTTAAACAGCATCGTGAAATAATAAGAAAAGGTTTAAGAACCCATGCAAATGTTCCAAACGGCCTAGTTTACTTTTTTTTTGAAATATATGACTCCTTTAGTGACATAAAAAATAAAAGAAAAACACATTTTAGTTTATCCAGTTTTAAATAGATGGCACCAGCTGTCTAGCAAGCAAGAGTTTGATTTTTTTTTAATTTAGTACAGAAGTGACATATCTCTAAAATAAGCAGACCAGGCCGTTGTGAACATCGATATGCATTTGTAAAGCTTTTCTTACTGGTGCACGGCGTTTTTGTTTGAGTCCGTGGGTCATCTACGGCGCGCGTAAGTGCCGTAAAGAACTTGACAATGCGCTTCGAAGGGACCATGATGACCAAGTAGAAGTATGGTTCATTAAAAAGAGTGTTTTGCCTCATAGCAATGATGCTAATTTAATCGCGCACTTCAAACGAGATAATATATGCTGTATTACTGGATGTTAGGAAAGCTTTTGACAGCGTTTGCCACCCCCTTTCTCTCAATAAACTGTCATGGTCAGCCGTTTAGTGGTATGTGTCTGTGTCTAGCATTTCTTGAAAACTATTGAAGTGCCAGACGGCAATCTGGCTCAGTAGAAAATTTTCGGGGTGGCTTCACAACTATAATTTCTGGCGTTCCCCAGGGATCAATACTGATCTGTTTCTTATTTAACTTATACGTAAATAACTAATCTTATTATGTACGCGTTTCATTATATCAATACGCAGGTGACACCATTGTATCCGTGGCGCCTACTTACCGAGAAGCAATATTCACATTGCAAGATGCTGATCTGGAAGATTGGTTCTCGTCTAACCTTATTTCTGTCAACACTGCTAAAACTCACCGGATTTGTTTCCGTAAAGCACTCCGCAAAGTTTACCTCGATCCCTCTTTGTTTCTGCACAGCTCTCATTCCTCCCCTTGTACTTGCTCTTTTCTGCCATGTGCACCTTCCATTAAATATCTTGGTATGTTTTTTGATAGTGACTTATCCTGGAACACAGCGTACATTTGCCGAAAATTTCGGTCTGTTTCTTGTGTTTTGTACAGCATTAGATACTTTATACTCTTATCTGTTCGTGAAACTGTTTTAAAGCATATGCTTTAAAATACCACACACTTCGATACGGGGTCACAATGTATGTATTTGGTGTCATGCGCTGGATAAATAGGATTAATTCAATTCTCCCTTCTCTGTTAACTAGCATAAGATACAATTTAAATGTTGAGCATGAGAGTACCGTATTTACACGCGTAATGAAAGCAATTTTTTCCCAAAATTATGATGCAAATTTAGGGGTGCGTTCTTTACGCAAGGTAGATTCTTCGCGAAAAAAGTTTCAGCACAGAAAACTCAAGCAAGTTGCAGGTCAGAATTTTTACGATAGTTCTCATAAACATAACAAACATACTAGATACAAACATAACAAAAACACCATGGACCACCACTGGCCGCGTTGCAAAGTGACGCAGAATGCACTGTTTTTATGAATTACGGAACGCGCCGAAACGAGTTGGCTGCGAGGTGAGAACGGGTGACGAATAAGTGGCTGCTGCTGTCACAGTGCAGGACATCAAAGCAGACACTCTAAGAAAGCTTTCTCTAAAACACTCTAAGACATCTTTTTTGTCTTGTTAGTACATTATGTGCATTTAGTGAGAGTTTCAATGATGAACTCATGCTTGCCGATATCGCTAATATCGGCAAGTCTGCGGCAATAACGTAGCATGTCCCTTTGAAAGAGGAGGAAACATAGGTAAGCACGACCATCGTCAGCTGGACTTGGCACAGTTACGACATATGGCTGTGGCAAGTTCAGGGTGCGATCATTGCGCTTGGGAAATAAAGAAAAAGTCGTCTTTTGACGACGAACTTCAGGGGTGCGATCATAACGCGAGTGCGATCATTACGCGAGTAAATACGGTATATGAGTGTTCGAAGCTTTACGCTAATACTTTATTGCAGTGTAACTTTTCAGACATCTAAACTCTCGTTCTATATGTGCACTCTGTCTCTATCATATGCACTGTGTATTTTGTTGTATATTTCCTTTTCTCAAGTGCCTTGAAAGTTTCGCTGGCCGAGGGCCATAGCTTGCAACACTGTTTTTTTTTTGCTTTTTTTTCTTAATTTCTGTAAGTATTCTTGCTTTACTTTTTCTGTCATATCGAGGATTTTGTGTGTTGTGCCGTGCTGTTCTACGTTTCTTTTATTAATGTTTTGTATATGGTGTGCCAGCACCAAGGCCTTAGGGTTGTTCCTGGGCACCGAAAATAAAGGTTGATTGATTGATTGATTGATTGATTGATTGATTGATTGATTGATTGATTGATTGATTGATTGATTGATTGATTGATTAAGCAGTGCCGACGTCGTAGAGACGTCGGGCGCCGACCAAAGCTACCGCCGCAAGGAACATGATTCGGAGGTTGTAGTGGCGCCGACTGAAGTTCCGTTTGATCCCATCACCTGAATGATAACGTGCAGTTTACTCACTGATAACCATATCTTTAGCCGTGGCCTCTATATTGCGTCATTGCAGCGCGAAATTTGAAAGTTTCTCGCCATTTCTCCAGTTTTTGGGTTAAAAAGCGTCTTTCGCGACTGTAGTGGAGCTGACTGAGACGCCAAATGCTATTTCTTTTAAATTGAACGAGCTTGTGTTTTCTCTTCGTCGCCCCTTTGAACAGCGCGCAAACGAGCACGGAGCCACGTGCTCCTCCCACAGAGCGTAGAAGACGCGCACGTCGTCCTGGCAGCAAGCATGTGACGGCGCCATGCTGGCTGTTCCGGGTAACGAGCGAGCGACGGCTGCCTGCCTGCTCGGAAGATACCGAACACCCCGCGTGGCTCGTCTGCGCCGATGTCGTCGTCAGCAGCGCTGACAATGGGGGGCTGCTTGCTCCGTGTACATGTGAAGCGGCTGCTCAGACGTGTGCTTCGCTATTTCACCTTAGCGGTCGCTGACGTCTTCGAACGCTAGTGGACCGTCATAGGTCATAGCCAACCAAGGTTTCAAAGAATTAGTTTTAACGTTAATATTACCAGAAGAACCGCGTACCTCATTCGCTAGGCACAGCCCTAGCCCTGTGGCTGTAAACAATGGTTGGCAATGCCATCTGTTTATGTAGCCGGCCCTTGTGTGGCGTCTGGACACATTTATTTATTTATTTATTTATTTATTTATTTATTTATTTATTTATTTATTTATTTATTTATTTATTTATTTATTTATTTGTTTGTTTGTTTGTATGTTTGTTTGTTTGTTTACCTAAGGGGCCCTAAATGCATTACATATCGGGGCAACAGTCCGCAGAAGGTAGGTCCACTCGCATACACACACGCAAAAAAGACTGCCGACAGGATTCCAGAAACAGATGTATGTAAAAGGTACAACTTGTAAAAAAAAAAGAAGAGAGAGAGGGAGTATCGTGCAATTCACGCTTGCACTACATGGCATGCTTCAGCAAGGCCCACGCGGTATGTTAGAACTGTGCGCGGACCTTCCGTCCAGTCGTGGAGAGAGCCCACAGAGGGACGACAGAACGGCCGGGCGCAGGAAAGGAAAAGCCATTAAGAGGCGCCTCTGGCCGTAACGGGACACCACGACTGGAGGGAGGGGCCGCTCGCGGAATTCGGGGAAGCGAGGGAGCGGCCCGGCTCTTGGTGACCGCGAAAGCGGAAAGGAACAGAACGACTCCGAGGGGCCCACGGACGAGCATCGCTCCGGCGACTGCTCGAATTGGCTCCAACGAGAAGTGTGAATAAACAGTTGAACGAACAAAATATCGAAGTGCTTCTTCTGGGTTAATTCAAAAACCTGCAACGACAGGAGAAGTATCTCTTACAACACAATTTGGTGCCGAAACCCGGGAACGGATTACCCCATCGACCGGACCCCACCGACTCCACTTCAAGCACCGACATGGAGATTCAACGAAAGAAACGACGGGCCGTCCGATCACAGGTAACCCGCATCGTTAAAGAAATCGACGAATGCCTTGCGGCCAGCGCCGAGCCGACCGTCGACGCATTGAAGGCAATCCTGCAGCGCCTTGAAACGGCCAGCGTCAAGCTGTCAGAAGTGGACGCGGCGATCGAAAGGTGCCTGACAGATGAGGACGCTGACGAAGAGTTCGAGCAGGTCCTGGAATATTCGGACAAGATCGCCAATTCCTTGGGCAGACTCGAGCTTAAGATCGAGACGCAGCGTCTTCCTCGTCAGGCACAGACTACAAGCACGAGCAGCAACGAGCCTCAACCGCAGAAAACTTCAGCCCCAAAAACGAAGCTGCCAAAATTAGAACTCATTCGGTTTGACGGCAAGCGGAAAAATTGGCAACCGTTTTGGGAACAATTCGAACAATCAGTGCACAAGAACGCGGACTTGACTGCAAGCGACCGATTTCACTACCTGAGGTCCCTGCTCACCGGAGATGCTGCGGCTGCTATTGCAGGACTCCCAGCGACTGCCCAGTGCTACAGCGACGCCGTCGATCTTCTACAGCAGCGTTTCGGCAGCCCAGCGGCGTTGATACAAGAGCACATGCAAGGCCTCATCGACGCGCAGCCGTTGACGTCGTCAAAGAATGTGCCCGCCCTGCGGCGTCTTTACGACAGGCTACAGGTGCACATGCGGGGACTCAAGTCGTTGGGTGTGGCGGACGAGTCGTACAGTGCAATGCTCTACCCCGTGCTGCTACGTGTGCTTCCAGCGGACATGATTTTGGATTATCACCGCCGGCAAGCCGAGGATAGTGACGGGACAAGCAGTGCAGCATCAGCGAACGGCGACTCTGCATCAACCGGCTCATCAGCGTCATCTCAAGGGTCCCCACTCCGATCTCTCCTCCACTTCTACCGACGAGAGCTGGAGAGCCGTGAGAGGGCAGCGGAAAGCCGACCCGATGACAACCACGGTAAGCCCCCGCCTCCTTTTCGCAAGCATCACGCGGCATCAGACAAGGGCCCCCCTAGAACCCCAACGGTAGCGGCCTTGCACGGGACGTCGTCCGACACGCAGTGCTTACTTTGTCAATCGAAGGCACACGACACTCCCGACTGCAACGCAAAAATAGACCTGAGGGAAAAGAAGGCCATACTAACATCGAAAGGCAGGTGTTTCCGCTGCACCAAGCGCGGACACCTTGCAAAGCGTTGTAGGGCAAGCATCGAATGCAAAGCTTGCAAACGACGGCACGCAACGACGATGTGCGACCCGGAGTTCTTGAGAAAAATGCATGCGCATGGCGAAGAAACGAAGGTGAAGGAGGTGTTTAACGCTCCCATCTCTCTGCATGCATCCGAGAACACAACCGATCGCCCCTCCGTACTCATGCCGACTGTGACAGCGTGGAGCAGTGGACAGAGCACAAAGAGTATCACAAGAATCCTTTTCGACAGCGGCAGCCAACGATCGTTTATTACGGAGGAGCTGTCTAAGAGACTCGGCTGTCGGCCGCTCCGCACGGAGAAACTCTCGATTGGAGTGTTTGGAGGGCAGAGCGACGCACGAACATTCCGGGTGGTTGAGGTTCGCCTCATCAGCAGGCATAATGCAAACACGGAAAGGGTAATTGAGGCGCTGGAAACACCCTCAATCTGCGAGCAACAAATTCCCTGCCCTGACGACGAAATTCGCAAGTCGCTAGAAGAACTTCGCTGCCCACTCGGTGACGACACAACAGTACTAACGAACGCGAGCACCGGAATCCTTGTTGGCTCTGATTATTATTGGGAGTGCATTACGGGCTCTGTAAGAAAGCTGCAAAACAAACTCATGGCAGTGGAGACAAGATTCGGTTGGGCAGTTCAGGGTCAAACTTCGACAACATGTCAGCTGGTAAACTGTGCCCACGCGATCGTCCTACGTACGACAGTAGCCGACCAAGAAACAGCGCCAATTTTGAGGCAGTTTTGGGAGCTAGAGGGCGTCGGAGTGTCGGAAACAACTCAAAACCCCTCGAACTGTCAGGTTAAGGACGAATTCAAGAACAACATCGAGACAGTTAACGGCCGCTACCAGGTGAAGCTGCCGTGGAAGAATAACGTAAAGTTGGCAGACAACCGCGCAGTGGCAGAGAAACGATTTCGTTCCCTGACAAAAAGGCTCAACAGAGCCCCGGAACTCATGGAAAGGTACGACACCGAGATGCGGCGACTGATTGACGATGGCGTAGCAGAGGAAGCGCCCACTGATCCACACGACGGCAATCAGCGTATCTATTACATGCCGCACCAACCTGTTCTGCGAGACAACAGCACGACAACCAAGCTCAGAATCGTGTTCGACGCGTCATCGCACAGTACGGACGCAAACTCGCTGAACGACAACTTGGACAGTGGGCCAAATCTAAATCCAGACCTCGTGCGCCTGCTACTAAATTTCCGAAGCCACCCAGTCGCACTCGTCGCTGATGCGGAAAAGGCGTTTCTGCAGATAAGTGTCGCCCCTGAAGACCGCGATGCGCTTAGATTTTTGTGGTTTGCTCGTAAGCCCGAAAATGACAAGCCCTTGCCGGAAATCGCTGCATACAGGATGACTCGAGTGCCGTTCGGGACAACGTCAAGCCCTTTCCTTTTGGCGGCAACGCTGCAGTGCCACCTTGAGAAAATGGAGCAGCAATACCCAGAAACAGCGAAGATGCTGAAAAACTGCATCTACATCGATGACGTGCTGTGCGGCGCCTCCAGCGAAGAGGAAGCGGTAAAGGTGTACGGCGAGGTTAACCGCATTTTCGCTGCAGCGTCGATGCGCCTGCACAAGTGGGGGTCTAACAGTAGCCAAATGAGAGAACTTTTCGCGCAGGACAGCCTCAACGAAGTACCTCTTGGTCAACCCGCCAACCTGCTAAAGGTTCTCGGCCTTACGTGGTTACCTAACGAAGACCTCCTAACCTTTGCTCCAGATCCTGTCATCAAATTTTCTGCGGAGCAAAGAAACACGAAGCGCTTCGTCCTACAGACAAGCGCTCGGCTGTACGACCCACTTGGTCTCCTGTCAGCTTTCACAGTGAGGGCAAAAACACTCTTCCAGGAAATTTGGAAGGCAAACATCGCCTGGGATGACCCCTTACCCGACCATCTACTGAACGAATGGACGAAGTGGTGCCAGGAGCTACCTTTGCTCAGTGAGATGAGCATTCCCCGAACGTACGAGGGAAATATCGGAGGGAACCCTGTGCACCGCACACTACACGTGTTTTGCGACGCCAGCCAGAAGGCGTACGGTGCGGCTGCATACCTGTGCACAGAGAGCAGCACAGGCGAACGAACCTGCACCCTGATCATGGCCAAATGCCGCGTGGCACCAGTGAAGCCCATCACATTGGCAAGGCTGGAGCTGATGGGAGCCTTGATGGCATCTCGACTTTGCCAATTCATCGGGTCAAGCCTCAAGCTTCATATCGACAGCATCCACTTGTGGACGGACTCGATGATCACCCTTCACTGGATCCGAGGTGACGCGGCAAGGTGGAAGGAGTTCGTAAAGAACCGGGTTGCAGAGATCCAACAAAACACGGACGTCGCACAGTGGAGGCATTGCCCAGGCAAAAGTAATCCCGCCGATCTCATGACGAGGGGCATGACCGCGGCTAGCCTAAAATCGAGCGACATGTGGTGGCACGGTCCATCATGGATAAGACAACAGGAGGAAGTATGGCCGTCCGAGGAGCGTCCGTCTGGTTTCACGCCTGAAGAGTTGGAAACGAAAAAGGAAGTAAATGTAGCGACAACGACTTGCGAAGAACAACCCGATCTCCTGAAGTTGACGCGTTTCAGTTCGGCGACAAAGGTGAATCGCGTGACGGGTTGGGTTATGCGCTTTCTGCATAACCTGCGAAGCAAGGAAAAGACTTCCGGTCCATTGACGGCAGCCGAGATTGAACGAGCCGAAGAGTACTGGCTGAAGAAAGCTCAACAAACGGCCTTTTCGGACGAAATACGCCGCACGACACAGCGTATGAAGCTTTCAAACGACTCTTCGTTGAAGGACTTTAACTTGTTTACAGACGAAAAGGGCCTGCTCAGAATACGCGGCCGACTGTGCTCTGCGAACAAGACGAGGGATGAGCGCCACCCGATCGTGATGCCCAAGGAGCACCGATACACAGTCCTGCTGGTAAATCGAGCACATTTGCAACTCCTACACGCGGGCGCCAGAGACACACTCGTGCAGCTGCGCGAACGATACTGGATTGTGCGTGGACGCCAACTCGTGAAAAGTGTGGTGCGATCTTGTGCTGTGTGCCGGCGGTACAGTGCTTCCCACATCGAGGCAGACACCGGACTCCTTCCCCCCGAACGGACCACCAAAGCAGAGCCCTTTGAGGTTGTCGGCATTGACTTTGCCGGCCCCCTTTTTGTGAATGAGAAGGGCAAGATGGTGAAAGTGTATATAGTGTTGTTTACCTGTGCCGTGACGCGTGCAGTGCATTTGGAACTCGTTACGGACATGAGCACAGGAACTTTCATCCATGCCTTTCGTCGCTTTGTGTCACGCAGGGGGTTATGCCGAGGAGTTTACTCGGACAATGCCTTGACTTTCAAACGCGCCTCTAAAGACATGGGCAATCTTTGGAAGGCCCTGCGGCACCCCGATTCCCAGAGATACTTCTCCAACTCGGGCATTGAGTGGAAGTTTATTGCTGAACGAGCGCCGTGGTGGGGAGGGTTCTATGAGAGAATGGTTCGAAGTGTAAAATTGGCCCTAAAGAAGACCATCGGCCGGCAGACCCTTGGCTTTGTCGAGCTGTCAACGGTGCTCGCCGAGGTCGAAGCAGTCATAAATTCTAGGCCCCTCACTTACACTTACGACGACCCTAACGATGGTGCCCCCCTCACACCAGCCTGCTTCTTGGCCGGAAGACGCCTAACCACACTGCCACTGCACGAGGAAAAATTCGTGGAAAGCTCTGCGACCTCGCTCCGACTGCTCTGGCAAAAACGAAAGCAGATCCTGCATCTGTTCTGGAATGTGTGGCGAAAAGAGTACTTGGGGCAGCTTCGTTCGGCCTACGCCTCGAAGAAAACGAAAGGAGGGGTCCCTGGGGTCGGCGACGTGGTGTTAATACGGGAGGACCGCCCGCGGCTGCTCTGGAAGACCGGCATCGTGACAGCAGTGTTTCCCGGCCGAGACGGCAAAATCCGCTCTTGTGAGGTCAGGGTGCCGCAGGGAAAAACAGTAAAGCGACCGGTTCAGCTCCTGTTCCCATTGGAAACAACATAACGTAGAATGAGCCCTGTCTCATTGCGGGGGGGAGTGTTAGAACTGTGCGCGGACCTTCCGTCCAGTCGTGGAGAGAGCCCACAGAGGGACGACAGAACGGCCGGGCGCAGGAAAGGAAAAGCCATTAAGAGGCGCCTCTGGCCGTAACGGGACACCACGACTGGAGGGAGGGGCCGCTCGCGGAATTCGGGGAAGCGAGGGAGCGGCCCGGCTCTTGGTGACCGCGAAAGCGGAAAGGAACAGAACGACTCCGAGGGGCCCACGGACGAGCATCGCTCCGGCGACTGCTCGAATTGGCTCCAACGAGAAGTGTGAATAAACAGTTGAACGAACAAAATATCGAAGTGCTTCTTCTGGGTTAATTCAAAAACCTGCAACGACAGGAGAAGTATCTCTTACAACACGGTAATTAGGTTTTAGCGAGCGGTGGTTTAGCAAACTGAGGCGGAGTTAAATAGACCAAGCTTTAGAGTATAACACGAACCTGCGCAGCTCGTCTTCCCTGTCTGACAACCCGATGCGCATGCGTTAATTCCACTTACGAAGCTTCATTTCTATCTTAACCGCGTTTTGCAATTACGTGAGGGTCTGAATCCGCGTATCATGCCTTGGCAGTTGTTGCTCCCCACTCGACGGAACTCAACGATGTGTTTCACCAGGGTCAGTTTACAGGAATCCGGCATTATTGAAACACATACAATGCTATAAAAATCCCCAGGGCACTTAAGTCTGCCTGCGCGCTTTGAAGGCAAGAGCATAATGGCTTCCTCTAACATCGCTTATTAAATACTTCTTTACAGCAACATCGTGTTAAGCCCCTTCTACATGGTGCGAATTTTGCCTGCGAATTCGCAGGTGTGGCGTCACTCGTGCGTCAAAACGATCTGTTCTCGTTGCTGTGGCAAATTGCCAAGTATTTGGATCAGTCGAACGTCTCCTGGGAGCGTTGCTTGGCATTTGTAAATTTGTCGCAGCAGTGAAAATAGGCAAAATAGATCGTTTTGCCGCATCAGCGGCGCCGCAGCTGCGAATTCGCCGGCAAAATTCGCACCATGTAGAACGGGCTTTAAGCGTCTCTTTCTTCACTTTTGTCTCTTCATATTTGGGCCCGGATTGCCTCGACAGGCAGGCTGGTGACGCTTCATGCCACAGCTTCACAGAAACAGACTTCTCCGTGGCTGGGAAGCGCCTGTTCTACTCACGAGCCAACACGTTCACCTGTCACGTGATATGACGTCATCATAGCACGCACTAGTATAACTCTTGTTTTGCCGCTGGCAACGGGCTCATGTAGCGTGGCAATAACGCATTTCACTCTGAATGCATAGGCTCGAGTTTGGTTCCCATACGAACACAAATGTGTTTTGTTCCTTACAGTAGCGGCCATTTTATGTACCGGAAAAACAATAACGCAAGTTTTTCCAACAACGGGGCCCTTGTGGCTTTCGCTAGCGTCACTAAATAAAGGCTTTTAGAGTAAGGGGCACTCTTCTCTCTCATTGTTATGTGCCGCCAGGATTTTCATTGGTCGGTCGGCACGACGTAATATTTGTTTACATATGGGCGCGGCCATTTTGGTTCTGGGTGCCTCTCTCTCTCTCTCTCTCTCTCTCTCTCTCTCTCTCTCTCTCTCTCTCTCTCTCTCTCTCTCTCTCTTCTCTCTCTCTTCTCTCTCTCTCTCTCTCTCTCTCTCTCTATGCTTCGCGGACGCTGGAGCGGCCGGTCGCACTCTGCCGTCGCAACCGGCCGCGGTTTCGTTGGGAGAGATGGCAACACTGCAAGCCAGAAACAAAATGGCACCCAGACGCTTCCGGGTGCACGAAGTGGCGGTACTCTATAAGCGTAGCTTATTTAGTGACGCCTGCTTTCGCCTTGAAACCCACATTTTGCTCGTGCTATCCTTCCCAAGTCGCGGCAGTTTTAAACAGCACTTTGGGTGGGCTCCAAGGAGGTTCGCACATTCCTCGCCATTTTCACCAGTCCGCCTGTCGAGCTGGTTCGACGCGAACAGTTAGGCTTAGCTCCTTGTTTGTCTTGTTCGGCGTCAGCTCATCTGGTTTAGCCGACGCGAGATCTTCCGCGCGAGGCGGAATAACAACGAGGCAAAGTCGAAGATACCTTACACCCATTTCCTTCGCCCCTATATATTTGCTTGAGAAGCACGTACCGCTGAGCTCGTCAAGGTCTCGCCGTTTCACGAAAACGTGATTCCTCCTTGGCATTGGACGCGTAAAAAACATCGGCTCGACTTACAAGACTTCCAGGTAACGTAAGGCATTGTGACACGTGACGTCATAGCGGGGTAGTCTTTAAAGGCCAACTGCACTCAAAATTTCGACTTCTTGAAAACCCTATTTCCGTATAGTCTGCTTAAAAAGAAAGCAACATGCAAAATACAACAGCTGAAATACGCACGTGGACGCCGCAAGCGGCCAGCAAAAATCGGCGATTTTGAAACCGAAACCGAGGAGAGCGCGGCCATTGCAGTGACGTTGCAGCCGTCCAGCGAGCGGCCGGACGGTCACCAGTTCGGGAGAATGTCTGCGCGCAAGCTCTACGCGCGCACGGGGCAGCAGAGCTCGACCGGTTCTCCCGCTGCGTGGCTGGCCAGAGGAAAAAGCCACCGTCGGCTGGAACGTCACAGGCGCGTCATGGCTGTTTACGCGATCCGCCGGCAGGTGCAGAGTGGTCTGCGGCGGAGCCTTTTTAAACGCTTCTGACTGATTAACGAGGCGTTTCACGGGGCTACCACTTGTGTCTCAGCTTATTTGGGGGTACTTACTACGCATTAAAAACAAATTTGGCCGAGGTGAAATTTGAGTGCAGTTGGCCTTTAAGGAAAATCAAACTACGCAGTCTGCCATCGGCTCGCATTGAATACGTAACAACTTTTTACTTGGATACATCGTACAAGGTTCTGCTTCTAAGAATAAAAAAAGAAACTGCACAGGCGGAGGCAAATGATAACACGGTTAAGATGCAGGTTATAAAAACAGGAGTTATTTGCGGATGTACCGCTGTACGTATAAGTGTGCACAAATGTAGCACTTCTTACGTGATAAGTATCAATCATTTTGATTTAATCATAGTCGTGTGAAGCTTGAGAAATGTGTTGGATGAATACAGGCATTTATTGATATGGACGCGATCACCTCAGATGCATTTTCCGACGCAGCTAAAAGTTAGCATTCAACTGTTGCAATACCGTATTCCGATGAAGATGACAATTCAGCTGTGTCTAACGCTAAGTACCCTCAGAAGGGTAACTCACCTCTCCACGAGATTTGTCCACAGGGCGGATAACTTATTCCGCGAGGCCTAACAACAGAACGAAATTGTGGTGTCCTGCACCGATAACGCCTAAATGTTACCTTAACTCGTATCTTCTCGTTCAGTATACGCCTCGAGCGCGGCCTGTAGGGGCGCCACTGAAATCCCCCTAGCGGCCCGTTTCGAAAGCAGCCGCGGGAGTCCGCGCCCCGCTCCCCAGTGCCGCCTCTGCTTTCGCGGCACGTTCACGACTGAGATTTACCGTTTGCGGGCGTTTGAAATCCATGTTTACGTGGAGCAGTCACTCTGTTCGCAAATGGGGTGTGTTTACGAGAGTGTAAATGTTTCTGACGCGATCTTAGTGTGGTATATTCGGTCTGTATAAGCGCCAGGTGTGTGCCACAGGCCAGCGTCGCGGAACCGGCGTATGACCAGTATGACGGAGCCGATTGTAGTTACACTGACCTGAATTTACTAGCCGTGTCTCCGTAACCACCGGTTACTCAGATGTTCATGCTACGGCTATACACTACGATTTAAATCGGTTTTGTGCGATTACATAATCAATGGAGCACTCATACGTGACAGCATACCAGTTACGTTTGCAAATATTTTACCTCAGATATTGATCACCACCATTTACAAGCCAGTCTGTGTAATTGCGGGAATATTCAACAAAGGTACCATGGACAAAGTATAATTATACTCGGGGTTCAGCACACGACAGAGTCGTCTTGTGTCGTGAGGTGAGCGCCCGCAAACATTCATCTGCTACATATATCCTCTGCGAGCAGCGCGGAGACGGGCCTAGAATATAATCCGCGTCCGTGACTAAATGCTTCTTCGAAATATCGTCATATGGCACAGTGAGCCTGCAGAGCCTACCCTGTATTCTTCCACAAATGCGTCCGCCGTACGATCAGCTCTTCGTTGAAGTAGAAAAACAAAATAAAAGTGAACGCGAGATTTGTGTGTAGGATTACTAAACCGTTCATTGTTTGATTCCGCTCCGCATTTGTACACAGCGTCCCCCTCCTATTCCCCCCCCCCCTTACCGATGTTAAGGTGGCTAGCCCCATTCTAGCCACCTTACCGATGTCTCGGGAAAAAGCAGTGCATTTCGCGTATAGTTGGTCTAGTGAACCCTACCTGGCTTAAGTTTCGACGAACGTCTTTAGCGTGTCAGAAGCTGCACTGTTTCTTTCTGTTTTTTTTTTTTTTTCATTTCTGTTATGGCTATTATGTTAATTCCGCACTTGCACAGCATTTTTCCCCGTGGTTTCATTAACTTGGGGCACATATTTATACGACGCACAGGCTGGAATTCACTTAACCTTTTCGCATGGTTTATATTCTTGTAACAGAGTTATTGTCCGGGATTGGGTAATCACATCCCCGAAACACATTTTTCTGCGACGTATATATTCGAAACGAAGCCGCGTTCATTGTCCACGCTGCAAAATGAAGCCAACCTCTCATTGTGCTAGTATCAGGTCTAAACGAGGCGACAGTAGAATTCATTTGTGCGTGATGTTTTGGAAGTGACATGGGTGATATTCTGCTGCCGTCGCCGACGCCCGGAAGAGCGGCGACGAAGCGCGCAGAACCGCGTCCCCGGGTAGCTCTTGCAGGCGATCGCGTACTCTACGAAGACGCATGCTGCTTTTTAAGTGACCTAAACGTACTCTTTGCCTATAGACGTCACCATAACAAGTTTTTTTAGTGCGCGGAAAGGCGAAAAGTAGCGAAACAGAACCAAAACACTGCCCAAGCCCCTATCAGCCACGCAGCGCAAATCCCGTCAACGCCGCGGAGAAGCGGCGGCAGGCGGCGCAGCGATCGCGAAGCTCGAGGCGTATAGTCCGGGTGCGCGTATCCCATTCTGCAGGGCTCGCTTTGTGGAGGAGAACATTGGGCAAGTCTTGTGCTGCCGCCCGCGGTTCGCTACCGAACGAGAAGTGACAAGAGCTCTCGTGCGACCGCGACGAGGGAATGGGGCTGAAGTTGGGCCACACGACGTAATCATGCCGACGCAGTGTTTAGGAACGGAAGCTCCTTTGAGTACTTCATGATTGGACGAGGTCCTCTAACCTCGAGGTCCTATCTCTCTCTCTCCTCTCATTGCAAATTTATTTGCTCCACCCCCTCCCTCAGTTTCTTTCCCTTCTTTAATCAGCCCTCTTATTTCTTGTTTTTTACCCTTTCTTTTCCATTATATCTTCGTGGCTATAGTCACCCTAATGGGAAGTTACAAGCCCCTCTGTCAGTGGAATAATCTCCTCGGTGTTCATTGTTCAGTAAAGCTTTGTTTCTCTCTCTCTCTCTCTCTCTCTCTATATATATATATATATATATATATATATATATATATATATATATATATATATTGTAGAACAGAGACGTACGGGACGAGGGATTCCGTAAGGACACATATCAAAGTTGCAGTCAATATTGCCAGTGCTGTTTGGCGATTTAACAGTGTTTTATAGTGCCGAATGAAGCATGATTGCCTTTTTTTTTATGCAGGCATAAATAATTGAAAATTCAAGTCCAGAAAAAATGCGCCGTTTTTTCCCGCTTCCGGAAAAAACGGCGCATTTTTTCTCGACTTGAATTTTCATTTATGCCTGCATAAAAAAAAAGGCAATCATGCTTCATTCGGCACTATAAAACACTGTTAAATCGCCAAACAGCACTGGCAATATTGACTGCAACTTTGATATATATATATATATATATATATATATATATATATATATATATATATATATATATATATATATATATGTGTGTGTGTGTGTGTGTGTGTGTGTGTGTGTGTGTGTGTGTGTGTGTGTGTGTGTCTTGAGAGATAATTCACCAATGCAACATTTCTTGTGGCGAGAAAAGCTCATACCTTGCATCTGCACTGATAAGGCTGTATAAAAATATCACACCAGCCATTATTGTTCCCCCACAGGCTGTGCTAAAAGATAGTATTATTCAGTGCTTCGTGATTCCTATTGCGTCTGTGCGCTCATTGAGCAACATGAGCTCGTGTTACCATGCCTGGTGACATTACGTCCTGATGCTTGCTACGTCATTGAAACAAAGAGAAGACATTCCATGTCAAACAAGATACCAGTTCAAAATAAATATTTCTGTTTGGCCAGCAGCATCGGTGTGGTCCCGTTGAGATAAGATACCCGCAGAAAATCACAGCTTCTTTCGTCTATCGTTTCCAACGAGAGTACAACAGCGCTCTGTTGTTAACCTTTCTGCGTGAAGATTGTGTAGATAATTTGCCCGTTGTATGCGCTCTGAAATACAGGACGTCCTTCCTTTGTTTCTGAAAGTACCACTCATACTCGCGTCCACACAACGACGGCGTCTTGTATTTGTGGTGAAGTATTTAGTGACGAAAACAAGACGATGAAGTATTTATGCTCTCGACACGCAAGTTCGTGTTTCACTAATTTCATGCGCACACGAACCATAACTTAATGATAAGCAATAACAACAAATGAGAAAGGACAATAAGGTATTCAGCTGTAACTGAGCCTGTCCAGTGCGTAGGCACCGAAAAATGCAAACTGAGACACATGACTTTCCTATTTTCAAATTCAATTTAGTCGTGTATAATGTAGATACATTATAAGAAAGAGGAGGACAAGTAAGAGAGAGAGAGAGAAAATTCTTGAATGAGACCGAAGAGGTCAGCCCTGGTTTACTTAATAGCCAGGCAGTGTCTTAGCTTTAGATGAGCGGCTTTCTCATTCCAGGAAGACATGGCCTTCTGCTTCTCGTCCTGTCCGGGTTGTGGTGCCGAGACTGGTCAGCAAGGTCACTCATTGGTCTTCATTCGCGTTCGCGACTATGTCTGTCTGTGTCTTCTTCATCGCAGAGCCAAGGAGTACGGCACAATGGCGGTGATGGTAATTATGGTTTGGCGGTCGGCACATACCCACCACGGGGGAATGACTGGCTGTGGCTACGTCCCTCCTGATGTTGATATGCTCGCGGCTGCCTACACTCTCAATATATATATATATATATATATATATATATATATATATGCGTGTGTGTGTGTGTGCCTCTCTGAAGTTTCTACTAATGTTGTTTTCCAGCCGCTTTTCGTGTCGTCTGTCGTTAAATCTTGGCTTGATATTTGATTCCCTGGCACGCGAAAGGGGATAACTTTAAAGGCCGAGCACGTGGAGGGGTGCCCTGTAAATTTCCTACGGAAGATGCCCCGACGTACACGCGCTCCGAGAAACAAGAGATAGGGGGAGCAGCGAACGTCGATTGCAACTCCATCCGCGAACGTCAGACGTCGCAGAATCACTACGCCTGCGGGACGATAACGCCCGTTCTGGAGCCGTTCCAGCGGCCTCCCGCCCTCCTTGTTATCGCGTGTGTGCGGAGGACCTACCCTTGCGTAAACTGCCGCCACCGCCGATCGACGCGTCACGTGCATCGTCGAGTGCGCAATACGGTCTATAAGTGCGTGAACGCGTTGCGTCCGGCTACGCGCGCGTATTTTCTGCGCTCTGTTGCACGGGAGATAAAGGATACGCGGTCGCCTTGTTGCGTAACGCGTACCTCACGATGCGTAACTCGTTCCGTGACTTCTGCTACGTAATTTTTTTGAGTTTTAGCTTTCCAATAGCGTCATGAGATACCAGGGAAGGTGAGGTATATCGATGAGATTTCAAAGTAGTAAGACTCCTTGGGACACAAACGGCACTCCTGGGGCCGTATTCTCGTGTTTTGTCCGTTTCAAAAGTGTCCATTTTGAGCAAGACCTGATTAGCTAAAAGCGAACACCCGGATGTGACGCTATGCAAGCACGACGGAGCTATGAGGTGCGGCTTCTCGGAGCAGACGATTTTTCGTCGCCTGGTTGTTGGTTCGCTGGCGGAACAATAAACACATAAAAGATATTTTAAAATAGGTTTAGTCGTTTAAACTGTGTTACAAGAACAGTTGCGGAAAAGTCAACCCAAAGCCCGCCTACAACTGGAAGTACGTCACAATAAAAGGGACGTAAAACGGACGTTTTCGAAACGGACACACACGAGAATACGACCCCTGATTAGAGAGAGAGAGAGAGAGAGAGAGAGAGAGAGAGAGAGAGAGAGAGAGAGAGAGAGAGAGAGAGAGAGTGATCTTTAATGAAGTCTGGCGATGTTAGCCGGGCTAAAATGCCTAACTTACTACGCCAATTGATGACGTAATGAAGATGATGGCGATGATGATGACGAACTTGATGCGCACAGAGACCAGAGACGTTGAGTTATTTACAGAGACTGATCTAGACCTGTGTGTTGCAGGTACTGTATCAAAGCTTTTGTAGCCCGTAAAGCACGTTCGGGACATGGCCACGGTCCGAAAACGTCCTTTAGTTGAATGTCCACGCGTCATGCAAGGAGTGCAAAATAATAGATTGTTTCCAACTAGCCAGCCTTGTCATTCCTTTACAGGATTCGGCTTCATAGCTTAAAATAGTCATGGGAGAGGAGGCCTTCGCCCTTCAGTTTAAGAAAATATCTCGAATAATTAATTATTAAACACCTTGGAATGTTCCATGAAACACCGTTACTGAGATCTGCCGCGCACAACATTGCTGTTAGGCAGGCACACAGTGGTTGAACTAGTTAGTTAATCTACAACGCCACATATCGCCATAGGACACCACAGTCAGGTTAATTAACCACTAATTATTTAGTTATTTTAATAATACAATTTATAATCGATTGATTAATCGTCGTACGGGGATCGAACCCGGGTCCCCAGACTCCAGAGTACGAGCATCAGTACGTCGTCAGCGTAACAGGTGAAGGTGGCAGCGGGACGAAGGTGAAGGCGTATCGAAGCTGACGGACCGTATGTAGAACGAGAGCACCCCAACCACGGAGAGCTCATTCAGAGGAAGCTGTGGCGTCAAGTGTCGCCAGCCTGTCAAAGTCAAAGTCGTCATCATCATCATCAACAACAACAGCCTATCTACGCCCACTGCAGGGCAAAGGTATCTATATATGTCCAAAAAAGGCCCATATATCTCCAAATGGAGGTCCAGTACATCTCCAATAAAGGCCCATGTATCTCCAATTGAAGGTCTGTCAAAGTGATCCTCACCAAAAGACGAGTAAACCAAAGCGAAGCGTTGCCTTACGCCAACGCGACGTAAGGCAACGAAGTACTTGATAAGTTTCGCCAGGGGAAGCCATAATTATTTCGCGTTGAAACGTTGAAGCATATAAAAATGCACCGAAGAATTTTGTCTTTTTTCCGTTTATAAGTAGCTTCTGCGAGATGACGACACGTTGCAGCGGTGGAGTTAATTCTTCTGGTGAAATCGTTTTGATGGCTACAACTGCAAGCTCGCCACTTTTTGTTAAAGAGTGAAACAATAAACCAGAATGAATACCATGGCGACCATGTAGAATTCTGACACCGAATGGCCGTTTTGCCCCGAAAATCGTTAAAAGCCTACGCATACCAAAGGAAAAGTGCATCACGAAAGTCATACAACACTTTTCTTACACGGTCTCTACCCGCCGCGGTGGCTCAGTGGCTAAGGCGTTGTGCTGCTGAGCACGAGGACGCGGGTTAGATTCCCGGCCGCGGTGGCTGCTTTTCGGATGCAGGCGAAAAAACGAAAACACCGGTCTGTTCGAGATTTCTGCGCACGTTAAAGTTCCCTTGTTGCACACGTTAAAGTTCCCTTGCGCACGTTAAAGTTCAGATTTCTGCGCACGTTAAAGTTCCCTTGCGCACGTTCAAGTTCCCTTGCGCACGTTAAAGTTCAGATTTCTGCGCACGTTAAAGTTCCCTTGCACACGTTAAAGTTCCCTTGTGCACGTTAAAGTTCAGATTTCTGCGCACGTTAAAGTTCCCTTGCGCACGTTAAAGTTCAGATTTCTGCGCACGTTAAAGTTCCCTCCATATATACAGCGCGCCTCGTAGCCCACGTGTAGCTTCAGTGAGTCAAACCCCAAGAATTTGAACGTTTTCTACAATATACGCACCTTGCTCCAATGACTTACCGACTAAAGGTTTAGAATTTCAGCTTATCACCTTTGGCCCTATTTTTAGCAATCCCCACATCTGATGCATGCATGCGTACGTAACAAAGCCTTCTTTGAAACTCCTGCCCTGCGCTGCGTCAGGTTTCGCTTCAACACCACGAGCGTAAAATAGTACAACTCTTTGTACAAAGGAAACTCGCTACAGATGGGTGAACCCTCCGGTGGTCGTGGGTTCGACTCGCCGACACAGCACGCGAACTCGGAGACGCTCGGAGAACACCGGCTCTGCCCGCGAGCGCAGCCTCAGCGGAACCAGCCCTAAGATGTGCTTATCAGTTGCGCCAAGACGATGCCTGCAAGAGCAAGACGGAATGCAAGACAGGGAGCTGAAGTACAGCGGCAGTCGTTTCCGGTCTTATCGCGGCAGCTTTGGGACTAAATCCCCGCGAATTAGCCATTCCCCTAATCTCACCCGAGCAACTTACGCGCCTACTAAACGCCAGCGTAACGCACATAATCACCGTTCGTCATCTTTCTGCAGGTGCCAGCACAAGCTCGGTGTAACCACTCGAAACCGAGAGAAATGGCACGACCGGTCGTCGCCGCGGGGGGCCTGCCGTCGCAGAAACGTCCTCGCAAACTGGCGAAGAAGCCGTTTTAAACTTACGCAATACAAGCCGGGACTGCTGCCCCATCGACGCAGTGTAAGCGCCGACGCTAGTTTCCTCCCCCCACCCCGGGAGCCCTCAGGGTTCACGTCTTTCGCCGTTGCTTTTCTCTCCGTCGCTGCCCCCATCTTGTGTCCCATTCAGTGGCGTGCGACGGTGAAGTGTCGCCAGAGCAGCGTGCGCACTTTTTTTCTTCTGCCGCGGACGCAGTGTGCGTGGCCGCAGGCGACCGATCTCAATCACTTTTCGGTGCTTACGCGTACGGCGTTGCGAAAAACGTGAGGTCGAGCCATCGACCGCGTCTTTCGGTCACCGCTTGTGCTGCTGCAGCGTGTTTAAGAGCGTGAGAGCACGTTTAGTGCAGTATTAGCATGTTATGAAACGCGGCGAAAAAGAGGGACGACCGCCGTGTAGCGATGCTGGGAATTTCAGCGGTCAGCTTTATGGATACCGGTTTGTTTACTTGCGTGCTGCTGGCTGCTGTTCAGGTCAATTTCGCGAGTTGGCAAGTTTCTGACGCTGAAATTGCCAGCACATCAATGGATTTCCCCATAAACAGGTTGGTCAACCGAAAAGCTCTGACCAACCGGTCAGATCTCTGAAAAAGATCTATATAAGATATCTATAAGAGCTCTATAAGATCTCTATAAGAGCTCCGATAAGATTGGACACATGGCGCTTACGTGACAGCGGGATTAGATTGTGTCAAAACGATTACTTGGAAAGCGCTGGAAAGGAACACTTCTAAACAAGATAATACACGCATCCATCATGAAAAAGGAGTTCAATAGTACCCCTTTATCTCACAAACCAGGAGTCGGTATACATACATTTAGATCGTTCGCCGATGTGTTCACTTCGTGCGCGAAAAAGCGGCGCATGGGTTCATTCTTAGTTTGCGAATGCGGTCTTTGAGGGTTTGACGATCGATTGGACGCACTTTTAGCGAAGGTTTTGGCGCACTTTTGCGCGGTTTTCATGTGAGAAATCTTTCACTTTTCTCTCAACTTTCTTTAAAAAAGGGTGGTAAACGTTTTCACGGAAGATGAACTGTAGCTGACTCTAGCAAGAAATTTGCCCGTATGTACCAGAAACACTCGTTACAACGAAGTCGTCGGGTTATTAAACTGGTTTCGTCATAGCGATACTTCGTTATAACCGATACATCGTTGAAAGCGGATACTATTTGCTCTCAATATATTCCAGTGAAGACCGTGAAACACTTCACATTAAGCGAGATTTCGCTATACCAAGGCGCTTACTTTACTTACGCAGCAAATACCTTCAGCTGCAACTTTATCAGCTAATTATGCATTGTAAAGTGATTCACGCCCGTTTTGTCTATAAATAATACCGTTACACCCTACCAAAAACAAAGAAAAACACCATTTAAAGGGTGTAATTAACGATGAAACACCTTTTAAAAGGCTGTATTATTTGTTTTTTTTTTGGGGTGTAAGGGTGTTGTAAACAACAAGACACCCTTAAAGTGTGTTTTCCTTTGTTTTTACGCTATAGTGTAAGGGTGTACTAATTAATATAGAACGACTTAAACCCTTAAGTCATTTTGTAGTGTGCTCCCACAGTGTCGTACCGGACGAAACTGGAAGCATTGGAGACCGTCGAGGTGTTTTGATTCAGCGACTCTGTAATGCGCCTGGCTTGGCAAGTGCAGGAGTTTGTAGATTCCGCAGCAACCAGATTACACGCATCCCCTTGCTGCGAGTTCGACTATACACATCCGAACTTGCAGCCATTTGGTGTAACATCGAGTGGACTACTCCCCATCGGCCTTCTCGGAATGTAAAGAGCACCCTGAAAAGTTGACAAGCAGCCCTGGTCTACGTACCATGTTTGCACATTTCTAAGGCGCACCTTTTTTTTTTTTTTTTTTGCATAGAACTGGCCTTAACATTTGCGTGCGCGTTACAATCGGGCTCAAAGGTGAAATCGGCTTTCAATGTTCCCCGCTTTAGTTTTTAATGCCAGCAGGAGCTGGATAAGCACGTTTATGAAGCACAAGGAATTTTTGCTGCCACATTTGCGCGCGTCAGATAAAATGTCTTCTTCCGGGTACATGGTGTCATGTTTCTTACGTCTACGTGATAGAATCAGCGTCAAACTATTGTTTCAAATTTTTGTACGTAAACTTACCTGTGCATCACAATAGGGGCGCGTTAGAATCGTGCAAATACGGTATTCACTGAGGGTTTCACCAAGTTGGAGCAAAGTTCCACAGGGCTGGGACATAACAGAGCCCGTAGCGACACCTGTGGCGCTGTACATAGCAGGCAATTTTCCCAGTCTCCCCTGCCGTACCAACTGGCAACGTGTACCGTTATGACCGAAGATGAAGCCTGGCGGTGGAGAGTGCAAAACATCCTACTATAAAAAGCATTGGAACTGCGACACCTAGCCTGGACTTTGTCTGTGCGCCGCCATACAAAGATGGCGCCAAAAAGGCCCATTTTGATTGGCTTCAGCCGCCATGACGTCATCATCATCATTAGCCTGTCTACGCCCACTGCTGGGCAAAGGCCTTTCCCGTAGATCTCCAATTATACCGGTCCTGCGCTAACTGCGACAAATTTATCCCCGCAAACTTCTTGATCTCATCTGACCACCTAACTTTCTGCCGCCCCCTGCCACGCTTGCCTTCTCTATGCATCTACTCTGTTTCCCTTAATGGCCAACGGTTATCCTGCTTTGCATTATATGCCCTGCCCGTCATGACGTCATGGCATAATTGAAACTTAATTAGATGATGCTTTTGGGAAGGTGGCATTGATCAGGTTGGGTCAGTCTAGAGAAGGGCACCTGAAGGTGGAGGAAGGTCTCTTCAATTCGTCATTTCTGATTTCCCGTTGGCTGCTCCAGAATCATTCTGAATGTTTTTGCCGTAGAATCTCTGCTCAGGACAGGAAAATAAAGGATACCAGGTGATCTCCCCACTGTTGCAAAGGTCTCGCACTGTCCGGAAGGCGGCAAAGCTGCTTCGTCACTAGCCAGCCTAATTGAAGCGATAACAGGCCAGACTACTCGGAAAGGGAACGCAAGATAATGCACGATAGCGACGTTTGCCGAGCGTGCAAACAGGTCTCTCGATTCGCCGTCAGTCTAAGCGTGCATGTCCTATCAGGCGGCGTTTCCTTGCCGATTCCTAAACGTATCTATTTGCTTAGGTCTCTGGGCGCGCGGTTGCGTCCTCTCTGAAGCCACCGCGTGCTTTGAAAACTAAAAATAGGAGCAGGAATAGCTTGCCTTTGAGTGATTTGGTGAGACGTAGTGACGTATACGTGACGTGTACGGTCCCAGCGAAGATGACACACTAATCTTCTTTGAGTTCCATCTACATTGTGGTAGGTTTTTGTTTTCGTGAATGCTTGCAAGTGGATGGGCGTAATCATGAGATCGTCACGGCTGCTATGATTCCTGGCTACAACTTGATCGAGTTGAGCACTGCGTTAGAAACTTCACGGGGGAAGGGGAGGGGGGGGGGGGTATAAGTTTAAAAACTGCTGCAGACTTTAAAAATAGACGTGTATGGATGTGTCCCTTTTAGTAAGTAGTGAAATCAGATGATTTTAACTTTGGTTGACTTTAAAAATCGAGGTGTATGGATGTGTTCCTTTTAGTAAGTAGTGAAGCCAGATGATTTTAACTTTTTTTTACGTCTCAAACATGCTCCTTGTGCGCTTTATTGACTGGGAGGAGGTTGCGGCACTTTGTCAGGCATTAAATTGCCTTTTTGCCAACCTTGCCCCTTTCATGTGTGACAAATGTACTGTACCCTGTGCTCTGTAACTGATTGAAATTGAAATTGAAAAAAAAAATTGAAACTGGGCTCCGCCCCATGCGACAGTGCCAAACAAAATTCGACAGAAGCTGAAGGTGGTGTGCCACGTGTAGAAAGAGTGAACCTCAAAGTACGTCAAGAGAGAGAGAGAGAGACAAAAGGTAAATGAAAGGCAGGAATGTTAACACGGCTATGGCCTAGTATGCTATCCTACACGTGGGAAAGGGTAACAAGGAGGAAAAAGAGGAAACCAGGAAAAGAAGGGGAAAGGTACTGACAAAGCGTAAAGTGGCGTGGCCAGTGGTAAGATACTGTAGACAAAAAAGTTCAGTGAGTTCATAGTGGGTAGTGTTTTGCGCTACAGCCTCCTGTGCAAGTCCGTCGTTTTTAGAAAACACAGGAGCGCTTTTGTCGCCTTGTGCGTAGATGACGGAGAAGGCCAGTGGCTCAGGGTTTTCTCCTCAGAGAACGGGCGCCGAGAGTCTAGCTTCGGTAGAGTTGAAGAGAGTTGGCTTTCTTTCCGATGAAAAACGTGGACACTCGCATAGGACATGTCGTATGGTTGTTAGAACTTTGCGCGGACCTTCCGTACAGTCGTGGATAGAGAGAACAGAGGGGCGACAGAACGGCCCGGCGCAGAAAAGGAAAAGTCATTAAAGGGGTCGTGAAGAGAAAATGCATTTGTATTTGCTTTAATTTGACTGCTTGAGAGACATTGTAAGAACATAAATTCCAAGTATTTTCACAATTCATTGCTTCTGGAATTTAGGAGGCGCCGCTGAAATTCTCGTTTTGAGGCGCATCGCAAGCGACCATGCGCGCACCGTCGGTCGGCAGCGCAACTAGAATGACGTCATGTGAAGTACATTCGAGAATTCAACGTTGTTCAGTGTTGTTTGTGTATAATGTTCTGCAAAGCTGCAAACCCGATATTTTAAAAATAATGCATCCTTTATTTGTGGCCAAAAAACAGTTTTCTATCCACGTGAGCGGTGTCGTGACCGCTTCAGTTGTCTGGCAACCATTGCAGCAGTACTCAGACCTACTGGGTGTTTGTACAGTGTCTAGCCAGTTTCCCTGCGGAATTTCATGTTCTTTTGCCAAATTCTCTTCGAAATGTTACCTTTTTTGTATGAAACGGCCCGAAACCTCTCAAGCAAAAAAAAAAAAAAGAAAACAGTTCCCTTGTGCGATTCGAACTTGCAGCCTCCGGGTTAACCCAACGTTACGGTCAGCCTGTCGGGCACTTTATCCACTACACTATCGACGTGAGAAGGGCGCGCGGCGAAAAGCTACTGCATAAAAGCCTCTTCGCATTTGTAACCCAGAAGTCTGTCGTGTTTTCATAAATTCTGATCAACACAGAGCTTTAACCGCCAACTTACTGTTTAGCGCTTCTTGAGAAAGCCAAAGCGGAGCGTATACAATCAACAACACAGCTTTAACAGCATAGTTTATTGCAGGAAACAGGAAAGTAATCGTCGAACTGCGTGATGTTGGGACTCGGCGACTCGGCACTGTATTGCTCCTTCTCGCTAGTTATTTTTACGCTTGATGAGTGAATGATGGATGGGTTTTAAGTTCCGACTACTCTAAGTTCCTTCCATAAACGTGTTTACGTAATAACGTCTCATTTTAAGCGTTCAGTCATTTATCTCGTCAGGTCAGAAGTTTCACGCTCGCGCAACTCACATTACAGCTACGTGAGACAGGCGTCGGCAAACTAGTGCAAGAATATCGGCTAGCAAAACGACAGTTTAGACTCGTGCAAAACAGCGCAAACAGCTTACGAATGATCAGTTTTGATTAAACGTGGTTACTTCTGCCTGCGCCACTCGCCGGAGTTGTTGACTGAAAGTTCGACCATGTTGATCAGTCGTATCAGAGATCAGACATCACCCGTTCAGTTGCAGGGCGGGTTTCATCATGGCGCCGATGTAGTAGCTTTATCTGACCCTTTGCAAACCCGCTCTATGCCGACATATTGTGCAGACGAGGGAGAACTGTGATTGGCTGCTTACTGACTTACTTAAACGTCACTTCACGAGTTGAGGAGGAAAGCCTCGGTGAAACCGTAACTGCATTTGTTTTCATATTTGCCGATATCTGGCAACGAAACGGGTATGCATTGTTTGTTTATCAAGGTTCCACGTTTATAAGCGCGCACACAACACAGTTTTTTTGAAAATCTCTTCACGACCCCTTTAAGAGGCGCCTCTGACCGTAACGGGACACCACGACTGGAGGGAGGGGGCCGCTCGGAGAATTCCGGGAAGTAAGGAGGGGCCCGGATCCTGGTGGCCGCCAAAGCGGGAGAAAGGAACGAAAACGACTCGGAGGGGCCCACGGACGAGCATCGCTCCTGCGACTGCTCGAATTGGCTTCCAACGAGAAGTGTGAATAAACAGTTAAAACGAACCAACGAAGTACTTCTTTCGGGTCATTTCAAAAACCTACGACGACAGAAGAAGTATTCTTACAATGGTCTCTGGTGTGTCCCAGACTTCGCACGCCTCACTGGCTGCCATTCCAATCAACTAGGAGTAAGCATTTGTGAATGCGACTACAAGCCAGGGACGACAAAGAATGGTTGCATCAGACCGCTGGAGGCGTAATGGAAGGGGACGCTGAAGATGCGGGTCCAGGGTCTCTCGGGCAAGTCTGCGGAGAGTCCTAGCTGCGTCCGTCCTGAATAACGGAATGTATATGGTCTCCTTTTTATTTGGTACACCAAGCGGGTTCAAAAAAGGTAACCGGTCTGTCTTCATAAAGGGTCGATATTCAGCAAAAAAAAGGTCAAATATCTATTAAGCCGCTTTGTGCTGACGGTCATGGTGGAAGAAGTTCATAAATCGGCTAAGAATAGTTGGGAGTTACTGAAGTAGGCGTCACAGACGAAATCTACGGGCTGTCGATGCCCACGACGAAAGGTGCTGTTCTTGCTGTTCGCCGTCAACAGTGGCGCCACGGAGACCGTATAAGCAAAGTGTGCGGTTTCCTACAACCAGTTGTCTTTGTGCAGGCGGAAAGGAGCAACGTGAATCTCGTTTGCAGGCAGGCAGCGCGACAGCTCACAGCAGCTCGGTCTCCGTCTCGGCTGTGGTGGGAGCGCGCCTGGATATCCAAGCCGCTCGGCGCGCAGGCTTCCTGTGGCGGCGTTTTCAAGAGGCGAGGACCCGTCGTTGGGCGATCCGCAGCAGCTCTGGTTTCAGGCCTTTCCTCGACGGCGGCTCAGTCCTCTGTGTGCCGCGTTCGTCGTCCGCCCTGCTCGTTTTCCGTTTTCTTTGTCTATGCGGTGCTTTCGCACACTCCGCGTGCATTTATGAGTTTGTCTTTCGGTTTTGCGCGAACTCCGAGTGGCTGCCTGTCGCGGCCGCTTGTTTGGCCGCCTCTGGAAGCTGCGCCGTTGGTGCCAGTGGGGTGGACCCGTCTTATCTCCGGTCGAGGAAAGCGGAGACGGTCGGAATGGAAAAAGCAGGGGCCTTGTTTGACCGAGAAACGGGCGGAGATTTCGGGAACGAGGAGTGGTCGCTTGGTCGCGTGTTGGGCGGAGGGAGTGTTGTTGGACGCCGTTCTTGATGCACGGGACCGACCATCTGGAACGGTCTTGAAGCGCGGCGCACGAAACTTTAAGCTGTTGTGCGGGGGTTCTTGTACACTGCACGAATTTTATGAGTCACGCTGGCGTGAGTAACCAGTGGCATGTTCACGGCTACGCACTCCGGGAAAAGTAGAACAAATGCAAAGTGTTTGGCGTGTCTCCCTTGAAAGCCAAACATCGGTGGCGAATTTGAAGGGCGCGGCTTATAAGGCTTCGGTCGCCATTGGAAATGTAGTTGATGCCAATGGCTTTTTCTATTTGCGCTCTCCTTTAACTGACTTGATTATTTTATATGAGAATCTCCTGTTGCTAATCAAGGATTAAAAAGGAGCGGTGGTGGAAGAAAGGTTGATTCTGATAGAGGCGAAAACGCCCGTGTGTACGAGATTTTGGCGCACCTTAAATATTCCCAGGTGGTCAAAATTAATCAGGAGCCCTCCACTACGGCGCGCCTCACTGTCGCCTGCGTTGCGTCGGCGCGATAAACCCCACAATCAATCGAAACAAAGGTTGATTATTATGCATATAGTGAATGACCGCTTTATTTTTGCATCTTCCGCGCCTGTTCTCGTCACACTTACGTTCCTGCTGGAATCTCGCTACAGAACACCGTAGATTCGACGTTGCACGTTAATCTTAACTAAATCATTGCAGAGGTATGGCTCACCGGCACAAGCCACGCCATCAGGAAGGGGAAAAAAACATACATAAACCTTTACAACTTTTTCACTTTGAGAGCAGCCATTTTATCATTGGGCTTTGCTAGCACCGATATAATTGGCGCAGTCGGTAGCATCGTCTAATTGAGCATGCGCAGTATACACTCCAGAACGTAACGATGTTATCAGTGTTTAAAAGATAATTAATCCGAGCTCAGATTACACAGCGCACACCCCGCTTCGGTAGTATCATGTACTATCGGCGTCAAATGAAACGCGAACACGAAAATATGAATCCGAACATGCAAAATTGAAAAATACTGTTCGTAGAATTCACTTAACGGCACGCTATTGGTATATTTGGAAATCCACTTTTCCCAACTTTGTTTTTGTAACTAAGCCACGCGTAATTTTGGCTTGCATAGAAAGAAATCGCGCTAATTGCGCGTTCAGGTTCATATTTTCGTGTTCGCGTTTCATTTGACGCCGATAGTACCAAATGAAGTGCGAACGACCTTTACAACGCTCTAATCAAGACTCGTCCAAGTTCGCCACGACTCGTATCAGAGGTGTTGCTTTCGCAAGTCCACCACAAACGTTTCCTTTCAGCCTCGTGTTCTCGCCAATATATTCGGTCCACATGTATAGCTCTCATCGTTGCATATCAACCAGAGATTCGAGAGCATTTCTTTTCTTCTTTTCAGGACGTACACAATGACTTCGACATTCTCTTGCGTTCCCTTCAGACGAACCAGTTTCACTCGCCGCTACGTAGTCCCCCTTCAGGTGGGATCAAAAGTGGGCTTTGTAAAAGGCCCAGCACCGTCGCAGTGGGCGGAGCAGGGACGGGAGGCCGCCGTTCTCCATTGTGCGGGAAAATTGAACGCCTCCCCATAGCGTTATCTAGTTCTGCGGCGGCAAACACGGGCGAGACGAGCGTAATCTCGGCGACCCGCACGACAATAGGATTACGGGCTGGCCGCTACCTGAGCAATTGTACGCCGGCGCTGACCCTGCGCTCCTCGGTCTGCCTGCCTACCAGGAGTTCGCACTGCAATTCGAAATTGCTGGAAAGCCGCCCGCCCGCTTCCCGTCGTGTCTTGAGAAACGGGTTAGATCACGAAACTAGGAACACAGTTTTGCCCGTGGGAGGCTCCTTCGGCCATGTTGATTTTGAGTCTTGGAATTCCAGGTCATTCCAAGACACAGCGACGAATTTCAGAGTGCAGTTCCAAGTAATGCTGCAATTCTCCCAAGGCACGCAGTGTTTCGCGTTTAAATATTCAATTCAATTCAATTATTTTCTTTTTCACTGATTTATCGACAGAGAAATTGGTGTCAAAAATTACTCCCACCTCCCCTCGCGGGAACTCCTGTGTAGATGCGACGCAGAGGGGGTTCACGTTGCAGCGTTGGGCAGCGGAGGAACGGCGCTGGAACGATGGAGCGGAGCAGCGCAGGCACCGCGTTTTATAGCGCGCATAACGGTGAGGGGACGCGCCGGCGCCAGTGCGTCAGCCGCGGCTATGACGCAACACAATCCAACACAATCCACTTTAATCCAATCCAATCCAAATTCAAGCCAAGCCAAGCCAATCCAATCCAAACCAAGCCAAGCCAAGCCAAGCCAAGCCAAGCCAAGCCAATCGAATCCAATCCAATCCAATGCCCCGCGCGAGAGATTGTTCGCTATCGGAGAGGAGAGGGGGTGAGCGGCGGTGAGCGCAGCTGGCGCCGGCTCCGGTCTTTTCGGTACAGGACGTTTCGGTACAGGGCGTTTCGGTACGGTTTTTTCGGTGCACGGGCGTTTCGGTACACGGGCGTTTCGGGACACGGACCTTTCGGGACACGGGCGTTTCGGTACAAAGACGAATTTCGGCCAGTGCTTTAGGCTGCGGGCGTTGTTTACGGGGTGGTTACAAGCGCGGAATTTGTACCTATTTATTACAGATGCTCTTATTCGAAATTCTGCGTTATTTTAGGCCAGCAGTTGGTTATGCGGCCTTCCCAAAAAAACCTCTGTTGATTTGTTAAACATTAGCTGCGATATTTCTAGCATTCCGACAACCTATAAGTATTCATTATTTTGTTTCTTAGCGACCTATTATCACCAGAATGTTATATAACAAATCAGTGACAGTTTCATCGTGTTTTTTTCACTCCTTCTTTTGACGACTTATTATCACCTGTTTATTTTTTCGAAAATCAGTGAGGTAAATATTTTCTTTTTGCACTTTGCGGAGACCCTTCGACAGCGGCTGCGGGAACGAGTCCCACCGCACGGGGAAGGAACCTGTCCCTTTATAACGTAATGACGAAGAAGTTGCAATTTCTTGTGTTTCTGCATTTGTGTGCGTTGCTTTCTTCTGATAACGCAAGTACTTGAGGTGTTATTGGCAATGCATTACGGAAGGAACATATTGTACCTTGCCGCACGCTTCCGTCCCGACTTATTCGTAGTTAGAAGTGACTGCGGCGGGTTTATTGTGTTTGTGAATAAAATTTGGAAATGCTGTGTAATGACGTTGAAAGCACTCTGCAATGTTTTATGCAGCATACATACAGTTATTCATCTTCGCAAGAACTGCTCATCTGTAATTCTTGGCGTTTTGCTAATATGGTCGTGGCCTGAGACCAATGTCACCTGCTGCTCCCCATAATCAGTACTTTTTTGAGCCGCACACCGTTATAATGATGTTCGCAGAAGCAGGTGTCGGCACGACATTATACATGGCTTATATATAAAAAAACAAGTGCCGACTGCAACAGGCATGCTGTAGGTTAAAATGAGCCGCTGCAACTCAAATCGCGTGGGATGATGTAAGTGAAAAACCCAGTGTAACAGTTTAGCGCTACTATTCCGACGGATAATGTTTCTAACTTCACTGTTAAACCATTTCATTCTTATTTATAAGATTGGTGTTTACTTAGTTTTAGCCGGGAAGAGCGCTTAGTGTGTAAAAATATTTCCCGCAGCAAAAATGCACGTCAAAGCAGCGCCCCCGAATAGGAGCCACGTTGGATCACGGCTTATTGGTACCTCTGAAGTTTACATACCGTACTTTTGTGACAAAGAACTTCGCTACTCAGAACAAAATATAAAAGAATGTCTAAGTAATTGAATAATCGTTTCAAAGAACATTTATGCAAAAAGTAAACAAATGAAACAGGATCGAGGAACTATCCTTAACAAATATCTACGGGAGAAATCGCTTGAAAAGTATGCGGATTCGTAAGTAGGCGTTAAATAATCACAATATTAGCTCAGAAGCTGTCTTAAAAAATAGATCCTAGAGATCCTGCGCAAAATCAAATCAAAACAAAAACAAATGAAAGAACTAACTGATATGTTCATGCAGCGAAAACTCCTTAAACCCGTAAATTTTTTATTCTGGACCAAATTTTGGACTGAAGGGGCTGCGGAATCCCAATGGGGGTTCCCCGTGGGGTCAGTCACCTGTCTTCCCGGAATTTCTCTGGACGCACGGGGAGAGGGGGAGGAGCGTGCATGGATTGCGGCGGAGTTTGCATAAAACGCTCGCCCTAAGATCGGGCTCCCGCTGACATTCGTGCCGCTAACCATTCGGGGTACCAAGGCATGGTTTTTTTCGCAGAATGCGCCGAAGCGCAAGCGATCACGTGGGCGACGACGGGATGGGAAACGCGAGGGCGCAAATAAATAATTCAGCCCCGTGAGAGGACGAGTATTTAGTATTTCTTTTTTTTTTTATTGTAGTGTTTAACGCGCCGACGCAAGCAGGCGATGAGGCGCGCCGTAGTGGAGGGCTCCGGATTAATTTTGACCACCTGGGGATCTTTAACGTGTGCCGAAATCTCGTACACACGGGCATTTTTACTTTCCGCCTCCATCACAAAAGCGGCCGCCGTGGCCGGAATCGAACCAGCGACCTCATGCTTAGCAGCGCAACGCCTTAGCCACTGAGCCACCGTGGCGGGTAGGAAATACATGATGATATTGTCGCTAAAGAAACGAAGTAATGGACAAACTATACATTTTGTGGCTACGGTTACGCAAATGGGCATTTTTTTTTTGGCAAGGCCGCATAAATGTCTACTGGCCTAAAATAACGCATAAATACAAGCAACAACAGTTGTAATAAACAGGTGAGATTTGCGTGCTTGCAAATCTCATGTTAACAACGCACGCGAATTTGGCAGCCTCAAACGCTCGCTCGAATTCGTTTTCGTACCGAACCGCCCTGTACCGAAATGTCCCGTACCGAAATGTCCTGTACCGAAACGCCCATGTCCCGAAACGCCCGTGTCCCGAAACGCCCGTGTCCCGAAACACCCGTGTACCGAAACGCCCGTGTCCCGAAACGCCCGTGTACCGAAAAGACCGTACCGAAACGCCCTGTACCGAACCGCCCTGTACCGAAAAGACCTAGACCCGCTGGCGCGGCGAGGAGAATGGGGGAGGGGTGGACGCCGACAACGCCGGTTGGATGCAGGGACAAGGCGAGTGAATAAGATGCGTTCGCATCTAAAACGCATTATTGAAGATGAATTCTGCCCGCCATTTTAATGTACCACGCGCCTACATGACACTGCGAACGGGATATTTTGTTTGCTTTGAACATAAGTGATTGATTGAGTGATTGAATATTCCCCAGCCTACGTGACACTACAAACGTGATACTTTGTTTGCTTCGAATATACGTGATTGATTGATTGATTGATTGATTGATTGATTGATTGATTGATTGATTGATTGATTGATTGATTGATTGCGTTGAAACTCCGAATACGCATGTGCTTAAAGGCCGCACTCGTTCCAGCCAGCGGTGTCTGCATGCTTGCAGAAAGAGACTCGCTCCAGTTACACGCCCCGGCGGTTGCCGGATATGAACTCGAGAGCGGGAGATAGTATTGCCGGCAGCGATTGTACACGAGCACGGCAGCGAGGAAGAGGGAAAGGGGGGGAGAGAAGACGGCTCTCGACGGCGGCTCGATAACGCGACGAGGCCCGCCTCTGGAGATCAACTAACGACGCGCCTGAAGTGCTAACGCGGCACTCTCCACGAGCCGGGATGTGGGACGATATATGTTTGCGCGCGCGAGGCTCCATCGACGAGAGCCCGCGACATGACGCTCACCGCCGCCGGGCGCCCATGGTCGACGCCTCGAGGCTTCCAGACACCTGCGGCTCCATATTCTTTCTTTCTTCTTAATCATTAAACAAACATTTCTTCCTGTTACTTCCTTCCTTCTTTCTTCTTTAACAAGATCGCATTTTTTGGGCTGTCTAAATGTGAAACTTTTGGTCTGTCTGTCTGTCTGTCTGTCTGTCGGTCCGTCTGTCGGTCCGTCCGTCTGTCTGTCCGTCCGCCTGTCTGTCTGTCTGTCTGTCTGTCGGTCCGTCGGCTTGTCTGTCGGTCCGTCGGTCTTTCTGTCTGTCTGTCTGTCTGTCGGTCCGTCGGTCTGTCGGTCCGTCCGTCCGTCCGTCCGTCCGTCCGTCCGTCTGCCTGTCTGTCTGTCTGTCTGTCTGTCTGTCTGTCTGTCTGTCTGTCTGTCTGTCTGTCTGTCTGTCTGTCGGTCTGTCTGTCACTTAATTCAGCCACACGGCGAAAAATCCGGACAAATACTTCTCGAGCACGGAGTATACAAAGGCAAGACCGTTCCAAGCGACTAAAACTGACTGCGGCCATGGCTCATACTCATACTCATATTTATACTCATACTCAAGGTTCATGGCTCATACGGCCCTAGTTCATACGTCCATACTGACCGCAGAGGAAACATCAGGCGTATTCGAGGCAAAATAGAAGTACATAACCGAGAGTACCAGCGTTGTAAGGATACAAGTTAGATCAATTTTGACAATATTAAGTAAAAAAAAGAAACAATGCGTAAGAATTGCGTTTAATTAAGAGAGAAAACAAAATTAATTGTCTCCAGCTTCTCGAAGCACAGCAGAAAGTAAAGTTCTTCACAGATAGCGCACGACCAGTGCGAACGCGGGAAATTTGAATTGATGTGAAGAAGCCTGCACTGCATTGATAATATGAGAAGCGAAACGGTGTGAGGGGGAGCGAGGAGAGGGAGTCACGTGACAGGCGCAGCAGAAGACGTCGGTAGTCTGACAACGACGTTTGCACCGAAGAAAGCCGATACGCGGTCAATTCTTCAATTAAAGGAGCCATGAAGAGAAAATACAACTTCGTTTAATTTGAAAGAACTAGGATTCAGTATCTCGCTCAGCTCCATTACGGCCACAAAAGATGTTTTTTTAACGAAAAAAAAAACAAGAAGTATTTAAAAACTTTCAAATTTTGCGCCCCAGTGACGTGTTATGAGCAAGAATGACGTCATACGGGCCGACAATAAAACATAATTTTCAGTGTGTTAACTGCACGTTAGCATTCAAGTGATGCGGTCAATTGAAACTAGAGGCCCCATTACAGACGTCCAGTCATGTGTCGTCGCGACAGGTCAGTTAGGCGGCCGCCAGTCGCACAAACAAGGTTCCGTGACGTCATAGAAAAGTTGCCGGAAATTGGCTAGGGGGGTCGCGACTGCTTGACGCGTTTTCTTTAATATCTCCGTTATTTGTTGGAAGATTGCGATGATATGGTATCATCGTTATCGGGACTAAGCAGTCTTTCTAATAAACCCAACTTGTATTTTGTCTTCGTGGCTTCTTTAGGAAACTTTACCATCCGTTCCTGCAGAAAGTTGAGAGAAGCGCGAAACCTTTCTCACATTAAAGCTGCATCAAAAGTGTGTCAAAACCTTCGCTAAGAGTGCGTTCAGCCGTCGCTGAAAGTGCGTCCAAAGGATCGTCAAACCTTCCAAGACCGCAGACGAAGAACGAACCCATGCGACCATATTTCGAGCACTAAGTAAACGCATCTACGAAGCACCTAAACGTATACCGATACGTGGTTTATGAGATAAAGGCATTCTATTGCACTCCTTCTTCACGATCGATGCGTGTGTTATCTAGAAGTGTTCCTATGTCGCCATTTCCAAGCGAACGTTTTGACACAATAGAAGCCCGGTTTCACACACGCGCCGTATGTCCACAGATCTTATCAGAGCTTTTCGGTCGACCAACCGGTCTATGGGTATATATGCATTAGTCCCAAGCACCGCTAGCCATGTCTTAGTGTTCCTGCTATTGTCTCACTGTTCCCTCTATTTGCGTTGCTGCTGACGCCTTGCATCGCGAAATTTGCGAAATTTCTTCGTGGGACAGGACGCCATCGTTCCCACTAAGAAAGCTTCGCTTTAAAAAACGTAACTGCCAGTTTAAATGCCCAATGTGTCGTTTTCGTATCCCCGTTAATACGATCTGCATTAAAATGCGATGTTAACGTGGCCTGAGGCATGCTAGAAACTGTCGGGGAGACGAAATACAAGTTTAGTAGATTAAAGATACTATTTCGTCCTAGGGTTGCCACCTGACCGGTTTTGAACAGGCCCGACCGGTTTTTCACGCAGCGGGAAGGTTGCCGGTCGGTTCATAAAACCGGCTAACATTGGCCGGTTTTTTTGGCTATTATGCCGCGGTTATTTTTTATTTGGCCTTTTGTAAGCGTCAATACAGCGACTACGACAACAAATATGTTTCGACAAGCTGTACAAAGACACGCGAGCAGAGAAAATACGTGGCCGAGCGCGATTCCTGAGATGGAAGGGGACCAAAGGCAGGAACAACACAACGAAATGCCGCCGGCGCGGTCAGCAAGTGCGGTTGCTTTCAGTGCAGCACATTCAGACAAATAACCAAAATCTCAACCACTTTCAGTACAAACGTTACGTTGATTTCTCTGTAGGAAAACACTACAATAAATGGCATTGCGTGGCAAAAAAGAAAACGGGGCTCCTTTTTTTCAACACAAATTCAACCTTCTTCATACACCCCCCCCTTACCCCCACCCCCTCCCCCCCCCCCCCCCCCCCCCCCCCCCCCGAAGGGCCGATTTTTTTCTTCGGGAAAGGTGGCAACCCTATAAATTCGTCCCGATAGCAATACCACCACTTTTGGCGCCAATTTCAAACAAATAATGCGGATACAAATGTGGCAGATGAAGCAGTGTCAACTCCCTAGCCACTTTCAGGCGATTTTTCTATGACGTCACAGATTCTCTTTTGTACGATTGGCGGCGGTGGACCGAAGGACCCGCCCTGAAAGAAACATGACTGGGTGATTGTAGTGAAGTCTCTAGTTTCGCTTGATTGTATCGCTTGAATACTAACGAGCAGTGAACACACCGATAACTATGTCTTTAATGTTCCCTCTATTGCCTCCCTGCTCCCTGTATAGCGTTACTGCTGACGCCTTGTAGCGCGAAATTTGAATGTTTGTAATATTTCTTGCCTTTTCCTGGTTAAAACGAAAACGTCATTCGTTGCTGGAATTGGGCTGAATGGGTTACCAAAGGCTGGTTATTCCAGATTGAACGAAGTTGTATTTTGTCATCATGGTCCTTCAAGATTGAAACGTCAACGTTAAAATGGAAGAATACAAACTAAGGAAACAAACTGTCCAACTGTAACTGACATTACTCGAGTTTTATTGCATTTTTCTCTCCCGAAGATGGGTTTCGTGGACGTATACACCGATGCCAAGTGCTTGGAGAAGACTAGTTCCAGAAGACTATACCGTGGCCCCGCGTGAAGCGTTCTTCCTTCGGCTCGTACCCAGTCCTTCATTGACACGTGGTATCGGTGATTTCAGGCTCCGCTATTCTCGTTGCCCTGTCGATCGCCGATAAGGGGGTTGTTTGCATTCTTCTTCAGTCTAGATAAAGCATCCAGAAAGCTGTTTGCGCTGCTGAACAGCCTTTCGCGAGGTGCGCGTCCCTGCACTCGGCAGAAAGGGCTTCTCAAACACTTCACAACTAGGAAGCTCAGCAAGATTCCTAAAGTACTGTACAGACATCTCATTATCGATCGACCTTCCGTATTGAGCTTAGTTTGGTCTTTTCCGTCGATCGTGTGAACGATACGGTTCAGAGAGAGAGATAAAACATTTATTATCATGTCCAGCAGTTGTGGGGTGGGGAATGAAGGGATGGGGCGACGAGGTGTGTGGTGGACCTCCCCGCTACGGCCGCCTACTCACTGCGCGTCTCGGTGGAGACGGCGTTTTCGGCCGTTGCCGCGCGAGGATGTCCATCACCTGCCGGACCGTGCCGCGTTGATGGCCGATGTCGTCGCTTCTTATGGCGAGTGCCATGCTTGGTGGCATTGGGTCTTGGGTGTCTTCTGGGGGCCTGCAGTCCCATAAAAGATGTGGTGTTGTAGCCCTGGCTGCGTTGCAGTGTTGACAGTGGTCCGTCGGATAAACCGTGGGGCAGATGTGCTAGGCGAATACGGGGGTCCATATCGCTTCCGTTTGGAGTTGACGGAGTATCGTCGACTCCGCTCGTGGGAGGTCGGGGTGAGGGGACTCTTTTCACTAAGATTCTTACATAATGCCACTGAGGGGTGTTAATTTGATTGATTGATTGATTGATTGATTGATTGATTGATTGATTGATTGATTGATTGATTGATTGATTGATTGATTGATTGATTGATTGATTGATTGATTGATTGATTGATTGATTGTCAATGGCATCCCCTACGTAGTGAGTGATGGCCGTGTGTCATCTTACCAAAAAAGCTAATGTATCTATTTCTTCTGTAATGTACCATTCCTTCAATTATAGTGCATGCTGAGAAGTTTATGCATCTCCTCTTGCGGTGGGATCCGTAGTTAAAGCAGAAGGGCTACGCAGAAGCCTGCAAACCTATAGGGCATTTCTTTAATTTCCGTGAATCCCGCTTGGCTTTCTGAAAATAAAAGTTTTGTTCATTAAAAAGGCTGCTCTGTTCCGATGAAAGCACCTTTTTATCGCAAATTTCTAAGGAAATAATTGAGATATTAATGAAAAAGGATGTAGCGGTGGCGACTCCTCATGCACTTTCCGGCGATTTCGCTGCGACGTTACAGAATTTTGCTTGTGTGATCGTACGGAACCGCCAAGGAACATGTGTTACCAAAGGCTAGTTCTTTCAAGTTAAACAAGGCGGTATTTTGTCTTCGTGGTTCCTTTAAGAATACCCTGCAACACTTTTTTAAAACCTTTTTTTTTTTTTCTAAATCCTAAATGCTTTCACAACGTAGTCAAACAACACATACAGTACTTAGATTAGGGTGTCACAAAGTTCCTCAGCCAAAAATTACTGCTCTATGCTCATCAGAGAACTTCGAAACTTGCTCAACCGATTTTTCTCTCTTTCCCCGTCTTGGCGTTCTTCGAGCGCTCTAATGATGCCAGAGGTGTAGCAGCTATTTTCTGGCTTTTCTTCAGCTGCAGCAATGAACGCATTCGATAACCGCTTTAAAGAGAAAGCCGCTAAAGCAAAGCAGAAACAGTAGGCCTATCTGCTGCGACGAGCAAGTGACGCAGTGCCGCTCCGTGCTGGCGATAGGTATGTAGCAACGAAAAGGATTGCGGGACTCTGGTTACTGGTATAGCTTTCGCAGTCAAAGTCAAAAAAGTCAAAAAAGATTTTATTATAAATATAATGTTGAGTACATGGTCAGGATATACAGGAAGAGGTCCCGAAGTCACAGACTGCAACGGAACCTCATATAAAGATTGACATACGTGATTTTACAAAGCGCAGCAAACATAAGATTCGATGAAAAGGGTGTTTTTAGCGTAAATATTTAGGCCGTACGTTATTATTAGCAAGATTGTAGATGTACCCGCCGCGGTAGCTCAGTGGCTAAGGCGTTCCGCTGCTGAGCACGAGGTCACGGGTTCGATTCCCGGCCGCGGCGGCCGCTTTTCTGATGGAGGCGAAAAACAAAAACGCCAGTGCGTACGAGATTTCGGCGCACGTTAAAGATCTCCAGGTGGTCACAATTAATCCGGAGCCCTCCACTACGGCGCGCCTCATCGCCTGCGTTGCGTCGGCGCGTTAAAACCCTACAATCAATCAAGATTTTAGATATTCCATAAAATGCCAGTGAACATAAATATCAATACAGAAACACTCAAGTACAAATATCTAGAAAAATTGAAACAATGAAACAAGAAAATCAATTACTGCATATGTAAAACAGAGAAACGGTAGAAACGCTTCAAAAATAATTGTAATAATATTAATTTCGAAGTGAAAATGAGGAGAGAGCGGAGTGCATAATTTGAGTATCTTCTATTACTCAGCGCTATTCGTATCCGTGTCAATACATAGATATTACAAAAAATTATGAATTCTGTTTGAGGAGATGGCATTTCGCAGCACCTTTGAAAGAATGCAGTGTTTTCACTTTTTTTAATTTTCTTGGGAAGTGCATTACAAATGGTAAATGCAAAGAAATGGGCCGTTTGCTTACCGTAATTCGTTAGAAATTTAGGCACGCGAAGGAAAGAGTGAAAGCCATCATAGGAAACGCTGCAGAGTCCCTTTAAGGGACGCCAGAACGGTGCTAAATTTCGCAATATTCTTGGAGCACATTTTCGAATGCTGTGCCCGGATTTTGTCACTAAAATAGAGTGCGAGTTCGCGGCTGCGCCACGATATTCCAGCCTTCCGTTCCGAGCCCGCACCAGCGATAACGAAACCACTTGCTTCACATGTGGTGAACACGTGTGCACGCACACAGCAACCCCTCTCCCTCTCCGCACCCCTGGTTCCCAACAGCCAGCGTCTCGTTCTGCTTAGTTTGTCAGCCAGAACCCGCCTGCTCAAAATTAAGAAAACAAATTGAAAGTTGAAAGCTAAACTAAATGTAGACGCAGACGAGTAGTTTCGCATTACGAAAGCCCGTGTCTTCTTTTATTTGTTTTTTTTTTTTTCTGTGTGTGTGTGTTTTAAACTGGAAAGGAAAAGGCGTAGCGACGGGACGGAAACTAAACAAACAGAGAGCAAATACGGTGGCTGTTAGAGACTGGCGGGGGGGGTGGGAATAAGGACTGCTGTAGCGGGATAGCGCGCGCATGTGCAGATGGCTTGTTTGAGGAACGCGATACAATCTAAAAGACCCGTTTGTTTAGTGTCCGAAAGAGAGGAGAGAGGAGGGAAGAGAATGCACGCGTGAATGAATGAACGAGTTTGGCTATCAGTGGTCCGTGACGGCCTCAGCGGCGTCAGGAGCTTTCACGCAAGTGGCAACGGCGGCCATTTTGGTGTCTTTCAGTGTTGCCAGATCGCGGTTCTGCGGCCTCACCGCTGTCTTTGACGGGGTCATTTGTAAACAACAGGCGTACAAGGGCCAGCAGGACTAGCGTCACTAAATAAGGGCTTTTAGAGTACTTATTTAGTGACGCTAAGCAGGACAGGGGAAGATGAAGATCGTATCACGGCAGAGAACGAAGACAGAAGATCAAGACGGGAGTCCAAGAGGAGTCAACATTGAGCATTAGATTTCACCATCGAGGAAGCACTTAAACTGCATATATGTTTGAATATCAAGATCACATGTATGAAGAACGACATGCTGAGTCATAGCTGAGCTTTCAAATATTCGTTTAAAGATACCTCCCCCCTTGGCTTGGTTTCGCGTGATAGATCCCTCTTCTTTCTTCTTTCTTTCTTCTTTTCCTATCTCTTAAAAACTCTTTTTGACTTCGGTCCAGTTTGTTTATTATTAATTGGTGCCACCCGTGATACGTATGTGGTACGGGTTGGGCTTTTATTTTACTTTATATCCCTTTAGTTTGTCTGCCTGTCTGTCGAAGACGCAGCAACACGGCATCTTCGGATACACTTTTTCAGCTAAAATGCTGCGAAGCTCGTTATCTTTGATTCGCGTTCGGAACGACGTCAGTCGCGCGCAGCCGCAGAGCAGGGAGGACAAGGTAAGTCTATCACAGTTGGCCGGCAGAAATTGCAAAAACAACAAAATGGCGGCGCCCATGAACCGCTGCAGTGTAAACAAATGTCACGTGATGCGAACTGACCAATGATCACGACGGCGGCACGGAACAATAGGAGAAAATAGTGACGATACTCTGTAACCGTACCTAGTGGCACTAGTGGCACCGAAGCTCTGGATTATATACGTCGCGCAGTGTGAGGCCTCTGTCAAAGCCGGCAAATGCAATCAGCAGTTTCGTTTAGTGGACACCTGTAGACGGGGAAGGCCAGGGCGAAGGTTTGCTCTTGTTTTTAAAGGGCGAACGTACAGTAAACTCACCTTAAAACGGGGTGTTTGGAGTCATCATCATCATCATCATCATCATCATCATCATCATCATCATCATCATCATCATCTCCACCAGCCTATCTACGCCCACTGCAGGCGAAAGGCCTCTCCCACAGATCTCCAATTACCCCGGTCCTGTGCTAACTGCGACCAATTTATCCCCGCAAACTTCTTGGTCTCATCTGCCCATCCAACTTTCTGCCGCCCCCTGCCACGCTTGCCTTGTCTAGGGATTCACTCTGTTACCCTTAATGACCAACGGTTATTCTGCCTTCGCATTACATGCCCTGCCCACCTCCATTTCTTCTTCTTAATTTCTACTAATATGTCCGGAGTAGTAAACAGGAAACAGGCTTTGCTATAAGCGATACTTCGCTAAAGCGGATATGGCGTCCTTTCAATGCGCTGCAGAGGGGTCTGTTAAAAACTTTGAATAAAGCGAGATCTCGAACAAAGCGATATCCTAATAACGAGTGTTTATAACGAAGTCTTCGGGTCAGAAAACTGGTTCTGTTATCAGCGACACTTCGCTAAAATCGGAAATAATTCGCTCTAAAATCCCTGCAGTGGGGATTAGGAAACACTTCGAATAAAGCGATATTTCAAATAAAACGATTTCATTATAAGGAAGGTTTGCTTGCGTATTATGTATAATGTGTGGCAGGCGTTCTCGGTAGTAGTTAACGCCCCACTCCCTTTATTTAAAAGCGCGGATACACTTTTTCTCAAAATACCAGCCAATCTGGTCGGCAACTGCTTTTTACTAACCCCACTTCCCCTTCCTTCTCCGTGCTAGACCTGCTGCGTCCTGCAGGCGGACGGTGTTCACGCCATCAGCGGCTGGCTGTTCACGTGTTCGCGGCGTGGCCTTGAACCTTCTCGTATTTTAGATGTTTATGAAAAGAGATCTCCCGGCAGGCCAAAAGCGACGCGTCCTCTTTAACCTTGAGTGGCACATGAGCGGCTGTGTCACGTTCATTCTCTTCGTGACTTGCTTTTTGTTGTTGTCTCGTTCTCCGTCTTCCGGCTCACTTTCATGTTTTTTTGCACACGGACGCCACGAAAAGCCCCGACCAAAGAGAGGCTCACAGCTCCGCTGTAAAATCGGCAGCCCTGCTGGGTTCCAGCGTTTCCCCCCGGGACGACACTGTCCGGGTCTGCAGCCGCCCACGCCTGATAGAACCTCTCGTCAGGTGGCTCTCGTCATCATCGTTGTCACAATTTTTCCTGGAATAAAGTTTCATTCATTCATTCATTCATTCATTCATTCATTCATTCATTCATTCATTCATTCACGCTCATTCTTTCACTTTGGCTTTGAGTGGCGCTGTGGGTATAAAAATTCCTGGGGAACTTAAGTCTGCTTTCGTGCTTTGATAGCGAAGGTCCGACAATACTTATTAACAACTCCTTTGCTGCAATATCGTATTTACGTATTTTTCTTTGCTTTCGTTCTTTGTATTCTGGCGCGAGTTACTTTCACCGGCTTCTTTTCTGGCACACCGTGTTTCGTCTCTTTCTCCGCTTTCGTTCTTTATCCCCGAATTCATACCCGCCGCGGTGGCTCAGTGGCTAAGGCGTTGCGCTGCTGAGCACGAGGTCGCGGGTTCGATTCCCGGCCGCGGCGGCCGCTTTTCTGATGGAGGCGAAAAGCAAAAACGCCCGTGTGTACGAGATTTCGGCGCACGATAAAGATCCCCAGGTGGTCAAAATTAATCCGGAGCCCTCCACTACGGCGCGCCTCATCGCCTGCGTTGCGTCGGCGCGTTAAACCCCACAATCAATCAACCCCCGAATTCATAGACCTATCTTAAACTTAAGCAGCGAGCGTACTTCAAGAAGTCAGCTTCACTTACACCAGCAAGCAGACTGGCACACGCCACAGCTTCCCTAGAATCATGGTTCTGCACTTCTGATGGCCACCTGTTTAACTCACGTCATCACGTTCAGCTGCCGCGCCGCGCGCACTATTGTACAACTTCTAAGTTTCCAATGCACATTTTTGTGGAACGAGCAAATTATCCCCTCAGGGCTGCCTATTCATGGCCAATGGATATTTTCCAGTAGCGGTCTACTCATGCGCTACTCTCGCTCCCAGTGACCGATCCGCCATTTTTGGGGAGCAAAATGTAAACAAAACGACGCCATATTGGACTAGCCAGTTGCGAACGCCAAGCCAGTTGAGTGCTGCTCCGTTTTCTGAGCCATGAAAGCGGCTGACAGGTAGGCGCTACGGCTGCCATCGAAAAATTGCTGTGCCACGAAAACCATGCGTGGCGCCTGGGAAGTCTTCCTCAACTGCGCAAGGCAAGCGGAAAAAAAGGGGTGTGTTCTCCTATAATCCCCCAAGTGTGGTTCGGGCGGCCGCCGCAAGAGGGCTATGTTACTGGAAAAAGGTCCATTCTCTTAGTGGGTATATGCCACGAAGAAAGGAACAACCTTCGTTCTACCGCCAGCAAGCAACCAAGGTTCAAAGTGTTTTGCGGCGGCCATTTTCTGGACGGGATAACAACAACGGCTTTTCGCAGGACGGGGCGCTTAAAGGAGCCATGAAGACAAAATACAAGTTGTCTTTATTAAAAAGACGGCTTAGTCCCGATAACAATGATACCAATATCATCGCAATCTTCGAACAAATAACGGAGATATTAAAGAAAACGTGTGAAGCCGTGGCGACCCCCTAGCCAATTTCCCGCAACTTTTCTATCACGTCACGGAACCTTGTTTGTGCGATTGGCGGCCGCCTAACTGACCTGTCGCGATGACACATGACTGGACGTCTGTAATGGGGCCTCTGCTTCCATTTGACCGCATCACTTGAATGCTAACGTGCAGATAACGCACAGAAAATTATGTTTTATTGTTGGCCCGTATGACGTCATCCTTGCTCATAACACGTCACTGTGGCGCAAAATTTGAAAGTTTTTAAATACATACTTCTTGCTCTTTTTTCGTTAAAAAAACATCTTTCGGGGCTGTAATGGAGCTGAGTGAGATACTGAATCCTAGTTGTTTCAAATTACACGAAGTTGTATTTTCTCTTCATGACTCCTTTAAGGCTTTCGCCTTATACGCAGACCATTAGAGCGTGTGTTTTGGCGCAGCACCACTACATGCGCGTAAGAGCGTTACGTGACACGCTTCTGGCCACGGCATGGCTTCGTTGCGTGGGCACATGGCAACAGCGTTGCGAAGCCGGCAACGGAGACGCTGCGCCCGGGGGGTTGCGAAATCGCTCGGGGAGGAACGATATATGAGGAGAAAGAGGGGTACGGAGTCGAAAAAAAAAACAGAAAAAAAAAACAGCGACACAGGAAAATGAAGGAGCGAACCGAACGATAAAAAAGGGGAGACAAACTAAACCAATATAAAAGCAGCGTGGAATGGGCGAAGGTGGGGGGCGACAGAAGAGGCCTTGAGAAACGCGGAAATGCGAAACGACGACGACAGCCGTTCTCTCTGTCCCTCTTCTTTCGATGCGCGAAGGAACGGGGCTCGGTGGATAAAGAAGAAAGGAAAGAGAAGCGAAGAGGGAAATAGCCACAACGCCAACTACAACTCGCCTCCTCGGAGGAACAAAACAAAAGAGGGAGCGAAGCCGCTTGGTTCTCCCGTCCTCCCTTGTCTCTCTTTTTTGAGCCTTTCTTTCGTTTGTCCGTTTATTATTCCAGTTATTATTAGAGAGCGTTTAACCGCACCGGCGGAGAGGGGGGACACCGTTTTCGTCAGAGCCCACAAGTCGACGCCGCAGTCTTCAATCGTTTTTCAGTTGCCACGTTTTTATACCTTGTTTTTTTTCTAACGAGTTGCCCCAGCCGTCGGGCAGTTCGTGCCTCCCAAAAACCTATTCTTGTTTGTTTGTTTCTTTCTCTCTTTCTTTTGCAGCGATTTTGCCTTCTTGCCCTCTGTATCAAGAGCGGGGAAGGCCCCCCTGTCTTGCACGTGACAGTAGGCCTGAACGCAAGAAACATAAATTTGGGCCGTAAGATTTTCCTATTTTATTTCTTGACTTCATCTCCTCCCTCCTCCTTCTGTTATTTCTTCTTTTTTGGATCACGTTGCTTCTGCTTTTCCATTAACTGTGTCTTGGTTTTTCTTTTTTGCAAGCTTAACTGCATTACGTTCAGCGCACGGGCCAAAGTAGCAGGGCGATGTTGCTGCGAAAAGACTGAATAGGAGGAGAAAACGGGGGAGTGGGGCGGGGAGGCGCTGTAGGAGCTGAGAATAATAACCGGGTAGGAAATAAAATTGGTGGGGGAGCTGACAGAAAGAAAGATTAGCCCAACGATGCGGGAAGCGGCGAAGAAAGAGAAAGAAAAAAAAAGAACAGCAGCGGCACAAAAGCGGAGCCCTGCGGGACTCCTCCGAAGGGGGGAAGGGGAGGGGACAGCAGACAGTACTGGGTCAGGCAGCAAAAGCGGCAGCGGAGACAGCGAGGCGCTGCAACTACCCCTCTTTCTCCTCCGTCGTCATGTTGCGCAGTAGCGTATAAGGGGAGGAACGGCTGGAAACGCTGATTGGTTAACAGAAATCAACGCTCAAGAAGGCGATCCGTCTCCCTAGGCGACCCAGGGTGCCTAGGGAACCAAAAAAGGTCCCCAGAAAGGTCCCTGGCCGTACGGCGGCGCCACCGCGCTGCGGCCGCGAACGAGCCGAGCCTGCCGGCCTGCCGGTCGGTTCATTCATTCGGCTCCGGTGCTTGCGGCGGGCGGGTGCACGTCGTGCTGCTCGCCGGTGCCCGCTTTTTTGGCGCGAAAATTGCTTTGTCATCGCCCGTCGGAACGAAATCGTGGTTCTGCAGGAAACGCACAGCAATCTCAAGGTAAGCAGTACATATTCCCGGCAAAAGGGTTTTGCCCCCCCCCCTTTTTTTTTTTTTTTTCCAGCTGCAGCAGGTGCACGACGTGCTGCTCGCCAGTGCCCCTTTTTTGGCGCGAAAGCCCATCGGAACGAAATTATGGTTCTGCCGGAAACGCACAACAATCTCAAGGTAAGCAGTACATATTCCCGTCGAAAGGGTTTTGTGTTTTGCCTTTTTTTTTTTTTTTTTCAGCTGCAGCAAAACGTGCCACCCCATGGCACGCCGTGATGGTTTTCGCGCGCTGAGCCTGAGCCGCAAGGACGGAGGTAAAGTAAAGCCTGCGCAGCAGTGATCTGCTAAAAAATGGACGTTGCGCGTGAAGCTGGTGGCAGTTATCTTTTGTTCTTTTCAAGGTGCAGCACGTGGCGTTCCATCGGCGGCCGCAGGGGACCGCAAGAATCCAAAAACCTAGGACGGAGGTAAAGTAAAGCCTGCGCAGCAACGATCTGCTTAAAAATGGACGTTGTGCCTGGACCTGGTGGCGGTGATCTCTTGTTCTTTGCAGGGTGTAGCACGTGGCCTTCCATCGGCGGCCGCAGGGGACCGCAAGAATCCAAAAACCTAGGACGGAGGTAAAGTAAAGCCTGCGCAGCAACGATATGCTTAAAAATTGACGTTGTGCGTGGACCTGGCGGCGGTGATCTTTTGTTCTTTTCCAGGTGTAGCACGTGGCGTTCCATCGGCGGCCTCAGGGGACCGCAAAAATCTAAAAACCAAGGTAAGGCACGCTATGCTGCTGCAAACTGACCATGGCATTGTGAACGAAGTTTTTTTTTTTTTTTTTGCGTGGAGCTGGTGGCGGTGATAATTCTTCTTTTCAAGGTATAGCACGTGGCGTTCCCTAAGCAGCCCCAGCGAAGGACCGCAAAAATCCGAAAACAAAGTTAAGCCACACAGCAGCCCGCGCTGCTGGAAACTCCTGTGTGTACACAATATTGTTTTTGTTTTATTGCTTTCCTTCCCTTTCAAGGTGCCACCTGGAGTACGGCTATCACCCCAGCAACTGGTATTACGCGCAACAAAATTCTGGAAAGCAGGCTGAAAACTGGCGATTTAGGCAAAGTGGCACTTTTGTTAGTCGGAATGAATTTGTGTGTTTGCTTGTTTGGTGTACTTGAGAACAATAAATCTGTCAAGTGCTTATCTGTGGTCTTTCCTTCGTGGTATGATGAGCCCCACTGGGGGTTTATATGTTCCACATATAATTATGACAGTCAGAAGAGGCAGTTCACTCCCGCAAGAACTTATGAGCTGCTGCAATGCTTTTTTTTTTTGCCTAATTTAATCTTACCAACAAACGAGCTATTGCGCTTCCGTTTCTATCCCATGGCCCCCGGCCAGCTCTATATGGGATAAACATGGCAAGGAAAAATAATGCCAGCTGCACTTTATTCTGGCACAGAAGGATGGCTGCAGGCATGCTGTTACCGTGTGAACTTCATGCTAGCATTATGGCAGAGCTATCGAATGAAACCAGATGCCCCACTGCAATAATGCAATCGCTTGTTGGTGGCTTGCAACTTCACCTAGTCCCTGTGGTGTCCCGAACAGAGCACAAAAACGTAGCTGGCAAGCCACCCCCCCTTTTATTTAAATTCTTTTGTTCAATAAGAGGTTTTCATTGAACATGTCGAACCTAAAACATCATCTTGGTGCACAACCTAGCGGTACTTCAGTCGCAACACGTACCTGATCGTGCAAAGCGCATGCCACACAAGCTCATAGCATGTGGTTGTTGCATTGACGACTTAAACACAAATCCTTGGAGTTAATTTAGCCATCTGTGATGAATGCAGAATTGGCAATGTTTCATAGCACTGTTTGACATAGAATTTGCAAGCTTCGTGTTATAACGAGTCTTTTTTGGGAAGCTTGCCATTAAATGACCTGCCATCAGATACCAAGATGCATGACTGAGTATGCTAATAACTGCAGAGGAGCATTTCTAGCCAAAATGCTTGCATCTGCCCATATAACCTCACACCTCTTTTTTGTTGTCATTAGTTTTTAACACTGAGTAGTAGACACCCTCCTTCATGTGTTGTGTTTTCATTCCTGCTGGCACATTGCCAGGCACCGTGCCCCAACAAGGGCAGTTTAACGTTATCTTGCACACTCCGAAAAGGCCAACCTGGCACATTTACTGGCTCCACTGTCCAAATGCGATAAGAAGTGAATGCTAAGCATCAATGGAAATTTACCCGCCTCAGTGGCTAGGGCGTTGTGCAGCTGAGCACGAGGTCATGGGTTTGATTCCCGGCCGCCGCCGCCGCTTTTCTGATGGAGGCAATAAGCAAAAATGCCCGTGTGCACAAGATTTCGGCGCACGTTCAAAATCCCCAGGTGGTCAAAATTAATCCGGAGCCCTTCACTACGGCATGCCTTATCGCCTGTGTTGCGTCGGCGCATTAAACCCTTTAATCAATCAAATCAATGGAAATTTTTTGCGGTATCACAAATTGGCTTTCTTGAACATTCACGGTTGAGCACTGCCTGCTGTTGGATGGTACTTTTAACAAAGATAATGTTGATGCATACTGAAACACAATGCTCCAGTTCTGCTGTAATTATATATTGAACAAGTAAAAGGAGTTTTGGGTGATACAGAACGCCCAGGCTGACATATCTTGTCACTGACAGTACAGTAGGCTCTCACTAACTCGAAGTCACTTAATTGGAAGTAATGTGCTGGTTCCGGCAATTTTACATGCAATTCCACGGAAGAAATTGCTCGATAATTTGAAGCTAGAACCCATTATATTAGTTAATTGGAAGTTATATTGAATAGAAACATCAAGGTGACTGTCATTTCTCGATAAAAAACCATTTTCAAGTGTCGAAACAGCGCCCTAATTGTTCTCTACTGATGTCGGTGCCATCACAACTAAGGTAGTGCACTGTTGATAAAGCAGCAGGCTAGTTCAGACTCGCGCCAATGTTCACATCTCTTGTGAGGCCCTCAACCTTCTTTGTTTCTCACAGCACTGTGTGAGCAGTTAGGTGAACATTTGAGGCTTTGATTTTAGCGATAAGTCTGCACTACCATGACAACCCATGACATATAAGCTCCACTTCACAACAAAAGTCAATATTCTGAACGAAATGAAAAAGAGATCGATTTGCGGACTAATGACAATGCTGTTCAGGTGCATTTTGTTCAATTGAATTGTGGTCCCTGTGGACTTCGTATTATTGGGAGTCAACTGTGCCTTCAAGCGTGAAAGCAGTACTGAAGCTGGATGTTTGCTTCTAGGTGTGCTCAGACAATAAAACATACAACATATGCGTTGTAAAACACCTATATACGCTCTTTGACTAGAGCTTCTTGAATTCAATTATCAAATCAAAACTTTATTTTATAGGAGTGAAAGTGAGGGAACAGGAATTACGAGAAGGCACATTGACTTCTAATTTTTGTTCATGTCACAAGTATGTGATGCTTTCTTCCTCAAGTTATTGAACATGCATTTTACGTGCATTTCTTTTCTTTCTGAATCTTGAACTGTGAGGAGACTTTGTCCATGACTGCTGTCTACGAGAAGGGTCACGCACCCCTTAAGCCATCAATGAATGGCTTTCTTGCTTGGCTCCCTTTCACCGTATAGGGATGAACAAGTACAGAAGTGAAAGGAAATCCAGTTTTGGCCACGTAGACAGGAATCTTCCCATCTGTTTTTCACATCCTTTCAAGTCAATACAGCTGATTCTGGAACTTCCCCCGTGAAATCGTTTGCCGGTTAAAAAAACAACGCCTTCTCACACAGCTATCGACAGCTGAAACAGTCGAAGAGGATGAAACGCCTAGTCTCAATGCAGCATGCACAACTGTAGGCTGTTTTTTTCTTTTCTCTTGTGATGCTGAAGCATTTCTGGGTATCGTACTTATCAAAAGGTTAAATTTATGCCTCTGCATCCGCACGTATCTCTTGGTACCAAATCAGAAGGGGCATCATCCCATTCTTTACATGAGTATTGCACTCCACACCGAATGATTTCTGTGCCTCATAAGAGAAGGGTCATGATCTCTCTGCTCATTCTGTTCTTCACGCTACCGATGAGCAATATCAAGAGAATTCCACTCTTCACATAAGTGAGGAACAAGACGAAGCACCATTGTTTACCACAAAAAGCAAGATCCTGCTCCTCAATTCCTTCCTTGATCATACTAGCAAGGAGTTGGGTAAAATGCAAAGTCCATCATGAGGAGCAGTTCAACTCTTTAATGGTCAGCCTCGAATAACAAACAAAAGGCAAGGAAATGAAGGGATGATATGCACCATGCAACACCGTGCACGGCTCTGTTTTTTCTCCTTTTGTCTGAGTCTTCAGGCTGACTGTCGTAGAATTCAACATGTAACAATTAACTGGCTCAGATTCTTCCTATTTGATGCTGAGAAGGGAATCCCACTCATCACACGATAAATCATTGTTAAACACCACTGTTCACCAAATGAGCGTAGCATCATGATCCTGCTCTTCAATTATGATCCCCAAGTTAATGAGTAGTAGTATACCTCACACCAACTAAAGATGTTTCTTAACTTCCTGCCTTTTTTTATCCTTTGTATATTACAATTTCTTATCTTTACTACCTAGTTCATCATACAATTGTTATGGCCCTAGACATGGTCCTTCACAAGTGGTTGCAGCTGTGGGACCGCATCATTCACAATAAAAAAAAAAAAACTCTGACGAAAGTGGAGCAAGTTTAACAGTACAATCAAGGTGCGCAAATGCTGTTTAATTGCCTATTGTGTAAGCGCTGCAACGGTGCCTTCTGTTTGAACTCAAACTGGCTGGAACGTAATATCAACTAGTGTTTGGAATTACTTCTAATGAATATGGGAAATAAAAAATGCAAATATGCTAACAATGCTGGTAAAAAAGTTAAGCTGCTTTGTCTGAGAATGACAATTCCTAAAGCTAATATTTGTAAAATTAAGGGGCCAGGTGTTATCCCCGAGCAAAACCTATCTGCTGGGACCATATAAAACAAAACTAGTTCCAATTTGGACCCACGTCGTTCAGATGCTTGTTTGACCTGGTGCCTGGACTCCCAGACGGAGCCATTTTTAGATGAAAGGAGAGCCAGTGACTCCTAAATAGTTTGGACATCGAATGAACCGAGAACAGGGACAGTTGGTAGCATACAACAACCACCGCTCCCACCGATTTCCAGAAAGTCGGCTTCGCTTCGTGCACGAATGCATCGATCGGAAGCTATCGCTCGCTCATCGCTCGCGACGCTTATAATGTATTAGTAATGACACTGTAACTCACCAACCTAGCCTCCCCCCGTCCTCCCTCGTCTTAGCAGTGTGCAATGCAAGCTTTTTACAAATTCAAAAAGCGTCTGGACAGGATGATCGAGTTTGCTTTGTTCAGTTTAAACTTCCTTGACTCATTTTGAAGCTGATGACCTTCAGTGGTCGCCGTGCATCGTAATTTCGAGAGGTATAAACAGTGTACAGAATACCGCCTTCATTCCTAGCTATTAGGTGAAAAAATAAACTATCGGCTGTGGTACTGGGGGCGCTGAGTAAACACACGTGTTTTAAGCCTAACGCAAAAAAATGAATAATAACATTTCCGTTTCTGCATACATCCCACCCCAAAGGAGCGTCAAGCGTGCTCTGCACATCGCTTTCCAAGTTTTGGGGTTCCTATGAGCTGACACGACACTTTTCATCAGCATTTCCGACTTTTCGTCAACAAGCACGGAGCGCGCACGTGTTTGCTTTGTATTTTATTCGATTGCCTCAGCAAAATAAGCCCCAGTTCTGCATAATTCTTCTATTTTTGGGGCGAAAGATGAGCCGTACTACCGACCGCTATTAAAACGTGATAAAAGGGCCAGATGGCAAAACATCAGCATTTCAAAACATACCTCAGTTACCAACGTACATGCATGGTTGCGCATATATTCCTTAAAATCATGATACGAGAGTTTGTCCCATGATGCACATCGTGGGGCTCAAGTGCACCAAATACAATTGCAGCAAAAAGAAAGCTCCAAAATCTTCTACTCAGATAAAAATAAAGTGTAAATGCTAAACGGTAAGAGCTAGCTTAGCTCTTGCATAGCCTGCATAGCTTGCATTCGGCGTTATGTTTGAACATGAGTGGATTAATTAGGAAGTTTCAACTTAAAAAGTGTGCTATATATGCTTCTCGCTAGCTATTTTATAAGCTAATTCAGTTTAAGGCACAATCTGTGTGCTTTGTGGATGTGTAATTGATTGTTACCTCATCCTGTTTATCCCACTGATGTCAGCAAAATGCGATTCTCTATACATACCAAAAACTATGCAAACAATTTATAGCAAGGAGGACTATATTATAATCCTTGTAAGATAAGTTTGATTAAAAGCACCACGATTCAATTTGCTAATTTACAGACAAGGGCAGCTATGTGCAAATGCTGCTGCTCTATGGAGGGAACCACCTGGGTCTCTCACCACAGCAAATCGATCACTGTCACCTATGGATGTGAGTAAAAAAAGTGTGGAGGGGGGAGGCAAACCGAGGCACCAAACCCCCTGTGTTACCAAAAATAAGACATGTAATAACATAAATTGCTTCCCTCTTCACAGGGAACTGATACAGGTGCTCTGTGCCACGAAAGCTACCAGATTACATTTAAACAATGCTACAGTTATTGCAATATTTTGCTTTTATTTAGAGGTTTACTTATTTAGACACCATTTATTTGAGGTACGTAATACATGTTCACGTATTATGACATGCACTATCAGGTAACGCGTATGAAAATGTGACCGCAGTCTTGGGATCAAACTAAGGGAGTTTTATGCGATGAAGCCAGGTACAGGCTATGAGGCATGCCTCAGTAAAGTGCTAGAGATATCGCAGTATTGGATGACAACTGTACTGTTGACCATGATGCATTATGCTTTTGCTGAAATAGGTTCGCACTTTTTTGCTGAGTTACTTTCAGTTTCTTTCAGTTAGTCCATCAACTGATCAATCAACCGAACATAAACTCAGGGGTTTACTACCTTGAACATATAAGTAAACTGTAGAGTTGATTTTAAGTGAGTTACTTTAACCGAGTTAAAATTGATTTTAAGTGTGTTCAGTGCACTACGTTCCTTTTGCACAGATGTAAAATATACATTGAGATCATGACCTATGAAGCCAGTCATGGTGAATGTGCTATGAAACTGCAGTCATAAAATATGCCTTATATTTTATTTGCATACAGTTCCCAGTACGGCTACTCACAGCATCTGTACATATTCTGAGTACGCATTTGCTTGATATAGAAGGCATAATTTATAATTTGCCTTGTAAAGTCCCAAAGAAAATGGTACGCTGCAGAGTTTCCTTTAAAAATTCTTACAATCTCTTAGGATGGCCATAACCACCATCATGGGGGTATTCTCAATGACAGTAAGACGTTTCTGCAGGGAAGTGTTATTTCTGAAGAATGCAGCAGCATAGCGAAACTAGAAAACACTAGTGTGACTTTAGACGATACGAAGCTCATAATATTTGTGCAAGTTTCCCTGAAAGATGGCCCTCAGTCAGCAGTGATGAGCTTCCAATCGACAACCTAAACTCTTCTGTGACGCTGCAGTAAAACTATAATTGTGTGACAATTCAGCTTCCACTCATTCAGGATATTTCAGACTAAAGCCCCTACTTTGAAGTGAAGCAAATTGCACTTTTCTTCTGGTCAGGCATGAAGAGAACAGTATATATACTCACTCATTTCATATGCAAGTATGAACTGCACTGATCTTCCATTGTGTGCAAAAATGTAATTGCCGTCTTCGGATAAAAAAGCCAAGGTAGTTTTACACGCTGAAACTAGAAATGGCTACAGGGAATGCCATAGTGGATGCTGGGAAATTGTACTCTTTGATGAACTCTACTTCTGACCATGTGTTGATGATCTTTCCTAAAATAGGTTCGTATTTTTGCTGCCAAGGTTACTTTCACTTAATCCATTTGTCAATAATGCTATTCAGTGTTCAAAAGCAAAAAATTCTGTTTGAAGTTTCGCATTTGTGGCACACCATTCTTCAGTTGGATACGTCCAAGGACACCGCAGGTTTTTTGATACCAATCAGTTGGTTTGTATTTTTTTTTCCACTCAGGCCAACAGGAAATTGTAAATTGAATAAAAGAATTCTATTTGTTCCCAGGACTTCGCTTAAACACATGTATGACCAGCCATTTATAGCATGGTGCAAACTGAAATGATTAACAGGAGTCAGCACGTTTAGAAGTGGTAGTGCACTGAAAATTGCACTTGATGGGAACGGGATGCGTCTTTTAGTCACAGTCATTTTCAGTGTAGTTTCTTTTTTGCTTGCATGCATGGCTACATATTCAGTGGTTGCAGGTTTGCATGAAAAGTAAACAGACACACTTTATTATTGAGGTACACTTTATTATCGAGGGTACATGGGTATTGGGTTCAGACCTTGAAATTTATTTATACTCTAACAAAGAATAACTTTAGGCAGTGCCATCCTCTTGCAGGCAATAGTTCATTGTACCCTTGTTTGCACAACGCCAGCAATCGCAGCATAGGCGTCTCTGCACTCCTTCCCGTCATGCTGCAAACCTGTAATGTTGAAAGGAAACAAAATACAGGGTACCCACAAGTGTTCTGTAATGACAAGCTTATCATTCATTGACAAGGAAACAGCATGGGTTGCTAAGGCATTTTGCTACAAAAGGCACTGAAACAGGGCAGGTTTCATGCAGTACTATTGTGGACCCACAGAGAACCTTCTGTAAGAAGAGCTCAATAGTCGTGTATACGATGCACACCAACGGTGGGACCCATTTGTGTACTTCTTTCCAGACGTGCCAGGCAGACAGGCCGAGAGATAATCGAAGCGTGCAACATTTGAAAACTGGGAGGCGATTGTGTTACATTGCCAGTACTTTGTGACAGAGTTCGCCTTCTTAACCAGTACATGCCGCCAAACACAAGTGCGGCATTGAACTTGATGTTCCTCCTTTATGAAACTCTGTTATCAGCTCGGCAGTGGTCCATAGCTGAAGGATCATGTGTGTCAAGTAAAAGGCTCTACCAGTGTTTGTCATGTGAGGGGGCGGGGGGAGAAGGGCAAGGAAGTACGTTCGAGTGGAATGTGTTCCATCTCTTTTCTTCTGTTGATGCCAAGGTTTATGTTTAGTGCACATTCCACAAAAAACTAGTTGTGAATCATCACTCGACTTGTCTGCTTCGTTCGTCCCAGTCTTTTTCGTGCTGTTGTTAAGATGGCACATACCAACTCGCCCAGCTCACCCCTCTGGATATGTTACGGTTGGCTATGCTACAGCTAGTAAAATATGAGCAACCACACGTAAAGCCATACGATAAAAAAGCTTTCAAGGTGGGATTTACTGCAATAACTTCTTGTGCAAGAAGTTACTCCGGTAAGCACTCAGAGTGATAAAAACCAACTTGATGTGGATAAGCCGAGTCCAATCGTAGTGCTGTTGCAAGGGCAAAAGTTTTTGGCAGCATGCACACGAAATGGAGTACATGTACATCTCAGAGCAGCTCACAGGCTTCCGGCAGCACCAGGCTGCGATGAACTCCATTGCCAACGTAATGACAGAGCTAGAGCACACCCAGACTACCAGGCAGGTGGCAGCCCTCGTGCTACTTGATGCAGTGCCGTAGCCAGGGGGGAGGGGGGGCTGACCGGGCTTCAGGACCCCCCCCTTCCCCCCGAAATTTTTCCGGCCATCGCCATGCTGCCTGTATGCCTGGTACGTCGCCTGTGAACAAAGCGGCATATTTTTGAAAGTGCCACTAATGGCACTTTCCACGAAATGCTATGAAAATGCCACGAAAGTGCATGTCTACCCTTCGCATGGAAGGGAGCCGAGTCCGGCCGTGACAAAACGAAGCGCCTGAGGGGTGCGAACCGCTGAAGGATGATTTTGGAGGGGTGCAGCCCCAAAAGCGACGGTGCCTTCGGGTAAGCTCAGCGCATGGGACGCCAAAGGCATGCGTTGTATCCCTTTGTGGAGACATGCGGCGAGACCGAGAATAATTGGTTGGCTGAGTTGTTCTCAGCAGAGGAGATTGACTCGTCCGGGGAAGCATGGAGTGGTCTGCACCACGGTCCGCACTAACTCGCGGCGGAAAAAAAGAGGGACCGCCGGCCATTGATGGTTGAAGACTGGTACAATGCAGGCCCGAACGGGAACAGACGATCTTTGTATGTTAAGCAGAACAATGTGCAAGTGGCAGTGGCTGATCACGGCTGCTCCCTCTCCTAGAAAGGGGGAGATCAAGTGGCCATGGGCACACATTCAAGACTCGTGCAAGATAACTGAAGAATGCGATGGGCTACGTAATGGGTGAAACGTGCAGTTTCACCCATTTCACCAGCTGAATGAATGCCGTGCGCGGGCAGAGGGCCTTTGCGATTGAGACACACCGCAAGGTACGCCCCTCTTCCTCGCGTCAGCCCTTCATTCTTCCTTTTTCACGTTTCTGTCGAGGCCCGGAGGGTTTTGTTGGAGTGGGCTCAGATTGCGCGCACTGAGTGTTGTCCCCTTCCGACGGCGATGTTGCGACAGTCAATTTCACCCCCGCGATTAGGCAGATTTGTTCGGCGGTATTCTCCCCTAACCTAGGAAAGTGCAAAACAGCGGGTCGACAAAAGGGCGTGCTGCGGCTCCCCGAGCCAGTTCCAGACTTTATCCTAAATGTGAAGGCACGACGGTCACCAGCCCTGCCACAGGCAGACGGCGTCGCGACAGTAACAGTAACAATACCCGCCGCGGTGGCTCAGTGGCTAAGGCGTTGCGCTACTGAGCACGAGGTCGCGGGTTCGATTCCCGGCCGCGGCGGCCGCTTTTCTGATGGAGGCAAAAAGCAAAAACGCCCATGTGTACGAGATTTCGGCGCACGTTAAAGATCCCCAGGTGGTCAAAATTAATCCGGAGCCCTCCACTACGGCGCGCCTCATCGCCTGCGTTGCGTCGGCGCGTTAAAACCCTACAATCAATCAATCAATCAATCAATCATCAGCGACAGTAACAACGATCAGATAGCCATATTCGGCTGCCCAGAGCAGTGTATATTCAGGGGCCGGAGTCACAACGGCGATATCGAATAGTAAGTCATTTTCTTCCAGTCACTAATCCTTACATGATCACTGATGTCTTTTGACGATGGAGGTTGCATAGTACGTTAAGTTGTGCGGTGCAGATCAATTGTGCATTCTTTGATATTTAAATATTCACTTCGTAATATTTACACGATGCCACAGTACCTTGTGTCTCCGAGCTAAAAAATGTCTATCTTGTTTTATTCCGAATGCAGTATTTGCGTTTGAATTGGTAATTGAATGCACCCACGGTGGAGCGGATAGGTGACTTTTAATGAGGGAAAATGTAAATTCAACTCCTGTAAAGGCCCAAATATTTTATTATGCACGAAGTTGGAGAGGATTACTCAGAGTGTATCGGGACAGCGTAGCATCAGTACATGAAGAATGAAATATATATTTGTTCTGGCTGCAATCCACTGCTACACCCAATTTTAAAACCATAGCAGTGTGCGCAGCGCAAGTGAAGGACTTTCGTACTGGTGGCAAAGAAGAGCTCTAGAGAGAGAGAGAAGCAACTTTCGCTGAGCCCATTTCAGGTGACGCTCGCAGGCGTCAGACGGGGTGGAACCCTATTCACGAGTCCCATATGAGTCCAATAGCTCCTGGCCCCTGGACGCGAGCTCTTGCTGCGTCGACAGGTCGGGGCTGGACATCAAGATCTTCCATCGCTGGGTAGGGGGGGTGCCTTTCTGGTAGAATTTTCCTTTAATGCTTCCTGGCCTTTGAAGTTCTGTGGGCGCAGGACTATCGTTCTTTCAAGGCTCAATCGGTCGTGCATGACAACAGAATTTCCTAATTAAATAAACGGCCACATACAACAGGCCCTCTCAAGAGCACCAGCACACCTCCGCCAGCCTCCTCCCCTCACCCCCCCCCCCCTCGACGCACGCACACACACACACACATACGGGTGCGCGCCAATGTGATTCTTCCCGGATCCACAACTGATACATTCTAAAATGTTGCATGAAGCACATTTTGAGCAATCGTCAGCATTTCTTAAGTAACCGAAATAACCAAGGAATTATCACGGTAAACAACTTTGCAATTTTTAGCCAATCTATTCTGTCGTAGCCTGAAACCATGCTTTAGTTTGAACATCACGGTCGCTGTCAACCAAGGAAATAGTTTAACTGCGTCATTACTGTCCGCTGCACGCTAAAGCATGGTAGTCTTTGGTCTTTCTGTATGCGGGGCCATGCCAATACGCATGTTTTCTTGGTGCACTCCGGGAAACAAATCTATCCTGTTGTAGCCTGAAACCATGCTTTAGTTTGAACATCACGGTCGCTGTCAACCAAGGAAATAGTTTAACTGCGTCATTACTGTCCGCTTCATGCTAAAGCATGGTAGTCTTTGGTCTTTCTGTATGCGGGGCCATGCCAATACGCATGTTTTCTTGGTGCACTCCGGGAAACAAAATGCTGACTTGTTTCGGGCATCGCACCATGCCCGAAGGTCATGCTGGCTCTGCACAGCTGCCCAATCCTCCGTTTTCTGGTGGACAAAGAAGATTTCAAACATAATTTCCATTTCCCGCGTCTGCAACGAAAACTACAAAACTTCTGTGCGCCCTATACATTCCAGAACCGCCCATGCTCATGAACTGCAAATACTTTTTTTATCGTTTAGCTTTAAAACCGGCAGTGTGTACTCGGCTGAAAAATGGCAGCGCACGCGTCAGCTAAAAAAGTATGTCCTTTCATTAAAGTTTGAAACCAAAATGGTAGGACCGCATTATAACTCTTTCATCAGATCTCACGACAAAATTCAAAACGTAGCAATATTTTGCTCAGCTTGCACAGAACATGCCTGCCCGCAAGAGTATGGTCAGACATCGCCGTATTTGCGTTATTTATTCTTGCTAAATATAAAGTTCGATACAGCATTGAATGGCGAACTTTGCAGTGACTTGCTCTACCTCATCTGGGAGTGGTAACTAAAGGGGGTGGCTGCTCCAGAAAAGGTATAGCTTGATAGTACACGCCTTCAGGCAGATTATAGGGCATTTATGCACGAAGCATTGAAAACGTGACCGCTAGGAATGCAACTACTTGAGAACACCAAGCTCATTACAGCAGACTCTAAGTTGGGTTGTGCAGAAATGTCAACCAGATTCATTATGTTACAAAAGCACAAGCTTCTCCGCCCCGATGAGACACAAAACAGAAGCGCAAATTTAAACTGGCATGACTTAACAAATGCCGATGGCTGAATTATTCCGCTTTGCGTGTGGACTAATATTGCCAGGTTCATGTAATTTTCGCCCTTAACAGCGCTGTTCTTGCGCGTGATAAGATCAAATGATAAGATCAATGAAGGCCCCTCAAAAATCACGCAATCATGTTCCTTGGCGATGACTTAGGTCGTTGGGCACCAATCATCCAACAAGATCCTGTGCTGTCATAGTGAAATCGCCGCCGGAAAGTGGGCGGGGATTCGCCATTGCTTCAAATGTTTAATTTAATATATCGATAATTCCTTCGAAGTTTGCTGTAAGACTGATATCATTGTTATCGAGACAAGAAAGTCTTTTTAATGAACCAAACATGTATTTTATCTTCATAGCCTTTAACCCTTTGAGGGTTTTTGCCGTACGTGTACTGCGGTGGTTTTCCGTCCCGCAAGGTCTTTGCCGTACGGGTACGATTTCGAGCATCCGTTTGAAATTTCGCGCCATATTAACGATGCATGCTCCCTGGGAGGTGCTGCCACCTCCTGGGACTTACAAGAAGTGTTTGAAATTTGATTGTGCTACCTTGTTGCGGTGAAAAACAGAACTCTCTGGCTTCAGCGCGTTACGGCGTCTGTACGTGTTAACGCGTTTCGTGGTTTCAGTTTCGCCACGTGATCGCATCGGAGGCGCGCGAAACTTGATCGACGCTCGCTATCAGGGGCGGCGGAAGTTGATTTCGATCTATATTGGCGCTGCTCTTATCTTGTTTATTACCCACGCTCACTAGGTATTCTTGCCCTCCTTGCTTGGAACTGAAGTAACCTAATCGGAGACTCCATTGTGGGGGCGGCGGAAGTTGATTTCTATCTATATTGGCGCTGCTATTAGCTTGTTTATCACCGGCGTTTTCTCGCTCTCCTCGTTTACTGGGTTGCCTTCGAGTTCTTCAGATGCACGGCAAAGCAGCGATATGGCCCAACGAACTGCCCGCTCTGATGACACCGACCGCGATGACTCTTCTGACTCTGAGTTTACTCCTTTCACCGAATCTGAATCGGAAGACAGCCTTTTTTCGGAAGAAGACAGCTCATTTTCGGACATGCGCTGTATGTGTGCAGACTTCAATAAGGCACTGTGCATAGACCCGTGTTTCAAGGAATACCACACTCTGAAATACTATTGAACATTTTTCAGTTCTAAGTGATGCTGACCCCAAAATACTGTTCCTGATAATTTTTTACCATTTAATCATGACTTTAGACATTTTGTACATTCCAAATCCGCAATAAACTAATTTGACCACCAGGGAAAGTTCTTTTAAAAAAAATTCGACCCTCAAAGGGTTAAGGGCGCTTGCAAACTTCCGCGCTTTTTTTTTCTATCAGAGGAGGGGGGGGGGGGGGAATAAAGGGTGCCTTCAACAACCTCCAGCACCCTGTCATCTCCCTGGCCATAAAGGAGGCCGGCATTGCGGACAAGCTGCGGGGCTCCGTCGAGGCGTTCGTGACGGGCCTCATGGCACAAAGGCAGGTAGGCAACGCCCTGTCGGTGCCTCAACCAGTGGATGTGGGCACCCTGTAGGGCACAGTCGTCAGCCCCTTACTCTTCAACATGGTCACAGTGGCACTATCAGACGGCCTGCACAGTAGAAGGGCGCACAGGGTGTACCTGTATGTGTACGCCGCAGCCGCAGCCCTGTAGGCACTAGGCCCCATGGCGGGCTGCCGAGGCGTCGTTCTGCAGCTGCAGGCACCCCCGGATGCAGTGCGGGCCAAGCTCGCCAATGTCAGCCTGCAGCTGTCGGGCACCGAGATGGAGGCGATGCTTGTTCACTGGGACACCCAGGCCTGCTGCAGGGTCACATGCCTGCAAATTGACAGCGAGCAGCTCGGGTGGAAGACCAGGGTGCGCTACCTGGTGCTCATGCTGGACCACCGAGATGGCTTCTGCCAGGCCGCCAAGCAGCTCCGTGCCAGGACCGGATGGCCACCTCGGCTGTGAGTAAGGTGGCCGCCCAAGACTGTGGCTGCTCCCAACAGACAGCCTTTGGCTGTAGGGCTGCTGATGTGTGCGCTGCCGCTGGTCACCTTGCCGAAACCAAATTGGTGGCAGTTGGAGGGTGACTGCCGCAAAGGCGCCCGTGCCTGCTTTGGAGCTCACAGTGCCACAAGACGCTGGCCAAGGCGGGGGTGTGGACAATCGGGATGGCGGTAGAGCAGCAGGCCCTGGGCCACATCGACTGGCTGCAGCGCGCCAAAGGGGGAGGCCTCCTCTGCAGTAGCTGCGCATCCACCTGCACTCGTTCAGTGCTCCACCACACCACCTCAATTAATGACTGATGCCACAACCAACGTGCTCCATCGCAAGGAATGAAGGAAACTGGCCACGAGGTACTTTCCATTGGTTGCCACATTTGATGAGCTCATGGCAAAAATGTCTGCATACCGCGCTGCAAACCACGTGCAGCTTTGGAAGAGAGACACTAGAACTATCACAGGAGTGAAAAAGCGTGATGTAAAGATTGATAGCAAGATGCCCAAGACCCTGAAGTATTACCAGATACGTTAGTGCTGCATCCATGGGGGCATGAAGTTCGTGAGCAGCAATAATGGCGGCGTGCACATAAATTATTGCAAGTCCCTCCTTGAAAACGTTTTTGTTACATTTACCCGCGGTTGCTCATTTCTTGCTAGCCATAACATAGCTAATCTCCAGGCTCAAGCCTTACTAGTTTCACTATGCACTTTGTTGTTCGGCTTGCCTGAGAGAGAGAGATCAAACTTTATTTAAAGCGGCCCATGTCCGGGCTGCCTGAGCACATTATCACAAAATGCGATGTATGCCTGGCTCCATTGAAACATATAGTTTTATCGCTTGTGCATAAAGCAGCGCAGATCTATCTGTCTTGCTGGTGGAAAAAACATCTCTGTAGACAGCAAACGGGAGCCGACTGAAATTTTAAAAAGGAATTTTCACGGATGCCGGAAGAGTGGGTTCAAAAGAAATTTACTGGCAGGTTGTCATGCGGACCCCAGTCGGCTAACGAGAAACAACTTACGCGAAAAATTTATACAAGGGATTATCACGGATGCAATGAGAATTGCCGCAGCCATATCAGATTTTGTGCTATGCCAGGTAATTAGGCAAGGCTTGCGAGTTGCTCTTGCCTTATTTTGTAGGAGCCTCGCACTTACCACCTGGCGGATGTACTGTCAGGCAGGCTCTGTGAGTAAAACAACAACAAAAAACATTCCGGCGAAGCCACAAGTAATAGTCTACTGCAACAGGGTTTTCCGAAGGCGCACAAAAATAGAAGCGTGCCATACATTCGCTGTAAGCCCCCGCCGATTAGGTTCAGCTTTTGGATACAGCTTATTTTATTAGGCATCAAACACAGAGTATTTCATGGGAAATACAGGACAATTACATGACCTACATATGTTTCTTTCCAGTCGCAAGTGGTTCACACTTGCGACTGGAGCGGTAGAAGCGACGAGATTTCTGCCGCTTTCCTTGTTCGTTTGGTCTCGACCAATTTTTGTCGCCGCGGACAGCAATCGCGTCGCTTCTATCGCTCCAGTCGCAAGTGCGAACGGGCCTTCACACTTGCGCTGCGTAGCCACACCACATCGCAATCTAAACCCATTTTTCGTGATTCACGCCGCCGTTAAAGCATGCACTGCTCATGTCAACACAACATTTCAATCTGCTATCAGGAATTTCACGATAGGCAAGCGCTTAGGCTTATTATTTGTGGAATGTTGGAAGCGGTCTCGAAATGTTATTAGAAAGTACGCCTTGCTGCTAAGGTTGAGGCTCTGAACAGGGTGGACAAAGGGGGTGATCGTCATTTCCACAGGGACGGTCGTCATTTCAGTGCACAGGCACAACAATACCTGCACACGCCACGCAGGAAAAATATGGAATACAATGCGATCGCTCCACGAACAAATCTGTCGTCAAAACTTGTTTTATCTCCCTTTTTTTTCCCCTGAACACACTGAGTTCATGGAATGACGCACGTGGAGCGTGCACCTTCTGCAAAAGAAAAACAACCGGACCCAAAAGTTCACGTAAAAGGAATGTTTAAAGTAAACAAGAAGGCCAAAATAAAAATAACCGAGCACTAATAACAGAGCACATGGATGCCTCACCTTTTTTACTGCGGGCAGTGGCATCTACAGTGTGCTGAAACTCAACACACCACACCATGATGAATAACCAGATTCTTCTTGCGTGAAAGCGACGATTGCATCGGTCGAATTTTAAGGTATATGCATGTCTTTAACACATTTTCCCTTCAGTAGCTAACTTCTGCAATCTCAACACAAAGAAGCCCGCTTGAAAAGCAAGAGCTTTCCGCCATTTTGGCCAAGCGCGGGGACTAGGCAGACTAGGGAGGCATTCTAGCGCTTTACCAAAGACTAGGGAAAAATTTCTGGGGAGAAACAACAACTAAACAAACAAATCTAACGCCAAAAAAATAATGACGTCATGCATATTTTAATGACGTCACACACATTGACCAATCAGCATTTCCAGCCATTTCTCCCCCTATACGGATGTTTCTGCGCCCCCTTGTCCCCCCTACCCCCCCCTCCACGCACCTACTCCCCAGTTCGGAGTGTTTGGAAGGTTTCTTTTGTGAAGACAGACTGGTGCGTGCAGCAGGGGAGGGATTGCTGTGAGCAAGAAAATGACTCCCCCCTCCCTTAGCAACCCCCCTCCGCCTTCGGAAGCGAGGCTCGAACATGACGAGAACCGTTGCAAGTGGCGCCGGTGGTTGGGCGGTGTGTCCAGGAAAAGCGACAGGGAGGGGGGGTCGAATTGGGGGGATGATTGTTGCTGTGTTGCTTGAGGGGGACTGAGACGCTGGCAGGAGCATCGGGGCATCGAAGGAGGTGGGGGCTTCCAACTGGAAGCGCGGACGGGGCTGGAGGGAGAGCCGCGAACACCTGCAGTCGTTAGGGGTTCAGGAAATCTCTGCGAGAAGCCCCCCGCTGCCTCCATGCACCGGCCTCCTAGCTTGCTGGGTTTAAAGCTGATGCCGCTGGGAGGGGGGGAGTGCAAGGGGGGGTTGTTTTGGTAGATCGGGGGCATTTTGAAGCCGGTGCCCCGGGGGGGAAGGTGCAGTAATGTGAACACGGAGGGAAGGGAGTGCATAGGAAGAAATGATGGCAGAGTGTGCTCCCCTCTGTGCGTAGTTAGAGGGCAGGGCGATACGAAAACATACAACGGGTCCGCATCTCGAAATTACGATGCCCCCCCCTCCCTGATGCTATCGTGAGGTTCATTCGCGGGTTTTTTTTCAGTTTCCTTCGCTGTTTACTTTGGAGCGTCCAATTGGTGCCACTTGCTGCGCCGTCCGTGACGGCGTCGCAAGGTGCCTACGGCGGAAGTGGATTGGGGTATGAACATTTTGTGACTTGCTTCTTCCTCTTTCTTCCGTTCTTTTTGCTTCTTTGGCTTTTACCTTCACGCCCCCGTTTTTCTGCCGATCTATTTCTTTATGTCTCAGGTCCTACTTCACATGCGCTTGCGACATGTTGGTTTATTTCTAATAATACTCTCGGAGCTTTCCGCTCCATGGCATGCCCGAATGTACGGTATAATGGGCACTTGTTGGATTGCGTGAAGCTTTCCCGTAAGATGCTTATCTGTGCTCGCTTTTTGCCTTTGTGAGTCGTCAGCGTTGTTTATTGCTGGTTGCGCGGTCGCAGTTACGCCGGAATATCGTTTGTCGTGGCCCCCCCAGACCTCGCTGCTTCTCATGAGGTCTGACTCTGAGAAGAGCTCCGCACGGTATCACGTGACTGTCGCGTGACTGAATTCAATCTGAGCTTTCCTTATTTCCCTGAGTAAACTACCCTGCGATAGAAGCGACAGATAACTTCTTCATTGTTGTTGAGCGACCTATGTCTGCAGGAGAAAAAAAAACAGTCCGCTACGTCGGCTGAGAAAAAAAAAACATTCAGTTACCGGATAATGCGTAATATACACCGCTCTGCTATACATCGAGACCTTTTAACGTCGTCTTATTACCATAAACAAAGCAATTACACGGAAGTTGTTGTTCAGAGGCAATATAAGCAGCTTATTCCGGACTTTATTATAAAGGGCCTAGGGCCCTTTAGTTAACATTTGCTTAACACTCCATGCATCCATGTACAAAACTATGCAAACAGCCCTCTTAAAGTCACTTTCACTACTATACAAATATGCAATTCTGGTAGACACCTTTCAGGAGCAATGTGAACAGTCATGTATGAATATACCAGGGCCCTTGGACCTGTTATTGCTAGTATTTTCTTAAGCCGCTAAAGTCTAACACATCAAGCGTTACGGACGGAGAGACGGGTATCTTGTCGAGTTCCCGTAGAAATGCGCACGCATCAAATAACAAAATTTACCACCCCTTCCTAAAGAAAGTTGAGAGAAGAGCGAAAGCTAAAAGTGCGTCCATCCTTCGCTGAAAGTGCGTACACTCGATTGTCAGAACTTCAGAGACCCACATTGCAAACGGAGAACGAACCCGCGCGACGATTTTTCGCGCAGTAAGTAAACGCATCTACGAGCGATCTAAATGTATACCGACACGTGGTTTATGAGATAAAGGTATACTATTGTACTCCATCTACGTAATCAATGTGTGTATTATGTTATCTAGAACCGTTCCTTCTTCGCGATTGTCAAGTTAAAAGTTGTGACACAATGGAAGTCCGATTTCACGCACGCGGCGTATGTCCAGGAACCTTATCAGAGCTTTTCGGTCGACCAACCGGTCTATGGGGAAATGCATCCGTTTTTTTTGACAGACCGCCATCGGTCCCACCAAAGAGCTTTCGCTTTAACACAACCGTTACAGCGGAGTTCAGACTTGTTGCCTGCCTGTTGCTAGTGTTTGCTACGTCCTATCTAGTATAGGTAAGTACACACTTCTCAGTGTTGCATTGTCTAACAAGCAATACAACACTGCAAAACAACTCGCAATGCAATGCAACGCAATCCAAAACGTCTTGTGAGCACGTTTTTCCTGCATGCCTCGGATCAGTTCGTCGGTAAGGGAAAGCCAAGACGAAGTGAGTTTACTAAAATTAAATTCATGAATAGATTTTAACGAGACTCTAACGAGATTGAATAGATTTTAACGATTTTAACCATCGCGCTGTGGCTGCTATTCCTTGTTGTTGATGTTGTTGCTGTTGTAATTGACCTCTCACGTCAGTAGAATCACGCTCACTTTGTGACGGATTCTTCCTGTCTATGTAGTCTCTATTCGTTGATGCTTTGCACCCAGAATTCTGGTTGCGGTGGATTTTCAAGACTATAGTCTTTCTTTGGCTACTTAAACCCGAAAATTTCGGTTTGTCTGTCTGTCCCACGATTCAGCCACCCGGGAAAAGTGAAGAGATTTTTTTGAACAAGTAGTTATATAGGCAGAACATTTGCAAACTACAAAATGTGGTTATATGCTTCCTACTTGTAAACACTGTTGAGCAAAAAGAAACCATTCGACACATTTGGAGCAGAACGTCAATGCATGACTGGTACCGGCAGTGTTATTTTAATTTAAAATGGATGTTCACTCTTTTTTCGCGATAGAAAACGAAAAAAAAAAAAAAATCCCGGGCCATCTCCATTAACGTGAAGCCTGGGGAGGGGCGAAGCACGCAGTGTATAAGTGTACTCTTGGCACCTTGGCGTTTTTGCCAACAGAGATGAAACCGTTGGGGAGTAGAGGAATACAGCTTCGCTGTAAACGTCTCGAGTCTTTGATGCGCGACGCGTAAATGCGTTTCCAGGAGTTTTAGTACCGTGACTACATGAGACGACTATTACGACGACGATAGAAGATGCCAACAGCCTCAGTACCTGCGGTGCTTCGTCCCTAAAACTTCGTTGAAAAGACGTAACAAGGACGTACAGGGACGTTACAGGGACGTACAGGGGACGTAACAGGGATGTTGCAGGGACGTAACCGGCACGTACAGGGACGTAACACAAGCGTACGCGCGATCGAAAAAAAAAAAAATTCATCTCACTAGAGTGACGCACGGAACGAAACGCAGCGGTTGTTCCCGTCGTAACTTCCCTCATTTCGTTTGACTTCGTTTTTTAAAAAAACCCCACATGTTTTCGAGCCGCGAGTCAGGGCGACGCGTTTTCCGTCCGCTTTTCCGTTCGCCTCTCCAGAAATGACGGAGTGCGAACACAGCTGCTTTGCTCCGATTGTTGCGACAAAATAAAAAAAAGTAAAGCAGGGCAAAGAAAAGCAAAAATAAAAATGCTTCGAAGCATGGTTGCTGGAAACGCCAACAGCCGGCGCTGTAATCTCACGTCAGCAGCACAATTTCGCGTCAACTTTTTCTTTGCTTGGTTACGGTTGGTGAGCTGAGTGGCAGGAGGAAAAATGTATTGTTATCCTTCTCGTTCTAACATTTCCCTCTCTTTCATTGTTTTTCCTCCTTGTGTAATTCAGCGACGTGCGTTAGTAGATGTGGATACCGCATTAGGTAATAACAGGCATTAGAGTAGTCGGAGGGTTTGACGATGCGATGTAAACATATATTCATTTGCATCGTCAGCGCGGACGCCCTTTCTTCGCAGCCATGATTGTCGTTCAAACATTGTCGCCATTTCTCGCCTTTACTACTAAATAATGACGACTGAATAATTATGACCGAATAATGTTAATACAAGTATGTATAAACGTTTACTTACGAGTACAATCACGATGATGCAGTCGCTACCATGTGAGAGTACGTTCCGCTGTAGGTTCAAGCTTATTCCTATGCGCGCCCAGCGCCATGTACTGGTTCGCTTAACACCCCTTATGTTCTTCTAAGGAAGTGCTGAAAGAAACCCGCTGTTCGGTCAGTAGCCCGGGGTTAGAATCGCGGGTTTTGACGCGAATAGCCGCATTCGAGCCCCAGCAGAGCCAAAATTTTTGCAATACCCAGGATTTTTTTTTCTGCACGGTGGTCTCTTGGCTCAGTTCTACGCATTGTTTTCGTAAATAAGGATGTTTTGGTATCTTCAATATCGGTTTATGGTGGGCGTGGCATATCAACACGTTTAATTAAGGTTCTGCATCTCACCGGTAGTGCTTGGCTTGGACATATCTCGGAACGGAATATCGCTACAGCCATGATTAGCCCCGTATAGTCAGTTTTATAATAATCATCATCACCAGTCAATAAAATGCCTGCTGCTTCGCTCATTTCTTACTCTGGCTCTGCGTATGCATCAGTACGTCAGTGGAGATCGATTGTTTGATTGTCTTTGCGTGCATAGGGATTGAAAATTTTCACTGTAAGTTTTAGTTTTCATCACCCATCGACAACAGCTGTGCACATATATCCGGTTTTGCGAATAATTTGGCTACACCTTGACGTGGCTAGCTTCGATCCGCCGAGCTATTCTGTTCGGTGGCTCTGATGTGGTTGCGTTTGGAGTGGACACTGTATTTGGCTCACATTTACACCTTGCTCTATCTAACCGCTCGTTCCACCTAAAAGTTGTTAGCTACGCATTTATTGGTTATTTCAAGTACAGACATTATGACTCCACACAGAACAAATTTCATTCCGTCCAGTCACGTTCGTGATATCCGAAGCGAATGATAGCTTCCGCGTCGTCCGAAAGCTACACGCGTGCTTCTGCCAGTCGTAGACGTATGCGCGTTCCAGCTTGCCAGATAACAGTAATGAGGGGTAAGATCGACTAGTCACCTGCCATTCGTGGAGTATTTTAGCTCGGCGTTCACGTCATTTAACAACCTTGACAACCTCGCGGCGCTTCGATGTCGCCAGAACCCGGAACTTCGTCCCCATGCGTGCCCGAATTTACGATGGATGTTTTCTTGTTGGTATGTTTGAGTTTTACGCCCGTTGCTTTTGTTTTTAGCCGCGCAACCGCAGAGGCGGAGCGCAGAGTAGACACGTGGGTATATCGTCCAATGAGAAGCGGGACCTTTTCCTGCAGCAGACGATCACCGCGCAGACGACTGCCGTCTGCTCGCTCTTTGCACGCTGCATTCGAACAGACGCGGGGGCAGTGTTGTGAGAACGCGTTGCGCGTGACATTTCCCCGGCTTTGCGAAATAAACTTTTTTTTTTCACCTTTCGTTGCCGCGTCAGTTGTAACAAATCTAATTCTTGACGTCAAAACAACCGAATTCCAACCTAGCGCAAGTCATGTCTTGGATAGTATACACGCCATCTTGATTATCTTTGTGAATAAATTACGCCTTCGCCGTCGCAGTTGCGTTCCGTTCTTTCTTTACGCGGGTGCGCTCGCAAAAATATTTACCGGCCACCGTAGCTCAATGCAAGATATAAGGCGTCAGCGACCAGATCAATGATGTTCACTGAGGGACGATTTTTCCGACATGAAAATTTTTAGCACTCGGCTTGGTATGAATTCTCTTATTCACATAAACTTCTATTAAGCGATGTATGCCTTTCTTTCAGTGCTGTTACAGTTCGAGACGCAAACAAATGATACACCAATTCGAGACACCAACAACATGGACAGTAATTAAACGGCCGTTGCGGTCCGAAGAGCAAGGAAGTAAACGTAAGGGACGTGTTCATAAAACCATCTGCCTCCGCGGTGCTGTTCGACGCACGTGAATAAGTCTCCGCTACACCCACACATCCGGGTGCTAATGAGCGAGACCTTGACGACTGTCTGGCAACAGCAGCCGCGGATGGTTTCCCTATACAAGCGCGCGAAGTTCAAAACATGCGAAAGAACAAAAAAGGCGTAGCGGATGGCGGAAAAAAGACACGAGTCCAGAACCCTTTCCGAACCTTGCTTCATGAGACTACGCGCCATTTTCAATACGGACGTCATCATAAAATATGCTCCACGTAACTCAGTGGCGTCTTACCTAGACACTAACCCCTGCCCAGCACAGTCTTTCACCTGTATACATATATTCGCCGCAAATATAATTCAGAACAGTATGCCAGTAGGCGAGAAAAAGTACTAGTATAGTAAAAGAATGTAGTGTTCGTTAGATCAGTCTCAAATACTAGTAATCGGTAACAATACGCGCACTGTAATTTAGTGCTGTCGCGGGTGGAGAAATTTGTGAGCACAATGAGAACAATAATCCGACGCGAAAGTTGATGCCAGTTCGCCTGAGCAGCTGAGAGGATCATAGCGCCATTTTCCTGCCCAGACCCATTCCATGTCACGGTAGGCTTAGCAGCGCAATCACGCACAAAAAAACAGTATAGCATCCCGGATAAAATACGATGACCTTTATTTGAAGAAAAGCGCAGGAAGAAAGTAGAGAAATAATCTCGTTCTTACAGAACAAAATGAAAAAAAGAGCGCAAGAAAAGGTTGAGTGGTAGGTGCAAGCGTATTGTAAGAAAGGCATTTTCACTTAGTCGGGATTTCTTTCAGAGCCCTTTGACTCCTGCAGCTCAGATATAGGAGGTACGGGTAGGCGAATAAATTAGCTGAGTTGTGTCGACAAACCCGCGCCAACTTGAAAGCACCGTTGCTAGAAGAGATGTACTTCAACTCAGTAGTGCCTCCCAAGATTTCGGTTCGTCATTTAAAACCGCCTGCTTAAAAATAAGCCTAGCCTAAACTGAACAGCCCCCGTAAATAAATACTCGTATGCAGGCGCCTCCGCACATGTTCTAAAAAGCGTCCTATGAAGGCCGCCCTCTTGCTATAGAGCAGTCTGTCCTAATTTTTACCCAACCGGCCATGCCGCTACCGCTTACTCCTTGCCAGTCACCGTTAATCATAGAAGTTGTCAGTGAGCGGACGCGGTTTGGCAGGTTGGGTAAAAATCAAGCCGGACAGCAATCTCGCAGATTCGTCCCGACACCACCGAGAGCGGCCTTCTTGAAACGCTTTTGAGCTCGTAGGAGTCTCATTTCGCTGTTTCGATCGAAGCCCAGCAAGCGGAATTTGAACTCCGACCTTATCACAATGGCGTCACAAGCGGTACTTCTAATTCGTTTATTCGTTTACTTGCTTCTTTTTGTGTTGAGTGTCCAGTCCCGACTTGCGTAAGCTGCCCCGAAAGCATGAATTCCTTTCCAAAATGAAGTCATGTCCGAAATCGCTCGCAGGCGCTGGATAGCAGACGACCATTTCGTAGCAGACGACCTCCGGCGCCATGTTTGAAAAGCCCGATGCGTGGCGCTCGCGTCACGCTAGCGACTCGTAATGCCGCACCTGTATCCACAGCCTGCGTGCGGGCGGTAACAAATGACACACAAGGACGCATAAACTAAAAACTCAAGTGAAAGAAGTAAAATAAAATAACGGGTAGAGACACAAACGAAGGTTAAAAGAGAAGCCGAGCATTACTCAAAGATGAAAAAAAGAACGGCTGTGGCAGACACACTGGCGGCCGCAGCAAAAATTGTCTGCTGCCTGCTGCTGCTTCGCCGCGACAGCAGAGCGCCGCTTACAAAGGGCAAGGCTTTGGTCCACAATCTATCTTTCGCCAAGCCCACAGCTGTGATTGGCCCACATTTTGTGACGTTTTCAGTTACATCGGCGAATGAGGAAGCATTACGGCGGTGTCGAGTCACGGGCACCAGCGACAGCTTGAAGGCCTTCTGCGATGTCTGTTGTTTTCAGAAACACCGAGCGCAGCGCAGATAGGCCCAACAGCACAGGATTGAGTTTGCGTTGGCGTGCCTGTGCACTGTGCGATTCGGTCGCGTGTATGCGCTGGAACAGAAATTTGGCTCGGACTTCTTACACGTAAAGCAGGCTTCAAATAAAAAGAGACCACGAAAGAAAAAAAATGGCGGCTGGTGCCTGATTTCGAAAGTGACGCGCACGTGCATGCAGAAGTGGACGTAAGAATATTGCTTATTTACGTAACGTTTGGATTGGATGAGCTTGTAATTACATTTTTTAGCTCCGTGTTCCTTACAGGTTGTTAGTACACTTGTATGTAGGTAGTAGTGTTCTTTCGCTTCGTTTTCTGTGTGCGGCTTTCGCAGTCCTAGTTGCAGGCAGGAGTGACTTTTGTGGGCTTCTCTTTTGTGGAAGGCAAGTTTAAATAAAGCTTAACTAATAAGCAATTACGCTCAAATTAAGCGAAGAAAATGGGCATGGGCGGGTCATGTCACTCGCATGAGGGACAACAGATGGACCATTCGTTTGACGGAGTGGATGCCAATAAACCGTAAACGCAATAGGGTCCGGCCAAAGACTCGATGGAACGGTGAGCTACGAAAATTTGGCGGGAAAGGGTGGACTCAGCTAGCACTCGTTAGACGTGGCTGGTGATCTTTGGGAGAGGCCTTCTTGCTGCACTGAACACGACCAGGTGATGAATAAATAATAAGACTAAACTCGGCGCTCCACAAGCCTATAGTATAACAACGCCGTCGTTTTACCTCAGTGAATCAAAATATCGGAATGGACTATGTCGCGTTTTAACGGACAAGTGGATTCGACAAGACGGGATTCAGCAAGATAGTGTATCTTTAGCGATGACCAGTTTTACACCGTATGCCATTTTGTGTTTGTAGTTGCTGTTGTTATAATTTGACTTTGTTGTCGCTGTTGCCCCACAGCCAGAGAAACAATAATTGAACGCTAAATAGTTTTCATTGCATATAATAATGAATTCAGGTAAAGCTTTCCGGCTCATCGCAGTTCTTTCAGAACAGATTTCTCGGGAGTTATTCAGCCTAGTACAATGAAATTTTGTACAACTAATAATGAGGGCGAGAGCTTGCTGCGGGCATGGTTTCAAAATAACAACACCGCTCTATACCATGTTCGAGAGCCATCTAAACCATCCCATTGAAATGTATGGGCAGTATTTTTGGACAACGAGTTACACAAAAACATTTTGTAGTTCTGCAATAAATTTTTAGTGTTTATATCGATGTCGACTCCTTTCTCTGTGCGAAAAAAATTAGCAGTGGCTTAGCTCGGCTATGCCAGGGTATACGTAGCGTGAGCTCAGGTTCAGCTGGTTATTGTTAGGTTTCCTGGTTGTCTAGGATAAGCTGATTATGCTTACTGCTGCTAAGACGATTTCTAATCCAATCCAATCCAATTCAATCCAATTCAGTCCAGTCCAGTCCAGTCCAGTCCGGTCCGGTCCGGTTCGGTCCGGTCCGGTCACTGCTCCTCGCACATGCGCAGCACTGCTCTCCAGCAGCCACACGACTCGGCTATCAAGCGGCTCCTGCGCAGCGTCAGACTTATATACTGCGCAACGGAGGCGCACAGCTAGTCACGCGCCGGCGCCAGTGCTTCTGCCACGGCTATGAGTCACTCCTCCGGAATGCGCAGACCGGCGAATGTGCAGACCCAATTCTCTGCACACCCGTACTCCAATTGGATTGGATTTCGATCCAACACAATCCAATTTAATCCAATCTAAGCCAATACGATCCGATCCAAACCAATCTAATGCTCCTCGCGCTTGCGCAGAACGGCCCTTCACAGCCCACGCGAAACTGCTCAACCTCGGCCAGTGTAGCTTACGCTACAATATCAAGTTTCTGCTATTGTTTCATTACGTTCCTGAGCGGTCGGCTTTTGGTGCGAGAAGGCGGGAAATATCCACAAAACATGACATTTTTAGCGGAAAGGGGAGGTGGGGGGGCAGGGTGTTGATAGAGTTTTAAAATAGGTTCGTAAAATGTTTCCGCGCCAATTTTAGCTCATCACTCGTACAAAATCATCTAACTGAAATGTCATTTAGCATTTCACCTCTTTCTCATACGTGTCACAGAATATAATTCTAACTGCTCACTCACAACATTTCGAGGAGCGCACAGCTGCGCAACCCCAACTTTCCTTCAATCTCAGATTGCGATGGAAAAGTACGCCGCGACTGCCGTGCTGTTTTCTGCTTTTCCTTCTCCTCGCCTTCTCGTCTGAAGCAAAGGCGCAGAAAAACGAAAGGAATTGATACGCAGACTCAGTAAAAAACAATCCTGCACTGTTTACTGCAAAACAACAGATGAGAGGCTTTGCACTGCTTGAAGCAAATATGTTCTTCCCTCGAGAAAGAATCGCTCTGGTTGCAGGAGGTGCGTTGTTGAAATCGACAACAAAATGCGTTACAGTCGTGTAGCTGCCACGACTCCACCAAATAGACTATAGCGATCTTGGTGTGCGTAGTTTAAAACACTCGCATTAACCTTATTTAGAACACCATCTTGCTTTAAAACAGAATCAAAGCAAAAGAGAAATTATTTAAAGGGACCCTGCAACACTTCTTTGAACTTTTTTTTAAATTCTTAAATGCTTTCAGAACGTAGTCACCAAACACACCCAGTACTTAGATTAGGGGGTCGCAAAGTACCTCAGCCAAAAACTACTGCTCTATGCCCATCAGATAACTGGAAATTCACTCAAAAGATTTTTCTCTCTTTCCCGGTCATGACGTTCTTTGACGGCCCGAATTACGCCACTGAGGCCATGTAGCGACAGGAGGGGCCAAACAACACATACCAGTGGGCTACCAGAGACGCCAGAAACATACCCCACAGTGCTTGATTCATTCAAAAGATCGCGTTTACCCAATAACGATGTTGCGGAATTTAACGCAAACTTCAAACAACTAAACTAGATAGTAAAACAAACAGATAAGGCAGGACCGACACACCAGCCAGGTTCTCGTCGCGTATTTCCAAACGCTTCGCTGCACAGAGCACCCACGTTACATGTCTGATTGCGCGACGCATAACGGTAATTAAAAGTCGTCAATGGCTGCACCTCAAACCTAAAGCGACCTAGAACATACCAAATGACTATTGTTAACAAAAAACAACGCTTAGGTGTTGTGTTTAGAAACAAGACAGTACATTTACAAAAAAGGTAAGTAATGAAACAGAGTAAAAGATAAACTACCGGGGCTCAAACCCAAGTCGTCAGCGCCTGTATTCAGTACTATTCCACGAGACCACAGAGCTTGAACGGGGGGCTCCTTTTAGCAGGCGCTCAAAACTTCGCGCAGTGACGTCACACATGTCACGTGGGTGCTCTATGCAGGAACAGTTTGGAGGTTATACTTTAAACTGCGCATACGGACGGGACAAGGAAGAGAAGAGACAGGACGGGCGCAGGCTCACAACTAGTTTATTGGAAAATGGAGCATGCGAATATACCCACACCAGCACATGCGCACACATGTCACCATCTTTATCACAACGGTTTAAAAGTTCATACTCATTTCCATACAAAGATATGGATGGTTCACTCACACACTGTTCACCATGCTTTCGAATGAAGAAGGCCTCGATTAATTCTCTTGCCACCTGTTCTCGACTTTTGCTCAGCACCTTCGTCTGAGTCAAAACTGGCTCGCATGGCTTGCTTTCACAAGCCACGCAATGGGCCGGAAGGTGGGATCTCGAGGTTCTTAATTATGGCGTCACCGAAAACTGTTTGTGCGATTGGCCGACCAAATTCACCGCCAAGAAACATGACTGTGTAATTGTAATGGTGCCTCTAGTTCCGTTTGGTCGCATCACGTGAATGCTAACGCGAGGTTAACACACTGGGCCTCTATTTAAACGTCCTGGACGGTCCGCGGACAGTCCGAGGACTGCCCTCGGACCGGAAGTCCTGTAGGAATGCAAGGGGAAAACGAGCGCCGGATGACGTCTCGGGCAGTTCGGGGACGATCCGGGATTGATAATCGAGGAGGCCAGCTGATGATTGTGTTTTAGTGACCTCCCTATTACGTCACTGCTTAAGCCGTGTAGTGTGAAATTTGGAAGTTTTTCAATATTTCTCGCGTTTTTATTTTGTTGGAGAACGCGTTTCGTGGCTGTAATTGAGTTGGGTGAGTTATGTAAGGCTAGTTGTTTCAAATCAAACCAGTTGTATTTTGTGTGCATGGCCCCTTTAAGCCTGCAAGAATCTCAAAGGTAACGACCAATATTATCGACCGAAACTAGATTAAAAAAATCCCGGGTCATATTCCTTACGTGAAACCTGGGGAGAGGCGAAACATGCAGTGTATAAGTGTATTCTTGGCGCCTTGACGTTTTGCCCACGGAGATGAAACCGCTGGGGGTACAGGTACACAGCTTTGCTGTAAAAGTCTCCTGTCTTCGAAGCACGAACCTCTCTAGCGCGAGGCGTAAACGAGTGTACCGCCCGGTATTTTTTTAGTACGCGTTACGAAGCGCTCCAGCGCGAAGCGTAAACGAGTGTCCCGGTGTTTTTTTCTAGCGCGAGGCTTAAGCGAGGTTCCCGGTGTTTTTTGTTCCGTGACTACATGAGACGACAATTACGGCGATGACATGAGACGCCAACAGCCCCTCAAGGGCTTCGCCCCTAAAAGCGCTGTCAAAACCTCTACACTGGTTTCCAAAGATATGCAAAGCCAGAGTGTATGAGACTCATACTCAAGGTTTCTTTTATATTGAGTAAGTTTAATTCATCCTTCTCGAGTCTTGACGTTGTCTTCCGCCGTTATGAAATAATCGACGTCACTGTTCTTTTCTTGTAAATCGTAACCCCGACGCAAATTTTGAGTCAACTCTTTATGCACGCACGCTGGCGATGTTGTCGTAGTATTAATGGGTGATTGCTGGTATCGAGGGGAACGGTCGTTGTAACCGGTTTACGACGCAATCACTGACGTCAACGCTACCGCAGCACGTCACTTCGAAACTGGTTTTGAGTGATTACCTTAAACTTGGTGCGAATGCGCCGGGGGTGCCTACTGACGACCCGAGCGCGCATGCGCGGTGCGGGTATGACCTCCTCTTTTGTTGCAAGGCCAGATCTGCCTTAAGGCGTAGTGAGATGGATGTAGCTAAAGTTTGTTTCGCATTAGTATCGCGTTCGTTACGTAAATGCGTCGTAAAAAAGTACGCAGCGTTCACAAAAAAAAAAAAACATAAAAATACAAAGGAATAATACGAAACATCAAAGCTTGTGTTTAAATCTGCATCATCTGCCTGACAGCCGGCTGCCCTCTGCTTCGTTCAGCTGCAGAATGAAGCCGCGGCAGAGCGGCAGCCCTTGTCAACTGCTAAAAAAGCACTAGATGTCACTGCGTGTATCTTGTGCTTGTACGATACACAGTTTAAAAGTACGCTTCCGGGTATGGTGCCACCGAAAGGCCGGCGACTATAACAAAGCGTTGTGAGTGTAAGGTGTAACCGAATCCCGTAGGCTGTGAAGACCAACACTTGTATTATTGTACTAATACGTTGCAGGACGCTCACAATAAAAGGATACCGGTCGAGCAGTTTACGTGGCTATAACCACAACAGTCCTGAAGTCATTATTAGTTTGATTTGGTAAGATTCCAAGCAGCAACGACAAATGGGGTAGCTGGTGTCCTAACATACCAGAAAAAATAAAAGAGCGCGAAAGTGCACTGGTCAAAGGGGGAGAACTTCCTCGTCCTGTGAAGATTGTCCTGTGGGCTTGCGCGCTTTTTTTTTTCAATTAGCAATATTCACGATTAAGGAATTTAGGGGGGGGGGGGGGGGCGGTTGATACTTACGGCAGACGTCCCTAACAACTATTAGCCCGCGCTCTCACCAACCGGGCGCAGGGGAGGAGCACAGATATAACCCAATATCGTCCCGCAAAAGGTAGTAGGTACGAGGACCTTTAGGTATTGGGTACTAGGTATTAGCTACTAGGTACTAATTAGGTACTAGGTATTAGGTACGATTAGGTAGGAGGACCTTTCCCCTCTCCCAACTCAGTTTGTCTAAAACGCAGGAAAACACATGAAGACGAATTCAAACATACACGTTCCCAAATCCAGCACGACTAAATCATCTATTCCCCACACAATGCTCCTCGGAGTGTGCATTTTGCGGCAATTCAGGCACACTCTATCACATCGTCTGGGAGTGCGACCGAAACCCCGACCTTCCTCCCCCATTCCCAACCCTTCCCGTGAGCAGTGGGAGAGCATGTTACCCAGCTCGAGCCTCGACGACAAGATGATCTTGGTTGACCGAGCGGACAGAGCCAGGAATGCCCATATGGACTTCCGGACTAGGAAGCCACCCCACAATTTATTTTTGCTCAGCAAAGCTTCTTCCTCCTCCTCCAACTCCTCCTCCTCCTCCTTCCCATCATCATCATCATCACACCACCACCACCATCATCATCATCATGAGCATCCGGTCTCTTTAAGTCCACTGTGCGAAACTGCGGGTTTTCAACTTCAACGGCGTATTAATTCTGCACCTGAACTAAATCGCTGTCGTTGCGAACAGGAAACGCACACACCCAGCGTTTTGTTTTCTGTCCTTTTTTGTCCGCCGTTAACGCTTTCATGTATACATACAACGCGAGTCCATAAATTTCACTAGATAACCGCACTCTGCCCAGCACCCCTTTCCTTGAGGCAGCGGCATAATTCGCCGTACTCTGCCGTAGTTCTTTACAGTATTTATAACAAGAGATCGTGAGAGATCGCGAAAATACGGTCGCAGCTGGGTCTCACTTCCTCGTTTGGCTAGTGGCTTCGACTTGTTCGCTGGCTAAGGGCCAGAGAACGCGATATGCTGCTCTCGCTTTGGATTTTGTTGGAAGTTTTGTTCGCGCTTTTTTACGAAGCTTTTGTAGTTGTTAGTTGATGTGCGCGGATGCGCCTTCCGGTGGAACGCGCGCGCGCTAACATGACGACAGAAGAGAATGAACAACAACAAAACATCAACAACAAAAAGTCCGCTTCCTCGTCTCTTTTTACGCCGCGTTGTCGAAACCACTTCGCTCGGGGGGTCGTAAAACAAGCGGCGAACCTCTCTGCTAACACGCAGCTGGCTCAGGAACTTTCGGTTTTTTTTTTTTTTTTTTTGTAGCGTGTTTTATTTTTGCGCTTATCTGGTTATATAGCGTTCGTGTTTACGGCAACAGTACGTGCCTTGCGTTCAGGTTTCTGCATAAGCACGTACTTGCCAGGCACGATCCTGAGTGTTTGGAAGAAGACGGCTATTTTGTTATCTTTGTTGAATGTGGTCTTGGGATATAATGACGCATGAATTTCGAAGGACAGGGAGAACGTTTCAGAATTTTGAATGGTCGCGCGTTCAAGTACTGCTAGGTACAGCAAAAAATAGAGTCCAAGTCAAGTCAAAAGATTTTATTGTAAACAAAGTTTGAGTACACGTTTAGGATATACAGAAGGTGGGCCCAAAGCCCCAGACTGCAACGGGACCTCATATAAAAATTGATATACGTGATCTTCTAAAGTGCAGCAAACAGAAGATTCGATGAAAAGGGTGTTTTTAGCATAAATATCTAGACAATTCCGTTTTTATTACCAATATTGCAGACGTTATGTTTCCAAAAATGCGAGTGACAAAAATTTAAATAAAAACTCTTTGTAATAAAACCAACCCGAAATTAAAATGGTGTGACCGAACGAAAGCAAGGCACCTCCGCAGCAACATCACCATTTTTTATTGGTGGAAGCTTTTGGCGGCGCCCGCCAATCACACGGGTTCCGATGAAATCATAGGGGTAGTGCGGGGAGGTGTCGCGGGGTAGTCGTCATTCTTTCAGTTGTTTTTTTATTTGGCTAAGTTTGAAAATTGCGGTAAAATTCCTATGGTTGTTATTCTGGCGTTGTAGTCTGTTCAGTGAACCAAACTTGTATTTTGTATTCAGGGTCCCTTTAGGTATGTATGGTATGTATTTATCATATGTATGAACAATATTGGGTTCTGTGAAGTGGTCGGATGCGTACTGCTCCTAAATAGTACCATAATTGATAATGACATAAGGCGAGCAGGGAGGAGGTCAGAAGGGTTGCTAGTCTAAAAGTGTGGAGACGGGTTTTTGAGACGGTGCGTTCATTGATGCATGGGTGTGTGCGTGTGCGTGCGATCACACCGATCACTCCTGAGCACAATCCGTCAGAAATTCATCCGAAAGAGAAATTGAACTTCTGCAACAAATTTCCAAGGCTTCGCTAGTCCATGAACTATGTCCGTTACTAGCAACTGAACCGCAGCACGTATCACCGTTAGTACTATACAGAATAAGTGCGAAAAGAAAATGCAGTACGTTTTTTTAATTATCCGCTCAATACAGATTTGATACCATATTTGATACACGGATAGATTGAGACAGACAGACAGACAGACAGACAGACAGACAGACAGACAGACAGACAGACAGGCGATATATAGATAGATTGACAGACAGACAGATAGATAGATAGATAGATAGATAGATAGATAGATAGATAGATAGATAGATAGATAGATAGATAGATAGATAGATAGATAGATAGATAGATAGATAGATAGATAGATACTCTTGCATGGTCTGGCATGCCTTCGTTCAAAATACGTACGTAGGGAGAGATTTTCCGGCGCGGCGTGGGCACACATCTGCGTTCTGTCACACAGGCCCGACAGTGTACACGCTGGGAAGGAGAGGTCACTTGCACCTGCATTTCCGCGGCGCACCGGTTAAGCCAACACTCGGCTCTAGCCAACACGAGACGCACGTGTTCCCCGAGAGAATCGAAAGCAGCCTTGGCGACCCAAAGCAAACACTCTTCCCCTCCCAGCAGCGCCCGTTGCGCGGAAAGTGTTCGCGGGCGACTCAGAGCAGCTGTTTGACCGAGCCCGCGGGAGAAAGACCAGCTCAAGCGGCAGCCAGTGCTGCTGACGAACAGCGTTGCGCAAGGCGAAACTCCGCTGTTTGCCCTTGGCGGGTCGTCGCGCCCAGACCATCCGCGGCATGCCAGCCACGCAGCCTTCCTCAGCCAAGCCAAGCCGATGCAGTGTTATCGTTCTTGTTTTTCGCGGCCGTTTTTTTTTACGTTTGGGTGGATGTTCAGCCAAGGCAATCTGACGCAGCGTTTTTGCTTTTGCTTTGCGCTGCTGCTTTTTCACACTTGGAGGGATATTTAGCCAAGCCGATGCATGGTTTTCGTTTTTGTTTTGCGCTGCTGCTTTTTTTTACATTTGGAGGGATATTTAACCAAGCCGATGCAGGGTTTTCGTTTTTTTGTTTTGCGCTTCTGCTTTTTATGTTTGGGTAAGTCAATCAACCCAGCCAAGTCAATCTGACGCAGCGTTTTTGCTTTTGTTTTGCGCTGCTGCTTTTTTACATTTGGAGGGATATTTAGCCAAGCCGATGCATGGTTTTCATTTTTGTTTTGCGCTGCTGCTTTTTTACATTTGGAGGGATATGTAACCAAGCCGATGCAGGGTTTTCGTTTTTTTTTTTTTGCGCTTCTGCTTTTTTACATTTGGTTGGATGTTTAGCCAAGGCAATCTGACGCAGCTATTTTGTTTCTGTTTTGCGTTTTTGCTTTTTCGTATTTGGAGAGATATTTAGCCAAGCAGCCGATGCAGGGTTTTCCTCTTTGTTTTGCGCTGCCGGTTTTTTCTCGGTGTGGGCGCGGAGTAGGGAGAGGGGTTACTCAGATCATTTTTTCCGTTTCTTGAGAAACTTTCCTGTGCAAGCAGCAAGACCTTCAAACAAGCCGAACTTTGAGAAGTTCCACTTGCATGAGATTTCTCGTATTCTCGGCTTGTTTGTCCCCCTCTGAACACGGGGAACCTGCGGTGAAGTGTCTCTATCATACCCGTCAAGTTGCGGGGTTTAAGTTTAGGCGAAATTTTGAAACCAGGGGAAGAGTAGCCGGGGAGACGAGGAGCCTATAGCCACTGCAGGTTACCCACGACAAGGGTGTGTTCGGCCATTTTTATTTTTTATCTGTTTAGACTAACACCAACCTGCTCTCTCCATTATGTGGATGCTATGTCCCCCTCATTTAAGGGTCGCCCACGTATGCTTCACATTTAGTTACAATTTAAGCGTCCTTGCGAGAAGTTAGCGAAAATCGTGTATAGCATTTGTCACGCGAAGCATATATCTCAACGAAAGTCGGCTTCAAACAAATAATCCAGATATTGCCGACAGTAAGAGTCCCATCTGCGCTTGCGCAGCATTTTAATTCAGTTTCGACTGCGCATAGTATTTTTATTACATTCCTTCATTGTACTCTGCACCATATTCGTGCTTTTCTATATACCGTTGTTAAGTGCCTTGTGTTCGCACCGGAATGCGAATTTCTATTGTCCTATTGTTGTAATGCACGCTTTACGGGAAGTTCAATGTTCCGTTAGGTGCTGCTGCAGCATTTCGTCGGGGAAACTACCAGATTGCAAGCAATGTCGAAAATAAACTTTGATTTGAACTTTTTTTCCCCTTCGATAATATCCTTACCCACTATAATTCACAACGACGAGTATACCAACACCCTCGTCATGCTCTTTCCAGATTCGGCGTGGTACTCCCCAAACTCAGGCAGACCCCTTTCCCGACAGTACACTCCACCACGCCATGTTCCTTACCAATACCCAGCCACTTGTCAGTATTGTCCAAACGGCGGGAGCTTTCTACCACATCACAGTACATAAGCCTTAAAGGAGCCATGAAGACAAAATACAAGTTGGGTTTATTAGACTGCTTAGTCCCGATAACAATGATACCAATATCATCGCAATCTTCGAACAAATAACGGAGATATTAAAGAAAACGTGTGAAGCAGTCGCGACCCCCTAGCCAATTTCCCGCAACTTTTCTATGACGTCACGGAACCTTGTTTGTGCAATTGGCGGCCGCTTAAGAGACCTGTCGCGATGACACATGACTGGACGTCTGTAATGGGGCCTCTAGTTCCATTTTACCGCATCACTTGAATGCTAACGTGCAGTTAACGCACTGAAAATTATGTTTTATTTTTGGCCCGTATGACGTCATTCTTGCTCATAACACGTCACTGTGGCGTAAAATTTGAAAGTTTTTAAATACTTCTTGCTTTTTTTTCGTTAAAAAAACCTATCGGTTTTTTCGTTAAAAAAAACCTCGGCTCTAATGGAGCCGAGTGAGATACTGAATCCTCGTTCTTTCAAATTAAACGAAGTTGTATTTTCTCTTCATGGCTCCTTTAACGTCCTACCCAACCACTACTCCCCTACATTACCATAGAGAATGCAGAGGGGCGGAGTTGCTGGGCAGCTTCAACCTTTCTAACCAGCGCATGTTAGCGTGGGTACGGGATAGTTGGTACTTAATTTAATCCACCGATAAGCGCAGCAAAAACCAGACGAAGGGCGTGACAGACAAAGACAGAGCAATTAATTGGCTCTCACGTCCTTCGTCTGGCGTTAGTTGCGCTTAACAGTGGTTGAAAAAGGAGTACCAACTGTCTCGTTACCATTCATTGTTAAGGAATTGGTCGATTGAGTAAACTTTGTTGGAAACTGCGAGCGCGTCCTGGCGTCAGCAGTCCGGGACTTGCACTTGTCTGGCACGTCCTCCATCTGGTTGTTTGCTGCTTAACGGTGGTTTAATATGACGTACCAACTAGCTCGCACCCACACATTGTTTAGGAGTTGATTAATTGAGTAAACTTTATTCGAAACTGCAAGCGCGATGTTAGGGCACCACCCGGTTTGAGGCGTCCGCAGTCCAGGACCTGTCCTTGTCCGTCACGTCCTTCTTCTGGTTTTTGCTGCGCTGAACGGTGGTTTAAAATGGAGTACCAACTAGCTCATGGCCATACGTTGCTTAGGAATTGATTAATTGAGTAAACTATACTCGAAACATCAAGCACGATGTTAGGGCACCAGCCGGCGAAAGGTGTCCGCAGTCTAGGATCTGTCCTTGTCCGTCACGTCCTTCTTACGGTTCTCGCTGCGCTTAGCGGTGGTTTAACACTCAATTCCCTGGAAATACAGTTTCACGGGGCCCACAGCAACGGTCCACCGATTGCGCGCCGTCGGCGCCGTGTCCCGGGTTTCATTAAACAGGCCGGGTGGTGTCACACGCCCCTCTATCGAGCTTCCTCCTCGCGTAGAGCGGCTCTGGAAGCAGCAGCGAGCGGCGGCGGCGGCCGGCTGATCGTCCTCGCTTTTTCCGTCGGCGGCGAAGACGGCCCCAGTGGCTCGGCGGAGGCTCCCCCGCCAGGTTCAAGCGGGTCAGCAGTTTTCCTCGTGGCCGGTTTTTCCTTTCGACGGCGCGCCGCCAGGGAGACCCGGTCAGGGGACCAGCAGCAAGCCAGTCGGTCGGTGAAAAGATCCGGCGGCTTCGCGCCGCGTCGTCTCCTCGCAGCGGGCCAACCACTGTCGGCGGCGATCGGCGCAGTCGCCCGAGGCGCCAACGTGCTCCTGTGGCCGCGTTTTCGGCGAGGACTGGCTCCGACGGGCGGTTGTTGAGGGGCCTGTGAAGGTGCTGCTGACTCCCGGCCACGAGAGTTCCTGTATGTAGCTGTGGTAGGGAGCAAATGCAGAAGAGTTCCTTCATATAGTACGGAACATATGCAGTAGAGTAGGGGTCATGTGCAGTTGAGTCGCTGTGTATAGTATGGAACATGTGCCCTAGAGTTTCTGTATAAAGTACGGAACATATGCAGTAGAGTAGGGGTCATGTGCAGCTGAGTCGCTGTGTATAGTATGGAACATGTGCCCTAGAGTTTCTGTATAAAGTACGGAACATATGGAGTAGAGTAGGGGTCATGTGCAGTTGAGTCGCTGTGTATAGTATGGAACATGTGCCCTAGAGTTTCTGTATAAAGTACGGATCATATGCAGTAGAATTCTTGTATATAGTTCTTGTATATATGCAAGAACTCAACCGCACAAGCTCCCTACTTTATACAGGAAACTCTTCCGCATGTTTTCCTTACTATATACGCGGGAACTCTACTGCAAGATAGCGGTCATATGCAGTTGGGTTCCTGTGTATCGTACGGAACATGTGCCCTAGAGTTTTTGGACACAGTACAGATCATATGCAGTAGAATTCTTGAAAATAGTTCGCAACACATGCAGTACAGACAGTCCTGTATATATGCAGGAGCTCAACCGCACATGCTCCCTACTTTACACAGGAAACTCTTGCGCATGTGTTCCTTACTTTATACGCGGGAGCTCTACAGCAAGGAAGGGGTCATATGCAGTTGAGTTACTGTGTATAGTACGGAACATGTGTATGCAGTAGAATTCCTGTATACAGTACGAAACACATGTAGTACTGTTCCTGTATATATGCAGGAGCTCTACTGCACATGCTCCCTACTCTATACAGGAACTCTTCTGCATGTATTCCTTAATATATACGCGGGAGCTCTACTGCAAGGTCGGGGACATATGCAGCAGAGGTCCTGCTCTAGAGAGCACATGCGGAAGATTTCTCGTCTACAGTAGGGAGCACATGCGGTGGAGTTCCTGCATTAGCTATAGCTGTGAGCATATGTGGTAGAGTTCCTGAATTATCTATAGTAGGGAGAGTATGCAGTAGATTTCCTATATAGGACGCATAACCGTAGACTTCCTGTACAAAGTAGGGAGCATGTGCAGAAGAGTTTATTTATATAGCAGAATGCATATGCAACTGAGTTCCTGTATATAGCTCCCTAGCTGTAGTGTAGGGAGCATACGCACTAGAGCTCCCGAATATAGTACGGAGCATATGTTGCAAATAGAGTCCCTGTATGCACCTCACTGTATGTAGTAGGGGGAATATGCACCAGAGTTTCTGAAGGTAGCTTCCAGTATATAGTGGGCAGCATATGCAGTGTAGTTCTTGTATATGGTAGAAAGCATATACAGTACATCTACCGAGCACAGGGTTCGACGTGCAGACCACACCTCTGCTCAATCAAAACGAAGGAAACACCCTTGTTAGTGAGGCCTGATGAACAGAACACCAGGCGGTTTGAAAATATTATCACCCGGAGTCACCGTCCCTTACTTTTAAGACTGCTGTTGAGGAACTATAAGCAACACAGCATCATTAGCTCTCACCGCAAAACATCATCCTGCAGTCGTTTTAGCCGACAACGTCACCGCGGGGACAGGATAATTCGCAGGCGAGTTTTCCTTTATTAAGCTCTTTTTCCACTGCTGTCAGGTCGCATTCAGGCTGCCAGGCCGCTATATCAGTCGTGTCAAATGAGTTCGAAACGTAAATTCCCGCAAACCATGTACGTACTCGGGATCTGACTTGACGCATCACGTGACGAGAGTAGTTCGCTCTCGTTCTCGAACACTGGTTCATATTCTCGAACTCCCGAACACTGGTTCTGAAGAAAAAAACACAGGCAAGAAAAAGGACCTACCGCACGTTGACCCAGTAAGAGAGGTTGAAAAGTACGAATAATCGAACGAGGCGAGCAGCCATTCACCCCAAAAATTAGTTCGAGAAATAAACAGTGCCAATTATTAGCCACGGAGCTAATTAGTGTTTAGAAAATTCGCAGTTATTGAGGATACTTCAGTTGTTCCGTCTGTTTGCAAGCCATTTACCACTCGTCAATTACTGAACGTTGTTTAAGTGACCAACCGGCAAAAAAATACCGTTTGTTAGTAGAAATGGGCTCAATTCAAAATAGAAAGTTGGCTCTCCGAAGTAGCAGGTCAAACAACAAATGCCGACACTGGAAACGTGAAGGGCGGTTTTCCTGCTCAGTTTTTGGTCTCCCTCTCACCCTTTTGCTTATTTTTTTTTGTGCGCTAGTACCACGCAAAATACCACGACGACAATTTTGGAAACACCGTGGCAGCAGTACTTCCGTGTTGATGTGGTGAAGCTCACTCTACAGAGAAACTGGATTTTTTTTTCGACGGTGTAAAGCCCGTTCTACATGGGGTGAATTTCGCTTGCGAAATCGCAGCTGCGGCGCCGCTCGTGAACCAAAACGATCTGTTCTCGTTGCTGTGGCGAATTTCCAAATGTTTGGAAGAGTCGAACTTCTCTTGTGAACGCCGCTTAGCATTTGGCAATATGTCGCAGCAGTGAAAATAACAAAATAAATTGTTTTGCCGCACGGGCGGCGCCGCAACTGCGAATTCGCAGGCGAAATTCGCCACATGTGGAACGGGCTTAAGAAAGTTCATGCCATTAAAGCCACTGGTTCTCAACGGTTTAAGGTTCCTTAAAGGTTGCTGGCAGAGTCCAAGGTCTTTCCCGAATTGGTGACGCTCCTGGAAAAGATGATGGACCAACATTTGGGAGTCTGATAATAACGTTCAAGTATTACCAGAGTAATCAAATGTGTGTTGACGTGTTATTTCCTGGTGTCTCGCAGTCAACGGAACGCACGTGTTAGATTACTACAAAACAGCGGTTTCTCTTTAACTCGAAAACCTTAAGTCCACATTAATTACGGTACTGTAGCAGTAAAGGCGTTTTTAACAAATGTCGCGGGACGAAGCCATGATGATTTCACCTTCAAAGCACGTAAGAAAGCTAAGTGCTCCAAGAAATTTTATATTAGTGCGAGCACTGTCAAGGGGGAAAAATCCGTATTCTTGATGTGGCACCTTTTTACACAGCTGAGGACGAAGTGGATAGGTGTATACAAGCCCATAAGGGATAACGCATTACCAACTATCCCTACACGTTGTTCAAGTAGAGTAGAGAGAGAGAGAGTAAACTTTATTCCGTTTGCCAACTGAAAAAAGAAAGAACTGTTTTGCTGGGGGACGTGGGGGGAAGGTCAGGAGAAAGAGAGTTGGAAGATCCTATTCTGTTTTCTTCCCCCTTCAGGTGGCAGCCAGGAGTACTTGGACCGTGGCGGCGACTTCAGCCTCCCGGACAGGTTGGACTTGCACGCCCGGGTCAGAACTGAGCATCGCAGCCTCCCAATGCTCCGTGCTTCTAATTTCGAATAAACTGTGGACTCAATTTCTCCATTCACTCCCGTTTTTAAGCGGGCACGACGAAGCCATTCACGTTTACGAAAGAATCAGCACAATTCAGCGCATTGTGTGTTGCATTGTTTTCGCGTCAGCTTCAGCGTAAACCTAACTCGATGCAGAAGCCGAAGTCTGAACGAGAGTCAGTCCGGACAGCAGCGTACGGGGACGCCCGTTCGCGGCCCGCCAACGAGGCGGGTATCGTCTGCGCGAACTCTTGACTTGGGACTTTGAACGAGCTCAATCTAATCGTCGACGGCCCTCGTTGGCGCCTCGGGGACCCCGGGGCAAAGATGGGCCCGGCGAGCGCTTCCTCCTCGCCCCCCTTCCTTTGCATGCGTGCGAGCAAACGCGCGGGCCGGGGCCTTTTTTCTTGGGGCGATTCCACTGCGCTGGCGATAGCGCCAGGAGTAACGATACACCGAGGAATCCCTCTGTGAGAGAGAGGCGAGACAACCCGCCGCGCTATCTACGGCGGCTGAGGCGCGCTGCGGCTGGAACCAATGCCGTAGCATTCGGACCCGGCGAGGAAAGCCGTATGAAGTGAAGATTATATGGCTAGGGTTAAATGTACAGTCGGACAAATCTGAACTAGCGTGTGCGAGCGGCGATTTTTCTGTCTTACGACGCTCTTGCAAAGGAACAGCCTAGCAGACGATGGGCCCAGCTGAGCGCAGTTTCTGAGCGTGCATTTCATTTCGACCTATTAAAGACGATAGCCTTTCTTGGGCTACTTAAACCCAGAAATTTTGGTCTGTCTGCATGTCTGTTTGTCTGTCTGTGACTCGATTCGGCCACCCGGCCAAGTAATATTGATGTTGCGCAATAGTCTTATATACTCACAGCCAAACGTAAACATCTAAGCCCGGTTTATGTGTTCATACTTGTCAACTTTATTGAACAAGTACAAGACATTACGCAAATATAAGACAGGAAATTAGTACACAAGGGATATTTACAGTGTTTCTTTATTAAAAAAAACTAATGGATGCTTGGTTTTTCAATAGCAAATGATATTCTACATCTACTGCAGAAAACCGCCGCCTCCTGGCGGCATATGAAAAATCACGCGGCAATAGCAACGAAAGGTTCCACTAGCTAGGTTCCACGTTCTGCTTGGAACGCACGTTGAGCACGGCCACGCGGTTCTATAAACCTTGTAGTCAGCCGCCTCCATTCACGCGCGTCTCCGCTGTACTGCAGCGCTGGCATCGAGGAACCTGGCCTGATGCAGTGGAACGCGGTCATTTCAAATCGGCTTGAGCAAACCTTTAGTGTGTTTAGATGAGCGCGGCGGTGCAGGAACAGCATGAGAGGTGAACGGGGAAGCAAGGGGGGGGGGCGGGGGGGGGGCATTTTCTTGGCAAATGTCTACAAAGGCTATCGTCTTTTGACGACATTTGCTACGAAAGGAGCAGATACGCGGCCATTTTTTTTTAACTTGGCTTCTGTCATACGGTGCTGGCGCATTTATTTATTTACTGTTTATTTACAGGCACGAACCCTTAAATACACATCGCCCCCGCACCTTTCATGCCACAATAGAAACAAAAAACCACTAACATGTTGAGAAATACACTGTTACAGAACTCTCCATTGTACACGCATTTGAATGACACGAGCCGTTTTGATACATCCAAAACCAAGCGTCTGACGACAGTGCCTACAGTTCGGAGACGCAGTATAACCCACTTTAAGAGAACCAGGTTTTAATTAAATCCCGGCTATAACGGAGAAACCGTCGTTTCCGTTGCCATTTGTATATATAAATTTTATGTCCACATATAGCGAAAAACGGATATTACGAACTGATTTCCGTTTCCCAGTGTGTTCTTTATAAGCGGGCTGGACTGCACTCCGCTTCCTGCTCACGAGATCTACGCGCAACGATGAAAAAAAAAAAAAAAATCCAGGGCCATCTCCACTGCCGTGAAACCTGGGGAGGGGCGAAGCATGCACTGTATAAGTGTATTCTTGGCGCCTTCGCGTTTTTGCCAACGGAGATGAAACCGTTGGGGGGTACAGGTATACAGCTTTTCTGTAAAGGTCTCTTGTCTTTGAAGCACGAAGCTCTCTAGTGCGAGGCGTAAACGAGTGTCCCGGTGCTTTTTTTTTTAATACACGCTACGAAGCGCTTCAGCGCGAGGCGTAGACGAGCGTTCCGGTGTTTTTTATTTTAATACGCGTTACGTTCTAGCGCGAGAAGTAAATGAGTTCCCGGTGTTTTAGTACCGTGACTACATGAGACGACGATTATGACGACGACAAGAGACGCCAACAGTCCCTAAAGCGGCAACCACATGCAGCGTTTTGCTGTCGTCTGGCAGCCGTCGGCATCTCCTGGTGGCGACGAGAAAAAAATTTTATCATATTCCCGTGGGGGAACCCTGAGCAGGATGCGAAGCAGCAGTGGGGGTTGGTTGGTGGGTAAGTAGAGTTGAAGTAAGTAGTGTGAGCACAGATGGTGTGTGGTGTTAGAGTAAGGAGACGCGTGGGTAGGATGAGGAGAATGGAGGAGAGACGCGCATGCGCAGTGGAGGTGTGTACGGCGCAACAAGGGAGGGAACAGGCTCGACCATAAGCATCCTACAGGAAGATGCTGTAATTTTATTGGAGGGGGGGTTAGAGTGGAGAGGCATGAGAGAGAGAGAGAGAGAGAGAGAGAGAGAGAGAGAGAGAGAGAGAGAGAGAGAGAGAGAGAGAGAGAGAGAGAGAGAGAGAGAGAGAGAGAGACGTTGTACGTGGTATGAGTTCGTCTTTATTTAGGCATTATCATTATCACGTTCAACGTAGGTGACGTCGAGCTGTGGTTGGCGTCGTTCCGCTTTGACTATGACCACCTTATGGTCTGTGACATGTTAGGGCTGTTGTAGTGGACGAGCAAGGGCTGTTGTAGTGGTCAAGCAAGGGCTGTTGTAGTGGACGAACCCTAAGGTTGCTGAAGGTGAGGTCGATGCACGTTCCCCGGATGGCTGTGGGCTGCTTGTAATCACGGCCCGCCGAGACTCGGCGACGCACGCCGCCGCCGACGACGATGAAACGTCGAACGCGCGTGAAGCGTGCTCGTCTCGTGCCGGCCCAGGAAGACACCGGCAACACTGTCGCTCCAGGAGCCCTCAAAAGGGTAAGACACCACCGGGCGTTCAGCAAGCCGAGCATGCGCAGTGGGGGTGCGGACGGCGAAACAACAACAAGGGAGGGACATAGCCCCGACCATGAGATGCTTCGCATCTAAAACGTTGGAGAGCACAATTTACCCCACCAACATCAGCCAGATTGCTTTGTTAGCTAAAAACTGCCTAATTGGTCATATTGACTTTTTCTTTTTTTGAATTTGGTCGTCTCCAACGTTCGTTTCACGTCGCCCCTAGGAGACGCCGACGGGCACCAGACGCGAGCAAAACGCTCCACGTCGTTGCCGCTTCAGGGGCTTCGCCCCTAAAAAGACACGGTCACAGCGGAAGAGTTGACATCTCACGCGCCTTTCAAATTACGCGGGGAGAGGCCGGGCGCCCGCCGAAGGAAAGACGCTGCGGCGTTGCCGTTCGACCTTGCCGCCCCGCGCCCACCAGGCAGGCAGTCGGTTGCGCAGTCGGCAGCGCGTGAACCCGCAGCGTGGAATCACGCTTGGGCTGGCACGGAGGGAAACCCTGTCCTCTAGAATTGCTAATTGCCGTGCTGCACCCGTGCCTCCGAAAGCAGCAGCGGGCGTGCACTCCTTCGGCGCGTTCGCTTTTCCCTGCTTCGTTTCCTTGTTTTTCGGCCGTTTCGTACGCAAACGGCTCTGGGGCGGTATTCTCGTGTTTTGTCCGTTTTGTGTCCGTTTCAGAAGTGTCCGTTTTAGCAAGCCTTGATTGGCTAAAAGCGAACACCCGGATGTGACGCCATGCAAGCACGGCGGAGATATATGAGCAGCGGCTTCTCGGAGCAAACGATTAGGAGCAGACGATTTTTCGTCGCCTCGTTGTTGGTTAGCCGGCGGAACAATAAACCCATAAAAGATAGTTTAAAATAGGTTTAGTCGTTTAAAACGTGTTTACAAGAAACAGTTGCGCAAAAGTCAATCCAAAGCCCACCTACAACTGGAAGTACGTCACAATAAAACGGACTCAAAACGGACGTTTTCAAAACGGACAAACACGAGAATACCTCACCTGGGCCGGTATTCTCAAGTTTTGTCTCTTTTGCGTCCCTTTCAAAAGTGTCCCCTTTGGCGAGCCCTGATTGGCTAAAAGCAAACAACCGAAAGTGACGTAACGCAAGCGCAACAAACCTACTGTCAACGTTTACTGCTTAACCGGAAGTACGTCACGATGAAAGGGACACAAAAGGGACGTTTTCAAAACGGAAAAACACGAGAATACCTCACCTGGACTGTGCGCAGTTACACCGCTTAGTGGCTCTCCCAACTAATACACCTGCTGCAACGCATCTCCCACCTCCGTCGATGGCTTAAAGAGATAGATACCATTCGAATACTGCAACCTTTGCTTACGCTGCACTTACGCAACACTATCAAAGAAGTGATGTAACAAAGTATGAATGCGGCAAAAACTTGCCGTGGTTGAAAGGGGGTTAAACGAAGCTCGTCGAACTATAGCCCTGTTTTTGTTAGGGGCGAAGCACCTTTGGACCATCCGTGTACAGTGTTGCGCATGCGCGAGGAGCATTGGATTGGATTGGATTAAACTGTATCGGATTGGATTGGATTGGAATTGTATATATGTACACACGCGTTGTCACTCATTTACATGCGAGAGTTGGAAATGCCACGGGTAATGACGATCCCCAGTGCTTCGCCCACTCGTCATGATTCACTTCGTGGAGATGCGTGAATATTTCTTTTTTTGCGCCGACAGCACGGACGCTGCTCAGCATAGGCGGCGCTGTAGGCGCGAACGCGCTGTGAACTTGTATACAGCCAACGCCTCCTAGTATCATTTTATGTCACGCTCCCTTACTATTTCCCCCAATCCTCCTCTCCGTACCCTTTCCCTTGGAACGAGCAAGCGATTAGATGCTTTCACTGCGCAACCGCAGGATGAGCTGGCTTGACCTTGGGTGAGCTTGAAGGTTAGATCGACGCTACGAGGAAGGAGCCATTTTCTAGGTTGGTACGTAGCGTAATAGAGCTTTCGCTCTAAAAAAGCATCTGGGTATGACCAATCAAGTTCATCGATCCGCTCACAAATTGAGTCTCAAATAGCGTCTCCTATATTTAGCTTTATAGTGAAGTGTTGGGAGACTTTTTCAACAACAATGACTTGCGGGCGGACTGCCACGCACCTTATCGTTGTATTCTCTTCTAAAGAAATAAAGCATTCTCTCTCTCTCAGGCCTGCTTCAAATGAGGCCTATTTCAAGAATGAGACGTGTTTCAAAGATACGTGTGTTCACTTTATACTCACTGTATACCACGGACATCCCCATTTGCCGTTTTCTTTCAGGCGTCAGCAACTGAATGAAGCGTTGACGTAGGTAGCAAGGTTTTCTGGGTTTCGTCAAGCTGCTAGACTACAGCGTTTCACCCTCGAACTTTTAACTAGAAGTCTTAGTGACAGAAAATAAAACTGAATTGAATTGCTGCAACAAACGTCGGTGTAGCAACTGCAAAAAAGTCCGAAATTCCCGGTCATATAAATATATATATATATATATATATATATATATATATATATATATATATATATATATATATATATATATATATATATATATTCTATTTATATTGCCTCACAGCGGTTACAACCTTGATGGCAGTACGCCTTTCTTGTGTGTACTGAAATAAAGCCATTTGGTATTGTTATTTAGTTGCTTAACCTACTGCGCTAAAGATGTTTGCTTGCAACACGCTGGACTCAATGTCCAGCGGTCTTTTTTATATTGATTGATTCCTGCATACGCAGCGGCATGCATTGTAAACTGCCTCTGTTAGCATTCCTGATTATTATGTGGCGTGTTTGTGTCGGGCTGTGTCGTGTTAATAATAAATAAAAAATGGTATTGTGTAAATCCGGGGCCGTTAAGACTTCGCGAAGCTAACGGTGACAAAAGACCACTTCAGTTACGCTTACAGCTTTATAGAAAAAAAGCAACAACAACAAAAAACGCTCAGCGAGGCTTTCTTCAAAGTTACCTTCCCGTTAGCACATTCCCGTTAGCGCTGCGCAGCGTTATTGCTGAGAATGGCGCAAATGGCATGATCAAAGTGCTCAATTTACCGCCATTTGTTTTTATTTCGCCTCACTTCACATTTCGCAGAAACAGAGAAGTCGTGTGTCAACGATCAGAAACGAAGAACACAACGCCGTTCCGACCCGCACCGTTTCTTCAGATCTTGTCGAGCACAAAATGGCGCGCGGGTCACACCAACTGCAAGGGTACGGACAACGGGCGTCGAACAAGGAGCTTTGTTGTCGACTCGACATTTACGCGCGGCCTGCAAGTGATATTGTGCTCTTTAGCTCAGCGGTTCTGAATTATATCGCCAGGATGCACGACTCGTGAGTGTGAATCAGTGTCTGGGGAAGGGCGAGTTTTTTATCGTCTGTGCGCTGCCTGGCATTTCGCAAAGCAGCGCTTGTCAAGAGAACGCATAGAAGCGATGCGGCGGCCTCTGCGCTCATTGTTCGCTTGTTCGAGATGCGAAGAACACCTGTATACAGGCGCGCGTGGAGAATAGTGACTAGCCGCGCGCACGCTTAAGCCGCCGCAGGGCAGTCGAATGCTGAAAGTCGTGCTCTATGTACCGTTTTCATTGTGTAAGACTAAGATTCCAGCATGTTGCAGACTTCGCTGTGCATGCGCAAATCATCCAGTCGACTGCGCCAATTTCATGGCGCCGCTCGTACATGCCACCGTGCAGTCGCATATTAACATTCGTGCTCTACAGGCGCTATCATTATTTAAGATTTTATAAAACTCGGAGAGCGTGTAGTGAACTGTGTTGCGCATGCGCCGTTGAATCATCCCGTAGACTGCGCCGCTCGCACGGTACAGCTATAAAATGGCTGCTTTTACCTGTTAACACGAAAAAGTTAACAGGTATATGCAAGGCCTGGCTTATGGTCACTGCAAGTGGGACCAACAAACTACACACCAGGACGACTTTCTGCACTGCTTTCCTCAGAGACTACATGAGCAAGCCAATGCGCTCTTTATTAAATGCGACGATATTAGCGCTTTTTTTGCTTCATTCAGGTTTTTTGAGGCACTCTCTTATTAGCAACTTTCCCTGGAGGCATCAAGTACGCCATAGGCCACCGGCTTACGGGGTAGTTGCTGAAGACATTTGTAAACTTTCCCTCCTCGAAGCCCTCGTATGCGAAACCTATTATTTTCCTCGCCCACTACCCTTTTAAACAATTATAGTCCTCCCGGTGTGCTCAACGAGACGTTAAGTACCACCTCCAGGGAACTCTGAGCGTCAGAGGTTATATATATCCTCGTGCCGTGGCTAATACATGAACAAGGTGAGGTGGCGTCAGCAACATAAAATTTAATCAGCTTGGCCCTGAAAACCCGACACTCCTTAGCGTCTGCTAAATTCCACACGACACGTCATACTGGATCTTGTGCGGCGTACGTACTCACCCAGAGCGCACGTCGTGGACCTGGTGAATGCTAACGTTGGACGTGCTGCGAGGGGTACTCCGTAGGCGCAGCGATCAGTTTCTCCACTCGTAGCGCTTTGAAAGGTCGTACACATCGCACGCGCCTCTCAAGGTCTCGATTCCATCTCCGTCAAGCAGCAATTATTCGCGCGCTGTTGCACGCCGCTCGAATCGAAATTCGAAATACAGGTCGCGGCGGAAAATGAGTCATGCTCAAGTTTTTTCCTTTCGCTCGGTTTAGGCATGAAGGGCATTACTTCGACGGGAGCAACGTGAACGGCGGAATCGCACTGCTTGTTTATGGCACGATTAATGCTGTGTCATTGCTCTTTTTTCCTTCAGACGGCTGAGTGACGCCAGCCGTGTTGCCGTCACAACCAGTTCCATCCGGACGGCAGTTCTGAAGCAGCGAGTACACATGTTAACGAAAAAAATTCGTTCAGCACACGGCGTGCAGCGCTCGTTTTTGAACACTAACGCAGGGACTACATTAGCCTGTGGTTCGTGTGTTCTAGTCCTGCAGTTGAAGGACGCACTGGACGTGCCAAAGCAGCGATATAACCGAAGTATACCAATTTTTGGGCGGTTCCATTTCCCTCTTAGGTTCTAGGTGTGTACATTGTCATTTACATGCCAAATCGAACTGTTATGAGCTTGTTCCTCACACATTACAGAATTCAGTAATATTTGTTATTTTTTGTTTTTATCGTTCTTTGAATATTCAGAATGTTTGTGTTATACGTCTAGTTATCTCTTGTTCCTCTTCTGTGCTCGCAGTTTGCAAAATCCATTTCACTGCTTTGTACACTCCTGCCTTGGCAGCTAAAAGGCTGCTGGCAGTATTGACCAAATAAATAAATAAAATAAGCCTTATGGGCCTTAATTTTGAAGATAAAAAAAACATCATATAAAAGTTAAGGCTGTCATACAGAGGTGAGGGAAGAAGAGACATAGTTGCCGGGCTCGAAATCGCTGCCCTTGTCTGCCTGTGTGTGGGATTAGGAAACTTATCGGGATGTTTCTGGGACATTCACAGCTCCCAATGTGAACATCCGCATCACAAGCTGAAGTTATTGTTCAGCCATTTATTGTTCCAGCGGCGAGTCCACGGGTCCTTCACAGCTTCTAAACTGAATAACATTATGTCCTACGTTGATTGCCCAACCTGGCAATACTCGCCAGGGATGCCCCTGACCCCACGGCTACTAAGCTTAACATCCACATCATGTCCTAAAGTGAACGTCCAACCATGTGATGCTCGAGCGGGATGTCCCAGGGACCTTCACGGATCGCTTAACATCCACACCATGTCCTCAGATGGTTGTGCAACAATGTTTTTGCGAGATGTCCCTGGGGCCTTTGCAGTTCCTAACGGGGACATTCACACCATAACCTCCGGTGATTGTCCAACAAAGTTCTTGCGACATGTCCCCGAGAGATTTAGTTTCTAAGCTTAACATCCACATTATGTCCTACGTTGATTACCCAACCTTGTAATACTCGCCAGGGATGCCCCTGAAAACCCCACGGCTACTAAGCTTAACATCCACATCATGTCCTAAAGTGAACGTCCAACCACGTGATGCTCGAGCGGGATGTCCCAGGGACCTTCACGGATCGCTTAACATCCACATCATGTCCCCAGGTGGTGGTGCAACAATGTTTTTGCGAGATGTCCCTGGGGCCTTCGCAGTTCCTAACGGGAACATCCACACCATAACCTCCGGTGATTGTCCAACAATGTTCTTGCGACATGTCCCTGAGAGATTTACAGTTTCTAAGCTTAACATCCACATCATGTCCTCAGGTGGTGGTGCAACAATGTTTTTGCGAGATGTCCCTGGGGCATTCGCAGTTCCTAACCGGAACAATTACACCATAACCACGGTGATTGTCCAACAATGATCTTGCGACATGTCCCGGAGAGATAGATTTACAGTTTCTAAGCTTAACATCGACACCATGTCCTCGGGTGATTATCCAATCATTTAATGCGCTCGCACCTTGCGTGACGAAGTGCGCAGCTCAAACACCCTTTACCGGCCACCTCATGCTGTCGAATTGCCCTTGTTGAATTATGTAGCGCGCGATCGGCGGCGATTCCGCTTCCGCCGTTGCCGCGAGGCCAACTGTTGTCTCAGCTGCAGCCCAAGCGGAACAGCTGCCGAGGCGACAATGTTTCGCGCCACTAGATGCACCCGTCGCAGCGAGCAGCGATGCCTCGCAAAGCGCATCGCCAATGAGATCCAGTCCGCTGAGCAAGACGTCCGGACCGTGGCAGTAGCGGCGCTGGTAGACAAAGGACCCCCAGCACCGTCGTACTACGTACAGCGACGGGCGGTCCGGCATTAAGGGCACCCCTGCGCTAACCTTTTGCCGCGCTTGAATTATCAGCTGCGGGTAAGCAGTGTTACGGCGCTATTGCACAGCACCAGCGCGAAGACTGCATTGTTTTGCATAACGAGGCAGAATAACGATACCGTTATGCTGTGCGTTGCTGCAGTGATGTTCTTTCTTCCGTATTCTAGCCATTGTCTAAAGTGCGTATTACGTGTAACGTCATGTATTTGATTCGTTCTTAAGAGGACCTGTCCTTGATGACGAGTACGAGGCTAACTGATTGTTACTCTTTGCAGACTGAAAATAGTTCGAAAGGTGGTCGCCAGCAATAATTTATTCAGCAAACGGTTGCCCAGTGGTCGATACACGGATTACGTTCTCATCATTTTTTTTGTTCTGCATTTGGTTACGAGCTGCCAGTGTAGTGACTGCTTTTTGTGGTTAAAGGTGTTGTGCCACCAAATTTGTTGCTTGTGCATTCTTTGTTGCAAACGTTTTATAATTCGTTAGAAAGCATGATACATGCTCTCACACGCACATATTCTGAGTGAAAAATTTATTATCGCACGATTCATGTGAACAGGATTCGGTTTCGGTTTCTGGGCGCCGATTCAAGCAGTGACGTCAAAGTGTTGCGAGGAGGTTCTGCCACGGCGGCGCTGCGGTACGTTGCGACTTTACTGCGGCGTCTGCTCCCCCACATACGTGCTTCACCACGGAAGTAAACACGCCGACTCGTCACGTCAAGCCGCGACAGCTCCGACGCGGATTCTTTGTCTGCATCCTCGGATGCAGACAAATGTACACCATGGATTTGCAAACCATAAAAATGCTAAAAAAAACGCTCAAAAAAAAAAAAAAAAAAGCTGCCTCCGCCGCGAATCGAACCGGCAACGTTGACCGGATGGGCGGAACGCGCGAGACCACTGAGCCAGCGAACAAACGATTCCGCTCCGCGATATAGCCGGTGTACTAGATGGAGGCCCATCCTTGGAGTCGTACGTCGGTGTTTACTAGCTAGTTTACAGAATTCCTGGCTTGTAAACTCACATTTTTTAAATAGCGCTTGCGCAGCAAGGTTCCGCGAAGCCCCCGCGACAGCTTATCGCCATCAACTCTGCTCTTCTGCGAAAGCGCTCGCAAAAATAAGTGTGCCCGGCTGCGACTGCGATTTTGCACTGAAGGGATAGTGCTTGCCGTACTTTGGTTTTACGTTTTACGTTAAAAACCTTTGCCGATACTGATCCCTTATTACCCAAATTACCCTACGTAACTGTTCTTCTGCACGAAACTGACCTTATATTTTCTACAGGCGAGCCGATCGCACACGCATTCCGGGGTAGCGGCGTCGCCGAAGAGCACGGCCGAAGCGTCGAACGCCAAAATACGGATCGCATTAGCGCTAGTGTTGAGTTGTATGGGCTTCATGGAACTTACTGAGTTTATTACCCTCCAGAAACTAACAAAATAGAGCCGCGTTCATTGCGGCACGAATGTTGTCGGGGCGCAGTTTTCGCTTCTCGGTCGATTGACGACGCGTCGTGCGACCAGTCAGGCGACCGGTTTTGTTGGCGTCTTCGGTCGGCGAGTCAGTCACACTACGGCGACTTTCCATCGGCCGACGTGTTTGTGTCGCCGTCGGCGTGGTGTGACAACGCGGTCAGTTGGCCGATGTTTTAACGACTCGTCGGCGTCGCCGTCGTATCGGTATAGTGTGTCGATACGACCAAGCGACCAAACAAACTGTGGTAACTGGAGTTCACGTTCACGTCGCTCGAGTCGCTAGCGTTGTATGACGTCACAAACTTTGCTGCGCTGGCAATACACTGACGTCATGGTTAGTGGCGCTAGCGATGGGTCCCGATTTCCAGAAGAGCATTTAGGTAATTTTTAGAAGCGAATTAAAATATATATTAAGCGCTTGCTGTACCCAGCACTTCGTGTTGAGGGTCGTTGCATGCAGAGGAAGCCTACAGCAGGCTTTTTACAGACTTAAAATTTGGTGGCACAACACCTTTAATCTCGCTTCGTTTGAGAAGGGGTTTTGCCCGCCAACCAAACCTGGAGCCACAAGACTCCGTAGCATCAGCCGCAAATGGTGATTCCCCAATCTTGCTTCAACAGTCCCCTTAACTCCCCAATCTTAGATACGCCACAATTTTTGAATTTGTTTCGAAAGCAACTTTGCCAGACTGCCAATTCAAGGTTGCAGAAGTACCTCTAACGCAGGCGGCTACAGACAGAGTTCGTGGCATTCCCAGAAGGGCAATGGCAGGCCTTCGGGGCTATGAAGACACCGGCCCAACATTATGGACTGAAGGAATTTTCAGCAAACATTGTTACATTTGACTGTACTCACCATGGACTCGTTACAGAGACCCACTTTATGAAGTGTTCCGTGTTATTTGTCCTTAACTGCACAGCACTCATCTAGCCCAAGTGAATCATCTTTTGCCTCTGCCCCCTTTAAATGATGCGCTTTTTAAATCATTCCTCTTCTCTTTTCAGCTCTCCCGGCATGGTTCTTAATGAGGTACAATGTTAATGGTCGCCACTATGCACTGATTGCAAGTGTGGTTGCTTGGAACTCAGAAGTCACTTATTCTTAAGCACAAAAAAATAAATAATGCTTCTGGCAACACCGTTTCCTAGCGCCTTCGCGTCATTTTCAACTATCACATTTTTCTACGCAGTTAAAAGTACACAGCTGTACCCTCATTTTTCGATTAGGCAGATATGGCACCCCTGCATCTATTTTCCCACTGACTTATAAAGCCGGAATGAAGATCTTGTATGTGCAACAGCGCATAAGTAACGAGTTTCAGGCCTCGTCTCTCCGTCCGTATTTTTCAAATCTACGGGGGTTGCAGATCCTGCGTTCAAGGCTATCTGCACTGCTGTGTCGTGTCAGCACCCAGTGACCATCGTGACGCATGCATCTTCAGTCAGTGGGTGATGACCCCACGTTGTGAAAGAAATGTCACAAGACACACAATGGTTTAATAACTTAAACATCTTGTATTTGTCTCTCTCATTAAGTTCTCTTGACACACACGCACACAGGCAGGTAAGAACAAAATCTCTTCAGAGTACACAGTCTCATTTTTTTGTTGTTTTGAAGTTGGTCACACAATTTTTTTTTGTGTTGTCACACATCATTTGACAGTGTTCTAAGCAAACTGACAGAGGCACAAGCACAAAGACGGTGAAAAGGGGGAAAAAATGGCAATGGCAGAGAAGCTAACAATATAAAGCATTTGAGTTCTCTTGTTGCTATTGTACAAAATATATATGTATTTATAGGTATGTATTATATATATTTATTCTCCATCAAACTGCAACTGCAGTTAAGGCCACTTGGAAAATTGGGCACGTAAGATCAAGACTGGGAGTAGTGAAACAGCCGGGTCGATAGGAGGCGCACAGGGACTGTGCCACCGCAGGACGCCACAGGTCGCTCACTGAGGGCTCTGTGAGAGGCACTGTGACCACTTGAGTCACAAATTCAACTGAACAAGAATGCTGCGGCATCCCTACGATCAAGAAGTGGACAATGCTCGCGAGGAGGGTATAACAAACCGGACTGTGCCACAAAGAACGCACTGTTGGTCCTTGTACATCAATTACTATCATCCCCTGAAAGCACAACTGTACAGAATGGAGTAAGAACATGTGGTGGGTGTAGTCTGGAAAAGCTTTACAAAACTCTTCCGCTAGTGTGGTCCATTGAAACGTCAAAGGCACTTCGGTAGATAAATCGACGACAAGCGTTGGAAGGCAAGAAAAGGAAGGGCCCCCCGGTACGTAGGAAACACAAATTTGGTGGGGAGTGTTGATCAATACCCCTGCAGTTCCTCTGTCCCAGGCACTTTCCAGACAGTGAAATCCAATTAAAGTCAGTCAATGAAAGTCAGAACACCAGGGGTCGGGATAGATGAACTGAACTGTGGACACCAATACCCGAAACACAATCTATATGCTTGCTTTGAACACTGCCATAAAGAACGGAGGACAAGGAAAGAAGGTGTGAGACAAGCCAATGACTCACTGGCCTGGTTCACACGAAACAAGTGTACAAAAATAAGCCACGATGGCAAGCTGTCTATTTGCATCCTCAGTGCAGGAGAGAAATAACCCTGCCACAAGATGTAGGCACAATGCCATTTCTAGCTTAGAATGGAAAGATGGAAAACCAAAGGCGCTTTGGAGGGGGGAGGAGCAGTCAGGGAAAAGACATCCATGGAATGGCTCGTATAAGGATCACTGGCCACCTCATCACAGGTTGTATGCTTTGCTTAAGACATCAAATTTCAATGCTTAATTTGTCACAAAGGACATTTAACTGCTGGACCATGTGGTAGGGATTGTAGAAGACGGGGTGTATTGTGGCTATCACAATAAGTCATTGAACGGGCAAGTTACTTGTTTGTTTTTTTAAGGATACGAACGTGCCTAATTTCACCTTTTCACTTCAAATTACCCTGAAAGAGCAAGTGCACTTTCTGTTTTGCTTTTGAGATCCCCCGCTGCTGTATCAATATACAGCGGCACTGCAGACCAGCATAGTGCCAGCAGCATTTTTTTGACCATTGTCCATACCTCTGCCTACTCGTAAAAAATTTTTTTACCGTGAATGCTGTTATTCATCGCAGTGGAACTTTTTGGTCAATTTTTATGCCCTCGGGTTAATTACAGAAAAAAAGGCTGAATAATTTGAACATGCTATGTTCACACTAACCGTTCATTTGTGTTGGCTGTTTCCGGTACTGTTTAAGAACTATCTCGCTTCAATGCAGCAAAGATAACACCAGCTAAAATGCGATACCACAATTTCTGACGGTTTCCAGATGTCAAAGAATGCACTGAAAAGTCGCAAGGTGAATTTACATATTCGGTTAAACGTGCTTGCTCGCCGGTTAACGACGTTCCAGAAAACACCATGATCAAAGTGGCTGGGCTCAGATAAGGCACTGACATAATCATAAGTATGCCTATTTACAGAGTGTTGGAAAGGCTTTGTAAGAGCTCTGGCTGCAACTAGTAGCACTGGAGAAGCACAAGGTCAGTCTGCAAGCCAGAAATACAACTTCGAAAAGATCTGCCTCCAATTTTCTAACACCAGTCTTCCATTCACAGCGAAGCTACAGCTAGGGGGTCCAGCAAAAGTGAGAACTGTAGTTTCAAAGGTAGTACCTGCTTGTTTATTAACACTAAGTGATAACTAAATTTTCAACACTTGAACGATTACAAACAACTAAAGAATTCCATCACAGGGAACAAAAATTTACTCTGAAGCATGATCAGCAGCCTTAGACACCGTTAAGATGTGCAGGAATTCCTAACTACTATTCACGGCCGCATGGAAAGGAATTTCTCACTGTAAAACGGTGGAGAGCTCACCCAAGTAGCAATCAGAAGTGACAGATAAAAGAAAAGAGCACTTGAAGAAGCTGGGTTAGGTAGGCCCACTTGTGATCGCGCGCATTACCAGAGCTGAGATCTTGTACTGTGTACTTCGTCAGTTTGTGTGTGTCTCTACTTTGAACAATGTGTAGCTGTCCTGCTTAATAACCTAATCTACTATGCTAGTTAAATAACGACTTGCGATGGTGGGGGGAAAAACGAGACGGATGAACGCGACAATTCGTGAAGTAAGGCACTAGGATAGCCACACTGGTTTTCTCTGCTGGAGTTTGCAATACATGATTAACGGGTCGCCCCTTCAACCAATCACATGTGAAAATCTGTCTGGTCCTCCCAAGCCTTGTGAAGGCAGGGTACAGAAAACGTGGCCATCCGCATGATAAGTTACACTAAATCTGACGCCATCCACCCTCTATGGGGGGGTTCTCAGCGTACCCTTGTTGAATCTGAAGGCGATTGAAAAATAATTACGCACTATTTGAATGCTGTTCGTGAACGGCTTTCTCAAAAGGTCCCGCCTTTACATTTGAGCACACAAACAAGTGTGCAACCTAAAGTGTACAAGTAACACTTTACTGCTTGTTTCCGTCATGAAAACAAACACTGAATTCGAATTGAACCATTTAACCAGGGAAGCACTTGAGAGTCAACATCATTCTGCCACACGATTTGGGAGATATAAGGTGACACGTGCCACGCGTGGCACATCAGTGGTGTGTGCCATTGCAAACTCAACGAAGTGAAGAGAGAAACTGCTCGCATCTAGCGATTTGCGGGACCAATGCCCTCGAAAGTGAACTGAATAAGAAAATATAGCGGGCAACGTGGCCTCGACGTCAATAAATAAATTAAATTCTCATTAAATACAAAAGTACAGCAATAATTCACTTGAAAGAGTCAAAGGACGACAGCAGCTTTAGAAAAAAAGTGAAACATGGGGCGCTGCAGGCTGAATGACCTCGAGGGCAATTGATTCCTTGAACGTGGACCAATGTGCTGACCGCAGTGAAGGAATTGCGAAGCTGGGGAACACTGGATGAAAGACAATCCAATCCAAGGTAAGTTTTTATCCAATTTGCCTGCCCTGAAGAATGTTAAATGAAGAAAAAAAAAATTCTGAACGGTGGTTTGTACCCAAAGGAAGAGACAAAAACAGCACAAAGTTTGCGGAACTTTGAGAACTCTAGTCCGATGCCAAAGCTTTCTGTTTCTGTAACTGCTTATTTACAAAGGATAAAACTGGAAGAGGCAGAATGCAGCTCATGCATCGCAGCTTGAGTACGGTAACGAATTAACAAGGTCGGAAAGAAATAACAGAAACTGCAGTTTTCAATGCCACGGTACGAAAGGCAAAAAACAGAAAGAAGAAAAAATCCACCAGCTGACTGCGACGTGTCACTTTTTCGCTTTCCGACAGGAATCGATGACATAGTGTACAATGCAAAATATAATAATAATAATAATAATTAATATAATAATATTATAATTATTAAATCAAATAAATACGACAGATACGGGAAGAATCAAAAAGAAGAACACAAGCACACTTAATAATCTTCTGTAAAAAAAAAAAAAGTAGCACACAACAGTAAAAGAGAGTTTGTAAGCCTATCTTTTACCCATACGACATACATAAAAAGGCACAAGCGGTGATGCTGGGCCCCAAACGTAAGCTTTTTTTTTTCTTGTCTTAAATAATGAAGGTACAACAAACTAAAGACCAAACTGCACATGAAGAATTTAGAAAAAATAAAGTGTAACAAAATGATCTGGCACACAAAACCCCCACGCGGTGCACCCAAAGCTCAAGAACAGATAACTGAAAGTGTTGCCACACTTTTATATAAAAAGACAAGCCCGCGCCACCTTTTACGGGTAAGGAATGGTACGAGAAAACGCAAAACCGAGTCAATCTGACAAGATCCAAACAAAGTTGCTGCATAAGCAGGGAACAGTGCAACAGCATTACAAAAAAAAAAAAAAAAAAGTTTTCTTGAGTCTCTATGGTTACAGTTTGAAAGCAAGTGTAACAAAATGTGCAGCTAGGCTATATTATGGCAAACATGTATTGGACTATAGAAGCACGATCGACATTTGTTGCTCCTTTTTTTTTCTGTCGCTCTCTTCTTGGTCTCTCGAGTTTTCTCTATTCATTTTTTTTTCACTTCCAACCCTAGTAAGTTTAGGGAGCTTGGTCCTCAGGACTTGAGCGGTGTGCCATTAAATATTTGTAATAATAATAAAATTATTAGCATACACGCAACACACACGATAAACACAGCAATGGCAGGCCTGGTCCCATGCTGCCGCACCAAAATGCCCAAACTTAAAAGAAAGCCTGTGACCCCAGCTGGCCGGTATTGGAACGTTTGCTTCGTGTCAGTCTGAATGGACACAACAGCTTAAGAAGTGCTCGCCAAATCAACACCACTATGACTTGAGTGTACAATGAACAATTAAATGCTTTCACATGACGCCCAGCCGGGACACACAACTCAAGCCACGAACTGCCAAGACGCCGCCGCCGGTCGGGGTTTGGTGAAGATACGGGCACGGGACGCATGAGCACAAATAAATAAGTGAGGACATCTTCGACAAATGCTTTCGATCCGAAAAGCACGCTAAAAGACAGCATCGAGGGGGGGAGGTCTAAAACACAGGCAACGGCAGGCCGTGCAGGATTCCTCACGCACAGGCCAGCTAGGAACCCCCTAATAAAGACAGCGTTAAGTTATCGTTGAAAGTGATCGATGGACAATGACTGCATGTGCGAAGTTAGGATCCCTGATTGCGTATCAGTGCTCTCTGTACATGATTTTTTTTCCCCTTCAATGTTAGGTGCGAGATTGTGATTATTTATTCCCTCCGCTTGGAGGACGTATTGGCAGCTCAGGCTCATTGACTACTACTGTGTGTAGCACGTGTGAATGGTGGGACAGGCATGGTAACCAGGTTATAATAGAGGGGGAAAAAAAAAAAGGGAGGGGTTTCTGGAGGGTTTCGTACGAGGCAGCAACAACATCTGCTCGGTCACCACCACGAAGCTCGTCAGCATCACCATTTAGGGAAAACAAAACATCGAAGAAGAAATTACGCTCGAACGCGAGAGCTGTAGCATCATGGTCGTACTAGGAAAGCCGTTTTCGTTTGTTCTTTCCCTCTTGCTTTCTCGTCGTACCTGTCGCCGGTCGTGACCGCTGCACGTCGCGTTCGTCGGCCCGCCGCTCAGTCGGAATCCCTGGCGTTGGCGAGCCGGTTGAATATGGGCAGCCTCGAAAGCGGCGAGCTGCAGGAGGCGGGGGCCGGTGATCCGCCGCCGTTGACGCTCATCGTGTCCAGCTCGGACCCGAGCGAGTCGACCGGCGACGGCGGACCCTCGACGATGCCGGCGCGGTGGGCGCCGAGCGCGAGCGCTGTCGGTGGGAACTGGAACGCACTCTCGGCCCCGGGCAGTGAGAGCGCCGTGAACGGAGACATAGCCGAAGCCAGAGCCGGCTGCGAGCCTCCGAAGCCGTGGTGGTAGCCGAGCGGAGACGAGACGGCGGACGAAGCAGACGACGCCTGGGCCGCCAGGTTAGGGTTAACCCCCTTGAGCGGGTTGGCGGCTACGAGCGCGGCGAAGTCTTGCGAGAAGGAGAAGGCTGTGTTTGAAGTCGAGTTTGGCGTGAAGCTCCCGCCGAACGGATCGTCGTACAGCGGGCTCGACGGCGGCGACAGCTCTCCCGCCGAGCCGAGGCTTCCGAAGCTGCCCACGGAGAGGGCCTTGGGACGATTGGACTGCTGGGCCGGGGAGGCAACCGGCTGGCCGTTGTGGTTCAGGTTGCTGAGTAGGCTCTTGCGCGACTCGTCAGAGTTGTGGATGAAGTGGCAGCGGGGCCCGTAGGGGCAGAAGCCCGTCGTGTGGAAGGTGCGGCACAGCTCGGTCTTGTACTTGGGGTGCCTGGCGAGCGTGCGCAGCTCGTGGCCTCCGTGCGCGAACTGGCACTTGTCGCCGTACTTGCAGGTGCCGCTCTCTTCGAACGGCCGGCACAGCTCGGTCTTGTAGCGGCTCGAGTTCTGCGCCGCCACGGCCGCCGCCGGGGGGCTCGTCGGCGCGGCGATGGCCGCCGTCGTCGGGGACGGCGCCGTCACGGGTCCGCCGCCCAGCGAGGCCCTTCGGTCGACGGGCTCGCTGTAGCTCCGGTCCAGCTTCCGGTGGTCCGGGTTACGGGCCGCGCCGACCAGCGCGCCCACGGCGGTCACAATGTTGCCGGCGGCGTTCACGGCGGGCCCCCCCTGCACGGGGATCCGGCCCTGGCACGGCTTGGGCGACGTGGTCTGCGTCCTCAGCACGACCGGGGTCACCGATGATGTGGACCGCCGCAGCGGGGGCATGCTGTGGTGGTGCATCCCGTGGCCCGTCACGTTGGCCACGGCAGAGGTGGACGAGTGACGCCGTGGCTCGAGGATCTGTTGCGGGCCCGCGCGGGACGCCGCGAAGTTGCCGCCGTTCTGCGCAGAGCAAAGAAAAGGAAACATACACGACACCGTTAGTACTCGAAACGTGTCAGCTCGCTATGTAAACGATTCGGGAAGAAAGAACAATCATCACTCAGTAAGCAGTACCATTCCGGCTAAAAAATGTCACACCAAACTTAAACATTACCAAGCCGTGTCGTCATGTTCGACGACAGTCATCGCATTTCACGAGAACACAACCGCGGTATTCGACACAAGTATTCCCAGCCAACATTGGTAAATCGCGATCGCTGCAAAAGATCAAAAAAAAAAAAAAAAACCCTAGAACTAAAAAACTTAAAACACCACGTTGTAAGGCTCGCCGCATTGCGGGCGGTATTACACAAGTTTAAAAATGCACGTGCGTATGCGGACCGCACGAGTAAGTTTGAACCTTTTTCACGTGGCGCGTCCCAACCTGAGATTGGCACGTGAAAAAAGAACGACATTTTCGCGATCACGTGTGCGCATCCACGGCCAACCAACAATGTCCTGGCGCGAACAATATTTCTGTGCTGCTGTAATGTACCTTACACCCCCGTTTAGTCGAATGTGACGAATTGTTTATATCGTAATGTCACCTCAATTATGCACTATCGACGACATTATCAGCGAGAACACCATCACAGCAAACGGAACTCCATTCGCCCACAAAACTCGCTGGCGGTGCAGACAACTCCACCGGACCGCGCGCCTCCAGACGGAGCGGCAACGCATTATCGCAGAGAATACTTTCACTAAACTACCGCTACCTCCAACAGGTCGTACCCAAAGAAAAAAAAAAACAAAGGATGGCGGGAAAAGCGGAGCGAACGACAACACTACAAACAAAAATACATCCTCCGAAAAACAAAATTAAACCGGGACAACGAGAAGACCATCGCTAATGGTCCGCAACCAACTATAACTAGAAGCGTTCGAGGAAGAAAAGCTGTGCAGGCAGGCCGGGCTCGAAGCAAAAGCTGCCCCCCTCCGGCGCTCCGAGTGCACGTGGAAAGCGGTTCGACCAAAAAGAAAAAAAACGAGAAGAAGCAAGACGACAACGTGCACGGCCCGCTCGGAAAAGAAGCAAAAAGAAGGCAGCAGCGTCGAGAAAATGAGCTCACGGCGCTCCTAGGAGGGCAATCCTGACCCACTTGCGCGACGTGGTAGTAAGGCGTCCGACGCACGAGCGCGCGTGAGACCTAAAATTGGGATTGAACGCGTCGACTGCTCCGAAAGGGATGAACGTCCTCAGCGAGGCCGGCAGAAGGCCGAAAGAAAAGAACAGGGCGGCCGGCCCCCTCGTTACAGCCGAACGAGAGCGGCCGGTGTCCGAAAGTTGGGGGCGAACCTCGGGAGAGAAGTTTGACCTGCCTGGCAGGCTGGGGGCGTCCGCAGAACGTCACAGGCGCTTTGACGGCACCCTAAAAATCAAAACGCGAACGAAGATCTGCTCGTTGGTCCCATCAACGCGATGCTATCGGTCTTCATGCGGGCACGTTATAGTTCGTAACCAAATCAAGCGCTGTATTGGGTGCAACGAATCCTACTCCTTCTCACAAGCTTTTTGATACGCGGGAAAGACGTGAAGAGGGTACGTCCTAATCCTTGATTCCATCCCTGCAACAGGCATTGCTGTGCGTGTTTATGTAATGTAAGGCGCTACGATGGTTATTTGAAGCTCTTCGGCGCTAGCATTGTAAATTGTTTTTGCAATTTGGAGGAGTACTTAGCGCGGCACTTTTTCCCTAGGCACTGTAGTGGCACAACGTCGAAAAGCATAGGCCGAAAGCATTGCAGGGGTTTTTTTCAAGAGCGTTGCCGTTACTACGTCACCGTAAACATAACTTGTACAGCGACGAAAACAAGGTACCTATCTTTATTTAGTATTTCGCCTTCATCACTAACAGTACTCTTACGTTAATGAATTCAACCCAAACAACTGTTTTCCAGTGTCTTCGTGCCACCACATCGTCCGCCCTCTTGAACTCGAAAAAAATTATTCCAGGGAACTTGCTTGTAATAACAACCACATCGTAAAAACATACACCACGAGTGGCGAGAACGTGCGTTTCGCATTTAAAACGCGGCGCAAATCCTAGTCAAAACATGCTTCAAAAAGTTTCCGACAAGCGTTGCGCGTTAGAATGCTATAGTAGACCTCTGAGTGTAGGTTTACAATTTGAACACAAGAATCATAACACCTCCCCCACTCCTCGACGCAAAAACAGCGCCCAGCTGACGCTTGCTTCAGCTAGAATAAACTATACACTAAAACTAACAGCCACAACAGAAACGTTTATTTAAAGATACCCACCGCACTGCGCGCAAAAGCTGAAGCCATCGCTGGCCTTATGCAGCGGAGATACTTCTATCCGATCTAGTACTCGTAAATTGTACCGGGCGCTATCGAGGTGCATTTTTGGTCGGTCCGGGCCCTTCGTGCCCGACCAAAAACGCACCTGGCCGGACCCAAGGAGGTTTGCGAGACAATGCTCCCCGAAAGCTCAATTAAGTTAGGCGGGTTTACCGCTTCTTCGTATTTTAGCTAGAACGCCAACGTTTGCACCACAATCGAAACCCAAATTTCAGCGGCTCTGATTCTGTTTTGCGCGAATGTGGCGATGTGAAGCAGCGCAGAATACGGGCGACGAGTGAGTGCAGCCTGACAAACATACGCGCTCCATCACTAAAGCTTCGAAAACAAACCAGGCAAAACATCATCTCGGGTGAAAGATATCCTCCACTCGCGCACACGCACCACAGTTCAGACAGCGCCAGCCGCGCTCTCCGAGGGCCAAGACTTTTCCCCTCCAGAGCTTCGCCGATCAAGTGGGGGGGCCGCGAAAAACCAGTTCTCCGATACGCGCTCGCAGTCCTAGAAATGTCGCACTTTCATCGGGGCCACGAGAGACGGCACGTCTATCGGCCGGCTTATTATAGGCCGACGAAAAAAAAAAGACAGAACAACGCAATAAAAAGAAGCGCGCGGGCAACATTGAGCAGCGCTAGCAGGAAGACGACAGCAGCGGCCCGCAGAACGAAAGCTGCTGCTGCGTACACGTCACACGCCGAGAAGGCGGCAGCCATGGCGGGAAGCTGCTTCGTTTCCTTTTCGCATGGCCTCAATGACTACGCAGCTGCTGCTGCGGGAAAAAGGATTCGCGTCTCGCTCGACGTGGGCTTCGAGAGCGGAGCGGAAAGTTTGCCGCGGCTGCTTCTCGTACATGAAGGCCCAACCCACGGGCGCAGACGATGCGACAACGCGCGCTATTCTGCGAGAAGAGAAAGACCTTGACGCGTCGTCCGTCCTGCGCGCCGAAACGACCGAGCCGCGTTCCGTCTCTCTCGAACGGCCGTGCCAACGCATGTGTTTGCTGTACGCGCCAAGCAAGCAAGCCCCGTTAGTAACTCACGGTCGCCGTTATTTCGCCTGTCCACAACAGTTCAGAGCAGTCTGTTACAAATTCTTGTGGGAAAAACAAAGTGAGGAGGTCAGCGAAACTGCTGAGCGTACCAATCGAAACACATTCGCGGTTCTTGGGGCATACCATAGTGTAGTAAAGTCTGTAGAACGCTTGTCTATAACAGCGATTTCAACTTCAACTAGTTACACCTGAAAACTGCCGAGACATACTCTTAGAAACATGTTGGAGACGAAAGAGGTTGGTTAAGTAAGACTTTCGAGCGCAGCCGCCGCGGTGGCTCAGTGGCTAAGGCGTTTCGCTGCTGAGCACGAGGTCGCGGGCTCGATTCCCGGCCGCTTTTCTGATGGATGCGAAAAGCAGACACGCCCGTGTGCACGAGATTTCGGCGCACGTGAAAGATCCCCAGGTGGTCCAAATTAATCCGGAGCCCTCCACTACGGCGCGCCTCATCGCCCGCGTTGCGTCGGCGCGTTAAACCCTACAATTATCCAGACTTCCGAACGCCGCAGTAGTTTTCTTCAAATCCCGCTCGGGCGAGGTAGGAGAAAAGTTGAAAGTACGAAAGCAGTGTTGATGATGATGTGGCTATGCCGTTTGTATCGGTTGGGCGCGAGCTTTGCACCCTAGCCGTCCTACCGGCGAAGCAACGCCACCTGTTGCATTCGCAGCGTTCTGTAGATCCGCAGAACTAACCCCAAGTCACATCGAGGTCTTGAATGCGAGCACTCGTTTTCCGTCCTCCAGAACTCTGGAAAACTGCGTGACGAACGCATGTGATCGGCTATAGTGACGAAACACGAACAATTGTACGTCATGACTCACGACGCATTGTCAGCATTCCTGTATAGTCGGAGAAGAACTGTTCCGAAATATCCGCGCACTATTCTTCGTCTTCGAGAACTTCGGAAAACTGTCTGACGAACATAACTGATCGGCTAGTGACGAACACGAACGAGGTACGTCACAACGCATTGTCGGGATTCTTGTCTGCGTAGAAGTGTTCCCCCCAGGGATCCGTCTTAGTAAGAGAACGGAATGAAGTCGCAAAAAAAAAAAAAAAAAAGAAACGCGAACGCCTCGCTTCTGTACTTTTCCAACAGAAATCCTAGCGGTAGGAAAAATATTTTCCTTCGTTATTCACCTTCGTTACCACCAGGGGCTACACATATACAACCCCAAAAGAAAACCAAACACAAGGGCAACGCCAGCCGAGGTTAACTATGCAAACCAATACTTTCGCGGAAGCTTAATGATGTCGTTAAGGGTTCGGGACTTGCTAAAATAAACACCGGTAATTCTGTAGAAGCACCCACGTATTTTTGTATTCTCACTGCCGCCAAAGCGAGGCACCAACAAGCGGTACATAACGAACACCTTAAGTTCCGGCCATAGTTGCACCAAGAAATTCTAACCTTCAAGAACTGCGTACAGTACAGGATTTCTCTAACAACGTGGACGACGAACCCTCACACGCGCCATATCTTCGTGGCACCTAAACACGTACACGATCGAATAGCTCTTCGAAGCGAGCTCTGCTGACACGAGGAGCAACAAATAGAACAAGGAGGTATTTTTCTTTTGTGGCGGGGACAAAAGTCGAGGCTTCGAGCTCGCGAGGAATGTTCGAGAAGTCGGAAAAGTTCAGAGCGCGACGCGAGAGAGGACGGACGAGGGTGCAGGTGGCTGCGGCGGGGACGCAGATAGCAACAGGTGGGTCGCGGAATAAACCATGCCGAAACTCTCTACCTGCCGCTGCATTCACACAGACCACACGCGAGAATCGATATAGTCGATGTTTTACGACGGTATTGCTTGTTCCTCCAGTCAAAGGCGAAACAGATTGCCTGCCTCGCCGACTTGAAATACGCACTTGGCCTCGCATTTACAAAGAATCGCACGCGAACACCGAGCGCGCCAACTTCGAAAATGAAATGACGTGAAAAGGAAAAACATTCCCAGAGCTATCGGCGTTTAAAGCGACGGCAAACGAGTTGTTAACGACGTCAGGGGAGGTATTGAGAACGAAAACGGTCGACGCGTTGTTGGCGCCAAATCGAAGAAAAACCACGTTTTCGGCCGCCTACCTTATACATAGCCGTGGCGCCGTAGTCGCTGAAGAATGAGGTAACCATCGCTGCACTCATGACGACAACGTCGGCCGCTCTGCGTCGACGATCACCGCACTGTGACGAGGTAGTCCGCGGACGGTACGGCAGCTAGCAGGTTCGTCCGCGCGGCGCGAGCACACACAACTCCACTCCGCTTCGCTGCCAGGGTAAAAAGCGCCGTTTCCTCGACCAGGGGAAAGGTGGTGCGAGAGGTTCGTCGTTTTCGTCGTGCGCCGCACAAAGCCAGCTCCAGCGACCACCGTGTACACACAACGACACACTCCGTCGATGGGCACTCCGCTGCACACACTCGCGTCCGTAGCCGCTGAAAGCCAGCCGCGCGCTGGAGCGAGTTTTCTCGACCGCCCGACAACGTAGCCAACTTTTCAATGTGGCGTCCGCCGCGTGACGTCACGGCGCCGTGTGGGCGGAGCTTCGGACGCGCGCCGACCAATGGGAGGAGCGCGGCGAAAATTCGCCCGTGCCCTCTCCCTCCCATGTACACCGCTCTCCCACCCTACCCTACCCTCTTGGTTTTTTCTTCTCCGCGACTCTTCCCGGCAACGCGTTGCGCTGCGTGCCTTTGGAGGGCTAGAGAAGGGCAAACCGCTCCTTTCTTTTTCCAGCTACGTCACCGCGCGCCTCGGAGCCAAAGCCTACGGCGGCCGCCCCGTCTACGCGCGGGCTCGTACACAAAAAATAAAAAAGCTACCCCAACAAACGGAATAATTAAAGGACAAGTAGCTCTACGCACCCTGCTCAATCTCAAGCGGGCCAGGAAAGAAAAACACGCAGAGAGCAGCGCTTCGCGAGGAGGAGGAACAGAAAACGAAAACCACCGCCGCCATGATGGAGTCTTCTTGTGCACGGACGACGCGATGATAACAACCGCGAAGCAAAGACGCAGCGCAAAGACGACGCGAGAACTTTTTTTTTTTTGTTTTTTGTCCACGGGTTTTTCTTTCTGTTTTTCTTTTGGCGCCCACCCTTGACGCATTCGTTCTCTCGCCAGCTTCGACGGGGTCCGCAGGGCGGGGATTCTGTAGCAATCTATAAAATGGTCGCTCGGTGTGTATGTTCGGTCATTCGCAATTTTAGTTCGCGAACCTGCTTTTCAGCGCACGATACTCCCCTCCTCTCCATACCTTCTCCCCGGACCCTTGGCGCGCTGCTGTTATTTCCAAACGCCGAAGCGCGGAAGACGGGCTTTGCAGTGGCGTCAAGTGGTTTGACTCACTCTGGCGCCCAAGCGACGCTGATGTTTGTGAAGCCGCTCCCCCGTTTGTGTTTACGTCAGTCCTATTCGCCTTTGTTGTGGGCACGGCTCTTCCGTCGTTTGCGAGTACGGAAATCAACACTTGTTTTTTGTTCCTCGTTTCTCGTTTTCACCGCCCGTTAGCAAGGAGCGCAGTTGGAAAGCTTGTCACCGCGCATTTTCCGCGGTCAAATTCGTAAAAACGATTTATTCAACCCGTTCTACATGGTGCGAATTTGCCTGCGAGTCCGGAGTTTCGGCGCCGCTCATGTAGCAATACGATGAATGTTTGTTGCTGCCGAAGCGACGAAAGTAGGTCGTTTCGCCGCACGAAAGGCGCCGCAGCTACGAATTTGCAGCAAAGTTCGCACCGTGTAGAGCGGTCCAGAGACGGTGCGAATATTCGCCAATATTCAGAGTATGCCAGCCGGTAGACCGCTTTCGGAAGCATTTTGCTGGTGCAAACAGTTTAGAACGTGGTGTTTGAAAGATTTCACGAGCCGTTTACGGCGTGTGCAGGGCTAGGAAATGCACCGTGTAAATAATTCGCTTTGAAATAAGTAATGCGGTGACTGAGGTTCCCCTAAAATTTCCTGGGATAACTTACGTCTGCTTACGTGCTTTGGCTACGCTTATCACACTTCTCTACCGTCAGATCTTGCTAGCGTCTTTTTCTTCGCCTTCGTTTCTTCGTATTTTAGCGCGAATTATTATTTCGACGGGCAGACTGTCAACTTTACGCCACAGCTTCCCTATAGAATCAGAGCTCTCCGTGGTTTGCGTGCGCTTGTTCTACTTGCGTGCCGTTACGTTCACCTGGCGTCAACGCAGCACGGCACCCGGCTCCTACTATGGAGACGCTAGTTCAAGCCTCATACGAGCTCAAGAAGTGTTTTAAAGCGAAATCTGTCTTAATGGGACCGATGGCGTCCTGTCACAAAACTAATGCATTTCCCCATAGACCAGTTGGGCGACCAAAAAGCTCTGATAGGATCTCTAGACACACGGCGCGTGCGTGAAACCGGGCTTCCATTGTGTCAAAACGGTCACTTGAAAATCGCGAAAAACGAAACGGTTCTAGATAGGACAATACACGCATCGATGATGACGGAGGAGCACAGTTGTATATACCTTTATCTCATAAACCACGTATCAACATACATTTAAATTGTTCGTTGGTGGGTTTACTTGAGCGCGAGAAATCGTCGCATGGGTTCGTTCTTCGTTTGCGATATGGGACTTTGAAGGTTTGATGATCGACTGAACGCGCTTTTAGCGAAGGTTGGACGCACTTTTGAGCTCCTCTCAACTTTCTGTAAGACGGGACGGTAGAGTTTTTTAATTTACTCTTTAGAGCCGCGGACATTTCCAGTTATCAAAATGGGGCACTTAAAGATTTCGCATTAAAAAATGACCACGTCCTGGACATCGCCACTCGCACAGTTCATTCGCGGTGACGACTGCAACCACCTCAGCTTAACGCCGGCTGGCATTCGAGGCAAAACGACCCAGTTGTTGAATCTAAGAATTTTAAAAAGAAGAGGTCCGAGTGTGGAACCTTGAGGTACCCCTAATGTCATCGCGAAAGGCCGGGAGGAGACGCCCTCATAACAAACACAATTAGACCTGCCTTCTGCAATAACGTGAAACCTGGGGAGGGGCGAAGCATGCAGTGTATAAGTGTATCCTTGGCGTTTTTGCCCACGGAGATGAAACCATTGGGGGGTGCAATACAGCTTTGTTGTGAAAGTCGCTTGTCTTTGAAGCACGAAGCTCTCTACCGCGAGGCGTAAACGAGTTTCCCGGTGTTTTAGTACCGTGACTACATACATGAGAAGACGATTACGACGACGACAGGAGACGCCAACATCCCCAGCCTCTAAGGAGCTCCGCCCCTAAAATCCTGAACTAGTTTACCAAATGTTAAACTTGATTTGTACGGAATGATTCGGGGGATGCCTCGATACGCGCGTTGCGTAAAACGGTTATTAAAGCACGCACAAAAGTCAGGCGGGACGTACGCGAAATGTTAACAGCGCAAACCGCCAACTGTCAGAAGGCGAAACAGAACACAAAACGCTTTTATGGAATATACACACAGGAAAAGCTGGGGAGACAGAATATGTCAATATGGCCACCTACCGGCGTCGTCTTGTCCATGTTTTTGTAATCACAACTGGAGGGTATTTAACGCAAGATTCAGGATGCAAAGGCAGCTGGCCGTTTTATTACGTTGTTTACATGGAGACACGAAGCACCTGTGCCTTCAAAAACGTTCTTTTTATGCTAAAAGCGTAAACATTAGCTTTTGAAAGAGCAAATTCGCACTTGGTAGAGCGATGTTCGGAGCGGTATCTAAAAAACGGCCGAGCAACAGTACTGCTACTTTCAGCCACCCCTCTTCAAACTAGGGATTACGGTACAAAGTACAGGAGACCGGAAAAGTTTAGCGCAAGTATGTCCCAAAGAGGTATTGCAGAAATTTTTCGGAGTATTTCAGACTCCTCGGCGATTGGATGCGTGGAACGAGGATATGATTTCTGATTGATGGTTCGATGCTGCAAACTAACGCATATGGCTTTGAGCTGGGTTGTTCCCAAGTCTTTCTAGGATGATTCTCACCGGTAGCCTAGTTGGTATCGCACCAGACCGGTATTCCGCAGACGGCGTGGGGTCGGGTCCCACCAACGAGCGCGTTTTTCTCTACTCTTTTTTCTCTATTTTTCAGACAATTCAAAAACTACATCTGTTTCAAGAAAAAAAAAAAGACATCACATTTTCCCCTTTGCCTTCCGTGGCGTTCTTGATTGCTGGCCCCTATTTCTGTATGTATGTACGTACGTATGCGTACGCACGTACGTACTATCGGCGTCAAATGAAACGCGAACACGAAAATATGAACCTGAACACACAAATAGCGCGATTTTTTTCCATGCAAGCCAAAATGACGCGCTGATTAGTTACAAAAATAAAGTTGGGAAAAGTGGATTTCCAAACATACCAATATCATGTCATTATATTCAATTTTGCACGTTCTGGTTCATATTTTCGTGTTCGCGTTTCATTTGACGCCGATAGTACGTACGTATGTATGTAGGTATGTTTATGTGAGAATGCATGTGTGTAAGTATGTATGCATGTATGCGTGTATGTATGTATGCATGCATGCATGCATGCATGCATGTATGTATGTATGTATGTATGTATGTATGTATGTATGTATGTATGTATGTATGTATGTATGTATGTATGTATGTATGGGGAATAGCCTCCTGCGCCATGGCGCATGGTGGTGTGCACCTCGACCTTGAAGCCGAAAACCGTTGAGCAAACAATTTTACGCCCCACACGCCAATCCAAGCAACCACTTCCCCTTGTCATTTGATCCGACAGCTAGGGAGATAGGATCAACCGTGCTACTTTAAAAAAAATGGTTCCAGACGACGCGTTCTTATCCTTCGAATACCGAGAGGGAATTATCGCACCGTTTATTTCCGGCCATTTCCGGCGACGGGAGTTCATTTCCCTCGACGTCGTCGTTTCGAAGACAACGACGAGTAGCGAAGAAAACACCGCGCTAAACGAAAGCCAGATGATGAGTCGTCCGTCGAAGCAAGAAGGGACGACGGGAAACCAGCCGTTGAATGCGCCGAAGGTCACACTGTCCGTGTCGGCGGCTAAAAGCCCCCTTCCGACAAGAAGGGGATCGTAGAATTCTGGGGGCGGCGCAGATTACCTCCGGAAATGACCACCGCCAACCACGCGGTTAGTTCGAAGGGACACAACGTACTTGCTTCCTGCTAAAATGAAAGACAGCCGCAGCCACCCACTCTCTCACCGGAAGTCGGCGAATCTCCGCGGCATTGGAAGGACCACCGTCACCTCCCAGATAAGACAGCCTCGACACCTCCCATTCCCTACTTTCTTTCTCATGCCCGAGCTCGCCTCGGTCGCACACTCCTTAAGCGTTACGTTGAGTCAAAATTTCGGCCATACGAATTCTTGTCACTGGTGGTGCTGTGGAGGTGACCACACCACAAGCAGGCCGTCTAACCTAGAGGGTGCCGGCTGGAGAACACGCAAACGACGATGTTCATTACGATCACGAGGGGATGCCGTGTCCACGTGCGTGCCTGGGTGCGTGCCCGTTTCCGCGTTTCCTACAACATCCAAACAGACTTTTGGTATTAATTAAAGTAAAAAAAAAGTATGGGGGGGGGGGGGAGGAACCGGGGGAAGGTCTAACTTGACCATGAGGTTTAGAGGAAGCAACGGCGTATGAAGTATCTCAATACACCACCGTCAGCGTGATATCAAAGTGTTGTACTCTTAGTTTATTTATTTACTCAGCTTCGAACGACATAAAAGTCAGCAAACGCTGCGCGCCTCAGCACAGGAGATTATTACCAAGAATAATATGAAGCGCTAAACTTTCTCTCGCGAGCAGAGGCTTCCGTTCTGTGGCATAAATTATTACCAAATTTACACGTCGTTGTACCTACTACACTGTATTTCAAGTACCTTGATATCAGCGTGTATTCTAACCATCGTTACTAGAAATAACAGAACGACAAAATACAAAGTAAACGAACAAATAAATATACACATGGAGGAGGAGTCGATAGAATCTGTTATTTGAACGGGAACATTTTTCCTTCACTCGGCTTCGAGCGTTATTTTTCTGGGACCTTTTCTTCCTGGGCCATTTTTACCTACCCCTGGTCGAACAGACGGCAAAGAAATTTCCTGCTCCGGGAAAAAAAAAAAAAAAAAAAAAAAAAAAAAAAAAAAAAAAAAAAAAAACCCGGAGAAAACCTAACCACACAACGCCTTTCTTGACGAATTGGTTCAAGCGAAACTTACATACAAGGAAAGACTAACGTGAAAAAAAAAGCACACACACACACACACACACACACACACACACGTGCGCCCGTTGTAATGCCGCCTCTCCTCCCGAGTAACCCATAATGATGACGTCACACAGCTGCAATAAATGACGTGCACTCGAAGCAGTTAAACATACCTAACAATACCGCCTCCCCTGTGGTGTAACAAGTAACGATGACGTCATACGGCTACGCTAAATGACATGCAGCCAGTGCGGTTACACACACATTACAATACCGCCTCTCCTGCGGTGTAACAAGTAATGATGACGTCACACGGCTGCAATAAATGACGTGCAGTCGAAGCAGTTAAACACACATTATAATGCCGCCTCTCCTGCGGTATAACAAGTAATGATGACGTCACACGGCTATGATAGATGACGTCCTGTCAAAGCAGTTGGCTCAAGCAGCGCGCGATTCTGATCCGCGGGTTAAGTCTCGGTGGTGACAGCACTACCCGACAGCGCTACTTTCCAGCATGCCGGATAATGGATATTGTTTTGTGTAGCCAAAATAATCCAGTTTTCCAAGAAAGCCGACTAACCTGAAACGACCCTTAAACAAACTTGCGCGATATTTCAACGCTTTAGTGTACCCTAGCTTCGTAAACAATGCCCCAGGTTTAGTTAAAGTTTTATTTTAAAGAAGCAAGAACGAAAACGTACGGTTTAACACGGAAGCGCGTAACAAAATTTCATTTGTAACCGTTCAAGGCGAAACATTACTTTGTACTTCAAATAAAATTTTTGACACTCGTTGATACAGTTTGCAGACGCCGGATAGGAACTTCGTTTTTTCTTTTTTTATTCGGGTTCGTGAGTG